>NC_087253.1:2330000-2642500 GCF_037042905.1 Lytechinus pictus
GTATCTAGAAGAACAATAGAGGCGAGCGCAAAGCGCCAGCTGAAATTTTTTATATTCCAATCTGAAAAGCAGACATTTTGAGCACGATTTTAAATCAAAATCGAGTGGTATCTCAATCTCGCTTGCTGGTTTCAGTGTAGCATTACAATCTTATTTTATTTTTTAGTTGCACATGCGGAATTATTGGGAGGGGGGCAAAACGATATGTTCCCCCCAAATATTTTCATTTTTTCTTAATGCATGATGATAACATGCAGATTCGGACCAATTTAGACTAGCACAAATTACAAACTGTGTGGCTTTTCGCGCGCCATCGGGCTCTCCGTCATTCCATAGAGCTATTACTGTAGTAGCTGTATGGTCATTCCTTAGACGATTTATCTTGCCATCCTTTTACTACCGTTTATTTGTCCACCCTTTTGAATTAATTGATTTATTAAAATTAATTTATTCACCACTGGTGGGATGGAACACCCTATCAACAAAAGTTGTTTTTCGTTGGGGTCCTTTTATGTCATGTGTTAAAAAATATCATATACATAAACATTTCATTCTTTTTCATCTTGAACCTCCACCCACCTGTTTTATAGTCCTGAAAAAAAGAATGTTTTTATTTAATAACAATATACACATATTGCAAGGGAAGCAAACTGATTGATGGCATACTATAATCACCACTATAATCATCATGATCAAACTTTTCATTTTTTCATCATCATTATTATAATTTTTATACCCTTAATTATTTGGGGGGGGGGATGATAATAGAGGCCACCCCCCCCCCCCCCCACTTAAAATATTGGGGGTATATCCCCCCATCCCCCCGTGATCGACACCCATGCTGGGAGGCAAATCAGTACGGATGGAAACCCGATTGAAAGGCGAAGGAGGGTCCGATGCACTGCTGCCAGGGGGGTCCGGCTGCCGGCGCGGTCGTCGTTCGTAGGCCTGAAGAAGCCGGTCTCTGTCCATCATGCGGCCGAATCTGATGATAATCGCAGGGTGTTGGCGGTTAGAATTACGATCTCCTCGGGGGGTTGAGGGCAGACGGTGGGCATTTACAAGAGGTATCTGCATAGGTTCCTGCTTTGAAATGTTCATGAAGAGCAAATTGTTTGATGAACTGTGTCATATATGTTTTCGTCGGTTTGGGGGCCATTCCATACACCAACAAATTAGGTTTCCGATCATGAATTTCACCAAGGGTTAGTTTCTTATTAAGCTCCTCAATCTTCTTGTCTATGTAATTACGTAGCTGGGGCAGGTCGTCTTTTTCAATGGCGAGTAGACGACCAGATGTACTTGTAAGGCTATTTTCTATGTCAGAAATGACCTTTTTTTGTTGCTTCCATTTCAGTTTTCAAATTCGTTATCTCATTAACAACCGTATCAAGTTTGGTATTTACCTGAGAGGTTAAGCTGGCAAACATGTCTCTAATGTCGCTCATGAATGACATTAATTCCGTAGGTACCGCGTTGGGGGTCGGCGGTCCATTTACATCGTGTACCGTACTGGTGCTGGACGTGCATGCGGGAGGTATCGGCGAAATTGGCGCCAGCCATGGCACCTTGATCGAGTCAACATGGCGTCATACGTATCGTGGCTTGCGATTCCAAAGTTTTTCTGACCAGTTTCCCTCCTTTTAGATCCAGTATTGTTGGCTTTTTTACCTGGTTGCCCCCGTAGATTGTACTCTTTCTGTCTAACGTCCATTTTGGCAATATTTGGTCCAAGTAGGCATGTAATTTTCCACCAAAAATAAAGTATGTTTTCAGGAGCTCACTCAAGAGTGCTACCGCTCTGTCGACATCGCGTCAATTCAATGCAGTCCTTAACGGGTTTCTTTTCCGGTCAGTATATTTAAGCTCGCGCTTTGCGCTCGTGTTAACTCTTTAGTTAATTCATGGACCTAAATGGTTTAATGAGCCCTAAAGTTTGAGCTTGTGATTCACGCTCGCAACATCTCGCAATAATGTCATTTTAACAGTAATTGACACTAAAAACGAAAATTCATTCGGCCGCCCTTGCCTTTCCATCCTCATAACAATTGAACGGCAACGGTGTTTATCCCCCCCACCACCACACTTTCCCTTCCTCTGCTTTCCCGGATTTCATTTTTCGGATTAACGAACCTTAGGATTTCGGAATAAAGAACCTTATTTCGTTTTCGGATTAACATGATTAACGAACCTTCGGAACAACGAACCATATTTCGTTTTCGGATTAACGAACCTTCGGAACAACGAACCTTATTTCGTTTTCGGATTAACGAACCTTCGGAACAACGAATCTTATTTCGTTTTCGAATTAACGAACATCAAGGTATAGGCAATTTACGTGTTTCGGAATTACGAACATTCGGAATTACGAAGTGTAACCGTACAAGTTATATCGAGTGCCCGGGATCGACTTTCTATGTTGAGCCGATGACGTACGTTATGTGAATTTTGTATGGACGTGCAATTTTTAAGTGAAAGGTCGATCGGTGGTAATATCCTTAGCTTGGAAAACCATGGCATTAATGGGACATTATTATTTCCTTGCATGACAAGCTGGACTTTGGATTTTGACTAATGACGACATTTGTTTACATCATCCATGATCTTCAGCTGTGTGTGTACGTGTGGCACCTCGGCGTATCGTCCGTATACAAATTCGCATCAAGCGATCAATCGTCTCATCTACAGTTCAGTTATCAGACATCATCTATTGTTTCTAGGTTTACACTTATCATAGAAGTATATTTGGAAGAAAGTTACGGTAATTACACGTATGTCCTATGATTGTGCACGGGTTTCTTTTTATTTTTTGTCTTAATGATTTTGTTTTTCACGGTTTATGTGTTTTGGACAAGGTTCGATGTAGATAATAATACAATCTTGATCCTGGGTCGAAGACTAATGAAATGCGGTCTTGGGAATTCCCCGATTCATTGTAATGAACACAAAGAAATATGTATGTAGAATGATCTTTGTGCTTCACTGCTTTGTATTACCATACATGTAGCTGTGTTACGATGGGTTTCTTGATGGGACGGGTACCATTCATACATGTATTATATTAAGAACCTGAGGACAAATCATGAATTCACTGTCCTGAATGAAAACAAAATCACAAGGGGGGGAAATGCGGAAGAAATCTATTACTGGTTCAGTAGGAAATTGCAAGTAGCTACCATGACATCTCGTCCACGTAAAAACACAACCGCGGGGTAATTCGGTATTTGACTGGAAATATTACCACCCAAATCCTAAACATAATTTTTCAGATGAATACTTGATTCAATGTGAGTGCAGATGGAATTTAGCCATTAAGTGAGAGCCTTCGATGGAAATGTTATCGTTTCATACCATCTCAGATACAAATTAAATTTGAATACGATAATCCTGCCATAATTTACCCTGATAAAATGAAAATATATTCTTCACGTATTTTACATAAAAAGTAAAGTGAATAGCTAACAAATAATCTTTCAAGTATTGTTTATGTCCTCTGCATTACTTGAAGCGATTTTTTAAACAGTTATGGATTCCAGAAATATTGGCAGTAAAAATAATTTGTACCCAATCCTTCTAGTTTTAAAGAAAAGTTCGTAAAAAAATAGAAATTATTGCAGGTTTGAGAAAAATCCATCAAAGAATAAAAAAAAGAATATTAGAATCTTGATTTTTTGTTTATTTATGACATCATAATCATGCGAGCAGCATTTTTACACAGCGAATGATAAAAAATCAATAGAAATGTTATTTTCTCAGAAAATATAAAATGTTTTTTATTATACTTTTTATATAGACAAACAATTTCACACCCAGTCATTATAATAAAACAGAAATAACTCAACGGGAACAATTTGATAAAAGGAAATTTGTATATTTTATATTGCATAACGTATGGGGCAGCTGTTCGTTTATGACGTCACAAATCCAAAATTTAAAATTCGAATAACTTTATTAAACTTTAAACGGATTTTCCTCAAACCTTCACCAATTTTGTTTTCATTCTATTTACAACAAACCTTTGGGAGGGTGAACCTCCCCTTTCGTACTTCTATATTTTAGGTTTCCCTCTTTAGGCCTACACTCGTTCCCGCGGTCAGTGATTTTAGGCATCAATCAATTTCCGTCAGTCAAGTAGTAGGTCCATGGTCAAATAGATATACCGCCATGATATCAGTTAATACATTAAACTCCGTTTCATGCCAGAGTGGCCAAATATGTTGACTCCCGCTTCGCCCTCGTATTATATTTCTGGGCCTTGGGTGTGTTTATTTTTATCTATTTTGTGAAAAAGTGCCCTTTTGTATTCCTTAAACCAAATACTTTTTCATTTAAAGGACAAGTCCACCCCAACAAAAAGAAAAATCCAACAAGCAAAACATTGAAAATTTCATCAAAATCGGATGTGAAATAAGAAAGTTACGACATTTTAAAGTTTCGCTTAATTTCACAAAACAGTTATATGCACATCCTGGTCGGTCTGCAAATTGGCAGACTGATGACGTCACCCACTCACTGTTTCTTTTGTATTTTATTAAATGAAATATGAAATATTCTCATTTTCTCCTCCTTGTCAAGTGAAACAAAGTTTTATTTCTCCCTGAACATGTGGAATTCCCATTATTATAACAGTTTATGCTTAAGTTAAGTTAGTCCTTATTGTCAAATCTGTAAAAATTGAAATATTGTGTTATTCAAACAATAAAAAACAAAAGAAATAGTGAGTGATGGACATCATCGACTCTCTCATTTGCATATCGCTGAGTTGTGCATTTAACTGTTTTGTGAAAAATAAGCGAAACTTTGAAATGTCATAACTTTCTTATTATACATCCGATTTCGATGAAATTTGCAGCGTTATGTTTGTTTGATTTTTCTCTATCGATTAAAATCAACAATTTTCTGGGGTGGACTCGACCTTTAACGACACAGGTATCTCCCTTCACTGATTTTCCTTCGTGATAAATAATCATGTTTCACGATTCTTTAAAGGCGCCGCCGCATACATAAAAACATGGGCGCCAGTCGACTCCCCCCCCCCCCCCCATTTGTTGAAACTTGAATCTGCCTAGTATGAGGAATGAAAAAGTGGGCTAATTACTCGGTTATTTTTTTCTTATACAAACTAGTAAATCATGTTACATCAAATTATGAAATGAATGTGTTCTCAACTTTAATCATTTCACATGGTTACAATGTTGGTGATCTTCTGACAACTTTGGTATTACACTAGCTTGAAAAAATAAATCGAAAGAAATACATTTTTTTGCCCATCTTTCCGAAAGAAAAAGAATAGACACTGAATATCCAAGCAAATACTTCTTTGGGGTTGCGTGTAGTTACATGGTATTAAGCGCTTGCTTTCAAGCAAAGCTTGCACGCAATTTCGTCCAATTAGGCATATTCATTTCTTTTATTAGTATGGGTTTCCCCTTTCTCTCTTTTTCTTCTTTTCAGATATTACGAAGTGCAGAACACGACACCAAGCACAACAAATCAAACCTTCAAATTTCCACCTTTTCTTCGTTGAAATCCAGATGAGGTATTTATTTACTGGAATAAGCTTCTCGCATACTTGCAGTCTTCCTTTGAACCTCTTCGGGTATCAGTGTCCCGAAAACAAACGCAGGTGTATCATCAAACCTTTATGAACAGTGTCTAATTCTTTATTTTAATGATTTTATTTTCGGGCCCTTTTTGAAAGGGCAAAGGAATTTTTCTAGTTAAACGATCTATTTGTTTTTTTTTCTTATTCAGCATGTTTACACAATGATAAAGCAGAAATAAATGCGTTGAATGATATGGAATAGAATGATCATAATTGAATAAAACTCATTTGAAATTGTTTGACGTGAAATTCACTGATATGAAATCAAATTCAAATTTTGATGTGAATTGTTAAGCTTTACTAAGAACGATTAGCCTGACTGGAGTACAAATCGATTCGCAATGGAATTGCTAGCACCGATGATTTAAACAAACAGATAAATAGTAATCACATTTTCGCTTGAACGAATTTGAATGTTGTATTGAATTGAAAAGAGCTAAATGACATGGAAGGTGTTTTGATTATAAGATATAAAGGATCTAAATGATTTGTTTTGTTTATTTTAGTCTGATTCATTTACTTTTTTATATCCAAATCTCCTATCGAATTTATTTGATAGGCTTTAAGTTTCATATCATTTATAAACACAAATGAAAACAATTTTTTTTCCAGTGACACAAGAATTATCACAAAACACAACACTTCATTAAGTATTCGTGGCAGACGAATATATAGGCTTCAGAATTATAGACAATTAGGTAAAATCGTATTTTTTTTCAATTAAACGAGTCAAATACATGTGTAGGCCTACTGATCTTGATAATTTGGTTTTCCGTAGACATATGACGATGACTGTTGCATTTAGATGGCCATTTAACAAGGTTGATGCATTATAATTATACAATTATTAACACTATACAATAAATCGGATATTTTTTAAAGTTAAGTTGTGAAATAAATTATTTTTATTTGCATTTAAATTGGTATTTGATTTATGCATGACGGAATTCGGTATTTCTGGCCCCATTGCCCGGAAGGCTTAAGTTTTGATCAAACTTAATAAGTGCCTTATTCCAATAATATTTTGTATTGACATCAACTGACAATTTTGACCGAAAATGCGTAAAACGCAAGCAAATCGAACAAAAATAATTTTCGTATTATTCCACACTATATTTGCATTATTGTTAAGGAGATGTGGCGGTACAATTATCAGTAGCATTGAAGGAGAGAGAGTTGAGATGGATTTTCCTTATCCATGTAACATTTCATCCAGAGTTACCTTTCAGTACGGTAACCGAGCCCCTTATTACAACTCGGCAAGTCCTGGTTCGATGTCTTTGCCTTCCAATCAAAATCTGACTTTCAATACCGAAAGTGATAATAACGAATGCTCCCTGCATCTGATCATAAACCCGGTATCAAGAGACGATGCAGGCACTTACATTCTTACCGCTTACAACGCAAACGATCAGTATATATATGATGAAAGGGTTGGCCTAAGGGTTAGCTATCCTCCTGGAAAGGCAAAGTGTGATTCAAGTGAGATTTATATCGATGGAGAGTGGATAACAATACAATGTTCAGCTCTTATTGGGAACGTGCCCGGTCAGTTTCTGTGCTATCAAAATGGCATGAGGCTTCCACCGTTGACCTCACCGGAAGTCATTAGCGGAAGGTTGCGTCAGGTGATGTTAGCCAGACTGACAGAACTTGTGTATTGCTGTTCGTCCACCACACAAGAGGTTAAAGGGAGATGTGACTGTAAGGACACTATCTGGGATCCCATCTTAAGCGATGAATCAAATGTCACTGATCCCTGTCCTACTATAAACTCGACGGCAACATCACCGCTATCACAAACTACAAATATCCCAACGGCCAAAGGGGACAACACCCTCCGCCCGACAACAACAATAACAATAACAACAAGAGGAAACTACTTGTATTGTGACTTCAAAAGTGATAAAAATGTTGATTATTTTATAACTTTGCTAGTTTTAATGGTCATTATATTAGTTCTTGGATTTTGCACGTTTGCATATATTATTTATACACGATATAAATACATGGATCATCGATATATTGATAATGCAGAAAGGATGAGTCACTTAACAGATATAGAACAGCATGAACAAGATACCCCTTTACAAGTATGACAAGGTAGTCCAACTGACGATGATTTAACATGTTAAAGTTCACCTATCTTAGTGTCTTTTTTAAATAACGCTTTGAATGTGTCTATGATCCACAATATGAGGGGCATGCTACAAGAGTCCTCGACTCGCACTCTCGGGAAACGTGTCTTACCAGACCTTACACAGCAGGTTGTAGCAACAAAGAAACTATACATCAATGTAGTTATATTGTATCATGAACAGGTCTCTTATCGACAGGTAGCTATAGGGTAAGAACAAACAAAACTGTAGACAGGATCAATAGAAGATATCATATATATCACTAAAACAGGATAAGCCCCCGGAAAACAACCCCATCCCACAAGCTTATCCGTCGAGCACATCTCTCCTGGATAAGAGTGCCCAGAGAATTGCAGATCACATTGGGGTTGTCCTCCCGGACGAGTTGTCCTAGAACCATGTAGGACTCACACAAACAGTATGCCAGGAACAGGTGAAACTTGCTGCATTCTAAGATCTACTACAGTAAACATATAAAATGGAAGACATGTATGAATAGCCACCAGCTATCCAGATAGACGTCTTTGTCCCATCATGTATAACCCTCTGGAAAAAATCATTATTGTACTGAAGACACATTGTTTTTGCGGTAAAGCGTCATTTGTGAATTACATCTGCTTTTCTTGAATATCGGGACCTAACTTTGACAGTTCAATAATTTCGTTGTGATCATGGTGCATAAGGCAAGACACATAAAACATTTCGAAAAAACCTGGAACATGTCGAAAGTGATGGAAGCGGCCGAGTCTGTCATGGAGACCTTTTTCGTAGTCTAAAATGATACTTAAGGATTTCGTGCACACTTTCATATCACAAAGGTTTCCCTCATTCGGACAATTAACTCGCCACAGAAATTTAACACGAATGCTGCGCGAAAGCGCGCATCACTAATATGCACCATTGACCTTCGCATCACACGAATCGTGTGTATGCCGCGACACACAAACTCCATCACATAGACAACATGCTGACAACCAATCATCCATGTACAGTGTACTAAAAATACTAGTACACGGCAGACACACACAATACAGACACACAAATGCACCTATGCACGCGCATTATACACCGGAACGGAGAAAGAGAGAGAGAGGGGGGGGGGTGGGGCACAGAGTACTGCATCGATTTCTTCTAAGTTTTAACCATCAAAGGGAAAGTTGTTCACATGTGACATCACACACCTTTGTCGCATTGCCAATGGGTGAATCTCTATATCATTAAACCCCCGTCACACTTATTCGGAATCAGCAGGAATCGAGCAGAACCAGCCGGAATGAAGAACTTTCAAAATTCGTTCCACATTCGGGAGGGAATTAGAAATTTTCACTACTTTTGCAAAATGTCGTTCGAATACTTAGAACGTCCTTCGAACCCGCCTTGAATGATTCTTGCACATTCCGGGTGTATTGACTGTCGAATGCAGCTCGAATACAGTCGGAACACAGGAAGAATATTAAGAATGCCGTTAGAATGCAGCAAGAATATTTAGAATGCAGTCGGAGAGCAGTCAGAATGCACTTCGAATGTCGTTCGATATTTCTCCACTTCGAATGCACTTCGAAAGTTTTGAACATGAGCAAAACATTCGGGCCAGTCACAAGATTGGACCCGAATGCTTGGAATGCACTCAGAATGCAGTCAGAATTTTTAAAATGCGCTTCGAATATCCAGGAATGTACCAAGAATTTTCATTCCGACGGCATTCCGGCTCATTCCGCCTCTAGTGTGACGGGGGTTTTAGTGATCGCAATATTCAAATGCTCATTATTTGTATGTTTTTCTCAAACTTAAAAAAAATATATTTTTTCTTAGATTTTTATGTTTCCACACAAGACCATTTATTCCAGCTAGGTTTTAATTCCCTGATTGTGACTGGTAAGGCATTGAATGATAGATAGCAATGGATGGTGATTGGGGTGGGGTGCACGGGGTGGGTAGTTAATAATGCACGAATAATTCCCTGGGGATATATGTGTGTTGAATTTGTTTTTCCATCAATTATAATTTTATGTATTAATTTCTAAATGTATTAGAGGCATTTTTTTCAATCCGGTATTCAAATATTTTAATTCATATGTTGACATTTTATATTTTATTCCGTAATCTATGTTGTGTATAGATTATTATATATATATATTTATTGAGGTGTTGTGGCTCAGTGGATAAATATTCGGACTGTGAACCACAATGTCCGAGGTTCAAATCCCATCACTAGCCTCCGATCAGGATAGCCGTGCTAAAGCCGGTGTAATAGTATGCAGCGCTTAGAAACATTTGTATTAAGCGCTATATAAATGTTGCATATTATTATTATTATTATTGTACATTGTATGGAATAATCGTGTTCATATGTCATGTAGGCCTATAATTAGCCATAACAAAAATACCTCTATAATTGCCTTGTAGCAGAGTTTCCTTTAACAGTATTACACAGGCATATATCGTATTCGACCTTTAGGCTGGACATAGGTGCTCATGTAAATTATCAGATCCTATTTTAGTATCATTCAGAACCATTTATTCATATCACATCAGGTGCTCATGTAAGTGATCAGATTCTATTTTAGTATCATTCAGAACCATTTATTCATATCACATCAGGTGCTCATGTAAATTATCAGATTCTATTTTAGTATTATTCAGAACCATTTATTCATATCACATCAGGGCCCGTATTCCATAAACCAGATAAGCTTTTTGCTTAAGTCTTAGCAATTTGTCTTAGCATTTTGCTTGTCTAAGAAATCTTCCCTAACGATATTCTATAAACTTTAAGACATTTGTCTCAAGTCAGGCGAAATGGCTAAGCCAAAGTCTCAAATTCTATGACCTTCAGCGACCTTCTCAATAATAAATTGCTGCAGGGGTGACTGCAACAAACTTGCAAAAATGTCACTGAAGTTGTTTTTTCTTAAACCTTTGGATTTTATTGAAACTAATTACAACTATTGTAGTAAGAGAAGAGCATTTATCACCCATATATGGTAAGAACTTTTTATTAAAATTATCTATATTTTGTTAATTACCAAAGCATTTCAATCCCAAACCGAGTGACTTCACAGTTTTTTGTGTATCAGTCCCATTCATTACTTTTCATGTATTGTTATTTGTTTGTCAAAATATAAACTATATATTCCTCTCGACAGTTTACTTTAACTTCAGTTTAAGTAGACCTAGGCCCCCTAAGGGAAAACTTTTGTAACTTTTGAGACTAGTCTTGGGTCTAACATTAGGCCTAGATCTAGCCTAGGCCCAAGATCTATAAAATATCCGTCTGTTTTGAGGAGAATTGAACATTGTTTTGACTTTTTTACTTTCATGAAGGCTGCAAAACGTAACTTTGTTACAATGTTATTGTTAGTCTAGTGGGATGCCATAGTGGAGCAACCGAGACTGAAGCTACATATAGTACATAGATCTAGACCTAAATAGTATTGGTCAAGCCCTAGAACAACATTCGGGACTAAGCCTGGCTTAGCCTTACTTAGGACAGGGATATATTTACATGTAGGACTATCTGAC
The DNA here is from genome assembly GCF_037042905.1 of Lytechinus pictus. Classification (NCBI taxonomy): domain Eukaryota; kingdom Metazoa; phylum Echinodermata; class Echinoidea; order Temnopleuroida; family Toxopneustidae; genus Lytechinus; species Lytechinus pictus. Next base: position 2,341,266 of record NC_087253.1, read on the forward strand.
TTAGTTAGAGTTAGACCAAAAGCTTCAGTCTCCGACTGTATTGTGGGTTTTCTGCTAAACTACGAGTAAGACACTCGACAGTCTAACATTACGTTGGCCTAGACCCTAATCTCACCAATGTGACATGACAGTAAATGTCAGAAACTTTTAAATAAATCCCCAAAAACGACGGTTATTCCTGTCTACAGTGCTAGACCTATCGCTATGCATTGCTTGCCAACTACGCCTAAACTTAGATCTAATCCTGACCTAGACATCTATGTAAAAAGTTAGATCTAACTAAGTCTAAATTAGATCTACTTCTTTTTTAGGTCCATCTGTTTGTTTGGAGTAGTTTTTATTTTATACATTTTGGGGATTTTGTTTAGATCTAGGTTTCTACAAAACAGGCCTAAAGTAAAACCTAGACCAACAGCTCAGTCTAGACTGGGGCCTAGATTTATATAAAAATTTAGTTAAGATCTAGGCGGCCTAGCCTAGTATGGCTATGCTTTCTTCTATTCATTCCAGATTCTATTTCTAGCCTAGCCGGTAGCCCTAACGTAGGCCTAGATCTAGACTAAATGACTAAGACTAAAAGTTAGACCCTATCTAGATCTAGAAGTAGAACTATATCAATCTAAGTAATAGGTCGAGATCTAGAGTAGAGACTTGTAGACTCTATCAAAATATAGATTCTAGTTCTAAAAAATAGTAAATGTAGGCTAGTCTAGATTTATTCATCTAACATTAGGCCTGAAAAAGGAAGTAAGCTAGGGATATAGCATTGGATTATTTCTAGGACTGAAGGATCTTGATCTTTGGCTTACATCTAAAGCTAGGGGCTGTAGTTTGAGATCTAGAGGTCTAGCCCCCCCCCCCCCCACCCTAAAATTAAAAACGATAACTAAGCCCACAGCTACATGTAGTTTTCTATGTAGCCAAACAAAAGTTAGCATTGACCACTGTCTTAATCTTATTTTGGCGTATGATATGTTGTTACCTTGGCAACACGATTTCTGATACAAACAAAAATATTCTCGCACATTTTCAACTCAAGACTGATGCGTGTGCCAAATTTCATGAGCTATGGTTGAAAAGAGATGAAGGAATTAAAACTACAAGATTTTCACCTTATTTTCGTTAAATAATATGTTGTTACCATGGCAACACGATTTTTGATACAGGCAAAAATATGTCTTAGACATCTTCAACTCAAGACTGATGTGTATGCCAAATTTTTTGGAGAATAGACCAGTTGAAAACTGATAAAGTAATTCAATCACAAGATTTTCATTTATTTTTGGTATTTTATTTGTTACCATGGCAACACAATTTTTTATATAGGCATAAAATATGTTTTGCACATTTTCACATCAAGACTAATGTTTGTGCCACATTTCATGAAAATTGGTTAAAAACTAGAGAAATAGTTGGAACAGCGATATTTATACATAATTTTTGCCATAATATACCGTTACCATGGCAACACATTTTCCGACACATGCAAAAATGTGTCTTGCACATCTTTTCCTCAAATCCAATGTGTGAGCCAACTTTCATGAGAATTGGTATAAAACTAATGAAGTATTTTAAACGGCAAAATTTGGGCCATAATATATTGTTACCATGGCAACACAATTTCTGAAAAAGAAAAAAAAGAAAAAAATCTTCCACCTCCTTACCTTAAGACTAATGTGTGTTCCAAATTTCATGAAAATCGGTTTAAAAAATGAGGTAGGAGCTCGAAATGCAATATAGGTATAAATTCTAAAATTTTGTTGGCTGAAATTGCCTTGAAACTACAACAATTAAGACAGCTCACAACTGTCTTAAAGTTAGGGCTAAATTCTTAGCCATGTTGTATTTATGAAATACAGAATCTGCAGTTTTAAGAAAAGTTACTTAGCCATTCATCCTATATCTGTCTTAGTTGCGCAAAACCTCTTAGCCAAATTCTTAGCCAATTCTTTATGGAATACGCGTTTTGGCTAAGAATTTTATCTTAGACAGAAAATAAGACAAAATGCTTAGATTTTTGACTTAAGCATGCTTATCTCGTTTATGGAATACAGGCCCTGGTGCTCATGTAAATTATCAGATTCTATTTTAGTATCATTCAGATCTCATTTATTATACCACATCAGGACCCTGTCCAGAAACATAATTCCGTTAAGTTTGTCTTGAATTTGCTTCTAGATTTCGTTTCTGTTTTAAGTCAATTGGTATTTTATGTGTAAATGCATACACGCATGTACGTAATCATCATAACTATGGTATATTTATTGGACAATTATTGATACGTCTTCCAGTTTTAAGAGTATATGGAATATTTATTTATTTGCTTTGATATGTTCATGAACACAGTAATGTACAGCAAAGTCTTAGAAAATTGAGAAAAATTTAGCGATTAAGCATTAACAATTAAGCAGAAAATGCTTGTAACATATCGAGCTTTATTAAATTATATTTCAAGAAAGAAAATTACAATTCGTTTGGTTTGGTTTGTGTAGCTTGATACAGCATTTCCCCACTCATTTAGGTCTATGTACCCCCAATCTTTGTCCAAAATGTTTTAAGGAGATTTTAGAGGGAAAAAAAATCGGACAAGTGGGTGAAATAGCAACAATATAGGACAAACGACAAAATAATTGATGAACTTTTAAAAGTTGTAAGTTTGGTAATTATTACACCCATGAAAACCTAAAATGGGGCGCATTGGTGATGTCAAGGTGATGCAAGGTAAATAATGTAAAATGCGTAAATGGCTAGATTTAGTTTTTCTGTTCAATTTTTTTTTACTTTCAAATCATACTTTCTTTAATGAAGACATTAAATAATATGATACCCGGTTAATATATAGATTACCGCCCAAGGGGAATATGAACTTAAGAGAATCTATGAATGTTATGATTCATCCAGTAAACTTGAAATATAAATCAGTTATGAATCTTTTACTGGAATTTTGTGAAAATTGTAAAGAAAAATTGTAAATGGTAAAAACTCACAATTCTCTGTGGTTGCTACCAACCACTGTTGGCTTCATTAGGCGAATGAAACATCAGCACGTCTTTCCAAGTGAAACTGCGTCCGGATCAGTAGACCGTAACGCCACTTGGTTCCCCCGGGGCAGGAAGTTAGTCACGTGAGAGACTGTCTTGAACTTTCCGTAAGAGAAAACCACGAATTATTTGCATTTTAATACTTGTGATACTTCATTGACCTCTCTTTTGTGAATCATGCTTTGTCCTATACGTTTTTTGAATCGGTATTTTACATTTTTGTTTTTATATATTTTATTTTTTATTTTGAGCTCGTGAATGTTATAATCGCGTACATGTACATTTCAACCATTAGCTGCGATATGTATAATGTTGGCCTATTGGAAAGTTGTCTCTACCACTTTTTATAATTTACTTACCATGTTGCCAATTTAAGTCTTAGGAAAGTTAATTAAAAAACAGCCATATAACTTTCTTATTGCTTGCCCGATTTCTTTCAAATTTTCAACGTTTTGTTTTACTTATTTTTCTCCTCTTTGACAAAGACAACATTTTATGAGCAAGGTTGGGTCCCCCTTTTACTTCGTGATGAGAAATTGACTAACTCCTTCCCAGCCTATCGTAATCATATAATATGGACATAGTAACTGGCACTATGCACAATTATAACCTGGACCAGTGGTGTTAAAGGCGGGGGACGAGGGTGGGGCAGGCGCAGTCTGCCTCCCCCCTTGCGAATTTCCCCGGGGGAAAAATAAGCGGCAAAATGAAAGAGAGAAAAGGGGAGAAAGAAACAATAGAAAATAATAAAAGATAAAGGTGAAGGAAAAAGAAAGGGTGCAAAGTGAGAGAAATATGGGAAGACAGATCAGAATAAAAGGGGAAACGGAACGAAAGAGGAATGGGAAGGGAAGAAGAGCATGTGAAAACATTCTGAACTACTAAGTAATGATGGATGGGGATTAATAAGGATGGCAGAATTGGAACATGAATGAATGAAAGAAATTGAAATGAAATTGGTAAAAAGAAACATGAAATGGAGATAGAATGGAATGAGAGAAAAGGGCTAAGAGAGAGGTTAAATCGCAAAATTGAGAAAAGAGCAAATGAAACATGTACTTAAGTACATCATTGGGCTACCGATGATCAAAAAGAGGAAAGAGCACGAAGAAAAAAGATGCCGAATTAATCTGTAAGAGGAACAAACGAAGTTAAAAAGGGGGAAATGACAGAAAACTGGAAACGGAGAAAGAAATCAATGAAGAGAGGGCAAGAGCGTAACATTCATTCCCTGTTTGCCGTAACACGATTCTTTTTCAATCAGTACTAACGGACCCGACACGAGAGGGCAATATTTGACAGTCATAACTTGTTCATGAATAAGTCTATGGTAATGACGATACAAAAGGTTCTATCCGATTGATGTAGCTCAATCAGTAAATCTATCCTGCAACCAAGTTCATGGATGCAGGTTCAATAGTCTCGCCTATAAAACTTTTCAGTTCATATTAAGTAAAAGGACAAGTCCACTCCAACAAAAAGTTGACTTGAATAAAAAGAGAAAAATCCAACAAGCAAAACACTGAAAATTTCATCGAAATCGGATGTAAAATGAAAAAGTTATGACATTTTAAAGTTTCGCTTGATTTTCACAAAACAGTAATATGCACATCCTGGTCGGTATGCAAATGAGGAGACCGATGATGTCATCCACTCACTATTTCTTTTGTATTTTATTATATGAAATATGAAATTTTCTAAATTTCTCCTCATTGACAAGTGAAACAATGATTTATTCCTCCCTGAACATGTAGAATTAGCATTGTTTAATACTACAGTGCGTATAAAAAAAACGGGACAGATTTGAAAAGTCTATAAAATTTTTGTTTCAAATTATGATGTCGATGTTTTGGTGTTAATAGGTGCTCTAAGGTCTTATCTTAGGAATGCAATTAAAAAAAAATATTTTTTGTTCATGCTTGAGTGAACACGGGACGTTTTTGTTGGGGATTCAAAAAGAGGCTTGCGCCAGAATTGCAGAATATGAGTAATATGATGATCAGACTTCTTGCTAATCAGGAGACTTCCTCTTGACCTTTTCATTATCTGTGCCACTAATTTTCGAATTATACTGTCAATTTTTTTTTACAAATTTATTTACTTGAATTATTTTGTTTTTTCATTTAAACTTCTCTTACCTTTTAATTTTCCTTCATAAGTAAGTGAGAAAAGAAGATTTGTTTGTTAACCCAAGCAAGAAGATTTGCATTATTAATTGGGAAAACTTGTGATTATTCAAATCCTTTTATTATATGAAACAAATTGAATGAAGGGATGCCCCGTCATTCCAAGCTTTCCTCAAATTCTTCCCTTTAAGTTTTAAGTTTAATCTTGTCAATATCAAATGAACATCCCTTTATTTTTTGTTTGATAGCAATTGTACTGCTTATTCTTTCCGATGACCATATTATATATTATTAGCTGAGATATTTAATTCATGTATATGTGAAGCGCATAGAGACTTCATGTATTATACGCTATAGAAAAGTAATTGTATTATTACAGAATTCAATGAAATAAACACAATGTTTTATAATAAAATTCAAAAGAACAAGTGGGGAAAAGACATTGATTTGCTCATTGAATATTCATGAAGACATACATGGAAATGTTTTACCAAATGCAAATCATGAAAGTAATATAACTTCGTTATTCCATGTCCGATTTTGATCAAATTTTCAGCGATGTGTTGGTCTGACTTTTCTTTATATGTTCGAATCATATTATTTTCAGCCTGGAGTACCCCTTTATAAGGAAATAAATTTCTCTGAATATACACACAATGTTCAATCCCAAATCGTTTCTCGGTCTATTACCCCCCCCCCCCTCTCCATGTCTATCTCTCTCTTTTTGTGTCCCTCTCTCTTTTCATCCCAATTCATCTCGTAAGTCCAGTTGAATGCATTTGAACACACTTCTTAAGCCGACTCTAAAGATCAAAATCAGGTCACATATTCTCATTTCTTATTAATGAACTTTTGATGCGATTGATATCATATCATTCTGCAATGTCCTCATGCATTTTTCAAAATTTTCTCATTTTATGAATACACTGACATTCCCAAGTCCCAGTATAAATGGAACAATCGAAATACGATATTATCCATTAACCAAAATAATTTATTGAAGAATTGACCTAGCTAGTGACTTCTCAAGGTATTTCACTGGGAAAAAAATTGAGTATATCAGATGTAACCTACAGTCATACACAGTCAGAAATATAGTTGGAAAGATATGTACCTTCCTCGTTTGATGATCGTCTAACTGCATGTACCCCATAATCTTCTTAAGAAATACAGATAATCATAAGAAAGACTCCTTCAAAGTCATCTTTCCTTGATCCTAGATTCAAGCTACAGTTGTGACGGAAAATAATTACTTGATGGCTATGCTGTTTGCGAGGATTGTTAGTGTTTCCCTGCAGAAAGGAAAGTTCCTTGGAGAACTGAAACTCGCACATGTTTAATACTCCTGTGCTGAAGAAGACGTCACTTGATCGGGAGGTAATGAGCAGTTACCGTATTACCATATTAAACCTACCTTTTCTTGCCAAAGCTGTTGAGAAAGTTGTCACGAGACCATGTAGTCTGCCTTCAAACATCTCCACAGTGTCTAGACAGCCCCCCCCCCCCCCCCTTAGGATATGCGATGACATATTGAGGCAGTTGACAAGAAAGCAGCCAAAACCGTCCTCTTAGATCTGTCAGCAGCAACTGACACGATAGACCATGACGTCCTTCTTCAGAGATTGCATGTAGAATTTAAAGTTCCCTTAGCATGGTCCCGCGTATCTCTACTGCAGACGGCAAATATGATGAATGGGACTTTGACAGAGGAGGCTATCTTGAAGTAGGCTACAGTGTTCCGAAAGGTTCCGTCCCCCAACCGTTACTCTTCACTAAGGAGCTTTCGATTGTCTGCGACTGCAACGTATTCCTAGTTCACCGGAAGTGGTGACACCGCTCGTTCAGTATCACGTTCGTACATTGATGAAAACAGTTTTGATTTAAGTCGACGTACCCGGCCGTACCAGGCCACAGCATATACCAGCGTGATAGCGAGCGGGCCCTGGGCCGATGCTCGGCCGGATAATCAGGCGTAGCATCACGCTACGAACCAGTTGGGCGACTGTGGGTGCAACATTTGCACTCTTACGCAAAAAACCGAAAAACACAGTTGTTTAGAAATAGAAAATCAATTACCTATCGGATATGTAGTGTCTGAAAACAGGACACACTAAATGTAATGGAAAAGCTGGTAACAAGCAGTAATTTGCAGTTTACCAGCCCTGCTGAATCAACGAAACTCGAATGTTGATGCGGCTTCATTCATTTTTGCTAAGCTTGGATGACGTCATCATGTACGAACTAGGGCTCGTTCGAGCACTACGACACCGAACGTCAAAACCCTCAAGTACGAGTCACAGATTTGGGCAGTGAACGAGAAGGCTCGTCAGAGATTACTTTGCGCATGCGCAGCGCTCCCAAAATTCCTTAATCTCGTACGACCACATGGCTCGTCACAGAAAACGAAAGGTCTCCACTCTTTACACTGCACCTCTTGGGAAACTGCTCGTCATTATGGATGATGATGCTGATGCTACTTGCCTGACAGAAATCCGGCAATGGTTGGTAATGAATTTTGTGAAGCTGATGATGACAAGACTATATTTTTGGCCATTTAATGACGCTGTTGTATATCGAATTGAACAGTAATTGATATATTATTCCGATCTCTCTTTTTCTCTCTACCTTTTCTGATTTTTTCTATCCCTCTCTCTCTCTCTCTCTATATATATATATATATACATGTATATACATTGTATCTCTCTCTCTCTTCCTATCTCTGTTTCTATCCTACTGCTCGATATCTTTGTTTGGATCTATTCATACCGCTTATTTTGACTAGTTCATTACATTGTTGTATACTATTGTATAAAAACAGTATCATAAGGTATTATTCCATCTCTCTTCCTCGATTCTCTCTCGTTTCTTTCTCTTGCTCTCTCTCTCTCTCTCACCTCTTATTCTCTTTATTTCTTTCCATCTCTCACTATCGCTCTCTCTCTCTAATCTATCTTACTGCTTACCACGTGTATGCATCTATCATTGTTTGAGCTTAAATAGATATTTAATGTTATTATCGTATAATACTGTAGGGCAATTCTATAAAATATGTACGTCCGATCCCCTATGTGTGGGATTTTCATGAAATTTCTGTCTCTGATTTCTTGTTCTTTTGACAGTCCGTGATGTTCTCAAAGGACCATGACTTGATCAGTTTAATATAAAGTGAAGTAAGACTTGAAAAAATTGGGGTCGGACGTACAAAAGGTTGATCATTTTATGGAATTGCCCTGTATCGAACAGTTAATGATAATGTATTATGATTGTAATTGATAATATACTGTATCATGTTATAATGTAAATTTAACCTGTCGGCCAACCTGATGGGTTGCCGGGCCTGGTTCTTATTATTTTTTTTATCTCTAATAAGTTTTATTCATTTTACTTATTTATTTTCATTTATTTATTTTTCCACATTCTGATAAAAATACAGGTACAATAGCATAAAGAAACACATTCAAAAATACATTCAAAAATACATTCAAACTTGATTACAAAAGGGTACATTTCAAATAGTGTAAATAACAGAAAGTGGTGGGATTAAACATAGGCCTCAAGACCTTTCAAAGGTCAATCCCTATAACACAAAAGATTTACCAAAACGAAACCGAGGGGGGGGGGAGGAACGGATAAGGCAAATTAATATGAGTTCAGAAGAAAATGTCTAAATGTTCGTTAAAAGTCGAAAGACTTGCAAGATTTCAGGCTACTGGGAAGGCTATTCCATATACTTGGTCCTGAATATTTAACGGTTGATCGAGAAAAATTATATTTGTAATTTGGTATATACAAGTTATCGTTCTGTCGCATATCATATACATATTTTTTCTTAATAAAAACAATTACCTAAATAGTTTGCCAAGGAGTTATGGACATATTTATACATAAATATACATGTAGAAAATTTGTGAATATCATAGATATTCAATAATTGTTTTCCTTTACACAAAGGATTTGAGTGAGTGTAGGGCTTTAGTCTGCTGGGCAAACCCTTCGCTCGAGTTAAGGGTCTGAATGTGCAGCCTACTCATGCCTTGTGTACTGAAGGCTCACAGCAAGTTTTGTATGTGCTAGTCTTTGCGTGGAGGCACACTTGTTGATCAAAGTTCCAATGAGGGTCTGTGCCTGCAGACTAGTAGGGCTTAGAGTTAGTAATTATCCGTATTGCACGCTTTTGAAGAACATAAATTCGATTTAAAAGATATTTTGCACAATTTCCCCATACAATGTTGCAATAAATATGATGAGGAAAGATCATAGAAAAATATAGTTTTAAAAGAATATGATTTGGTACAATTGCACTTACCCTACTGATTGCACCAATTGCCCTTGATATTTTACAACATATTTCATTTACGTGGTAATTCCAAATAAGATGATTATCTAAAGTTACTCCCAAAAATTTAGTGGTATTTACAACTGGAGTATTAGACCCATGATCAATTTTTATATAAATAGAATTAGTATCAATATGCTTATTCCTAGTGTGGAATATCACGCACGATGTTTTGTCAGTATTCAGTTTCAGCTTGTTAGCTAAAAACCACTGGCCTATCTTACACAATTCCCCTTTTAGTATTGCACAGACATTCTGTATATGATTTCCAGTTATAAAGAAATTACTATCATCACCGCATATAATACAGAATCTAATATATTACTAATAAAATGTAAGTCATTTATATTCATAATAAAAAGTAGAGGACCTAAAACAGATCCCTGAGGAACACCAATATCAATGTTTTGTATAGGGGATGAATCATTATTTAAATGTACATACTGTCTGCGACTGTAAAGATAATTTTTAAACCAATCTAAAGCAAGACCTCTGATACCATAATATTTCATTTTCTCTATAAGAATGTCATGATTTATACAATCAAAAGCTTTTGATAAGTCTAAGAAGATCCCAATGACAAATTGCTTATTTTCAAATGCATTCGCTATTTTGTCACAAAAATCAATTAATGCCATATAGGTAGAATAATTGGGTCTAAAACCAAACTGTTTTTTAGATATAATATTATTGTAAAAGCTACTAAAAGGTCAACAAAATGTTGTACTTGATGGGAATCGGACATTAAAAGATCAATGTTAAAATCACCTAAAGACATGATGTACTACGTCTTTTCTTCACCACATATGCAAAACAAGATTGTCCCACAAAATTTTCAAGTTGGCAGTGTGTCTGTCCCTCCTTCAGAGAATGCTTGTAATATGGGTGTCTTCGACCAGTGTATAGATGGACAACCATATTTCCAAGGTAAACCAAGCGACCTACTACCATGCAGCTACGATATAGCGGCTATATGAGATCGCTACTCACCCATTATGCAGCAGAAAACCTACATTGTAATTCAGTCCTTAAAGGACAAGTCCACCCCAACAAAAAGTTGATTTGAATAAAAAGAGAAAAATCAAACTAGCATAACACTGAAAACTTCATCAAAATCGGATGTAAAATAAGAAAGTTATGACATTTTAAAGTTTCGCTTAATTTCACAAAAATGTTATATGCACACCCCGGCTGGTATGCAAATGAAGAGACTATGACGTCATCCACTCACTATTTATTTTGTATTTCATTATATGAAATATTCTAATTTTCTCCTCACTGTCAAGTGATACAAAGATTAATTCCTCCCTGAACATGTGGAATTAGCATCGTTTAATACTATATGGTTCAGGCAAGTTGGTCCTTATTGTCGAATCTATAAAAAATGAAACATTGAATAATTCAAACAATAAAAAACAAAAGAAATAGTGAGTGATGGACATCATCGACTGACTCACCTAGTTATGCATATCATTGTTTTGTGAAAAAGAAGCGAAACTTTAAAATGTCATAACTTTCTTATTTTACATCCGATTTTAATGAAATTCTCGCACTATGCTAGTTTGATTTTTCTCTATTTATTCAAGTCAGCATTTTCCTGGGATGGACTTGACCTTTAATAACCTGTAGGATTGACTTCTGCAATAGTCTGCTGGCTGGTGTTCCTTCCAGTATACTAACATACTCCAGTGCGTGCAGAATGCCGCTGCTCGCCTGCTAATTGGTAGGAGGAAATAGTACCACATCACCCCTTTTATCACGGAGTTGCACTGGCTACCTATCAAGTACAGGATTGAATTCAAAATCAAAGTTTTGCTGACTTCAAGGCTGTCCATAGTTTAGCTCCAGGTTAAGTGATTTCCCTAATAGAACAACGCTGCCTACGTCTTGGCTTACGCTCATCTGGTACTGTCACTCTTCATGTACCCATCCCATCACACACCTAAAGGGATATGGAGACCGTGCTTTTCGTCTTTTGCTCCACGAAACTGGAACTCCCCCCCCCCCCCCCTTTTCACTCCGGGGAATTGACAACGTTGTACTCTTCAAACCGTCTCTCAAAACTTACTTATTTTAGCAGATGTGTAGTAATAAGCTTACTTGGATGAGCCTGCGCCTATGAATGTTTTAACTGAAATATGATGCAATATAAATGCTATGGACTATCATCATCAGCGTCAACGTACATTGTGAAACATTTAGTATGACCATATCCGTTGTATTTTTATTAAAAACGACATGTATATTACTAGTTCATGATCTAAACTATGAGATGTGGCGTACAGATGGGGGGGGGGGGGCGCTTGCTTTCCCCCATTTTCACGACCAAGAATAAAAACAGAGAAAAGGAATTTTCTACTTCTGAACGAGGGATTTATTCATAATTCATCACACACGTCATAATCAGTTGAATATCACAATACATTTAAAATTTTCTCCAGTTATCTCTTATCTGGCTTCTTCAATCTTTTCTTTGTAATTATTGTATTTTCCAATTTCTCTAACAAAAAGCAAAAGTATCATTTAAAACTTCTTCGGTCTAAACCATATCTATTTTTATTCAGCAACCATCCATAGATACATCAAAATGCGACTGTCATTGTTATATCCGTGTTCTAATCGACAAAGACTTTTATTCTACAAAAAGTATTCGTATGAAGTTTGACATTGAAAGTGTACATTACAATACTCTTAAGTAAATAACTAACTAAATCGTTCAAATCACATTCAACAAAAGCATGCACTTAATCGTCTTTAACATGGCAGTGTGAGCACATAATAATAATAGTAATAATAGTAACAATAATGATGATAATAACAATAATGATGATAATGATAATAATAATAATAGCTATTCTTTATACAGCGATTTTCCCATAACGGCTCAATGAGCTTTACAGCATATTAATGTTTATGATTCGGCACAATTACTGTGCTCCCAATTTTCCTCTTTCTTTGTGGAAAAAATCAAAATGATTAGAGCAGAAATTAACTCCCAAAATTCTATTCCTGATCCAAAGTTTGAGGATATAGAAGTTGAGGGAATTACTTTGTTTACTTCGTTTACTTTACACACACCATCAGAATTGCTCAAAGTGACTAGGTCATGTTCTAGTGCTACTTGCCGTTTTGATCCTATCCCAACTTGGCTCTTGAAAGATAACATTGATAATCTGCTTCCCTTACTTACAGATGTCGTCAATAGTTCACTAACTACTGGCGTTTTTCCTACAGGGGCTCACATTGCTATCATCAAACCATCCTTGAAAATGTCTACTTTAGATAAAAACAAGCTAAAAAAGCTATAGACCAATTTCAAATTTAAATTTTGTTGGTAAGCTCATTAAAAAGGTTGTTTGTAATCAAATAATCTAGCACATGGAATCCAACAGTTTACTTGATCCATTCCAGTCAGCATTCGGGCCCAAACACAGTGTAGAATCCGCTCTTGTTAAAGTAAAAAATTATATCATGTTTGCACTTCATTCTAACAAAGTTGTATTGATGGTCCTTTTGGACCTATCTGCTGCTTTTGATACTATAGATTATGATACTTTTTATCACGCTTGTCCAGTAGAATTGGAGTTAGATCCGCTGCTTTGACCTGGTTTAAGTCATATCTAAGTGGTTGGTCCTCTCAAGTTGAAATATCGGGTGAATTATCCAAACCCCAAATTTCTAACTTTGGACTACAAGGCCCGGTTATTGGTCCTGTAGGTTATTCAGTATATACACTTCCGGTGGGTGACATAGCAAGACATCATGCTATTAGTTATCATCTCTACGCAGATGATACTCAGTTATACATATATTTTGACCCTAAAACTGCAGGAGACCTCGAAAATGCCCTTGATAAATTACAGAGATGCATACTTCACATCAAACAGTGGATGACTGTAAAAAAATGTAAGCTGAACGACACAAAAACTGAATTTTTCATAGCTACCTCCCCACACAATTTGAAGAAATTGCCTGATATTCAACTTGAAATTGGTGATCTTCGTATTAATTCTTCAGAAAAAATTAAGAACCTAGGAGTATATTTTGATAAACATATGACTATGAATGATCATATTTCCACTGTTTGTTGTACTGTCACATATCATTTGAGGAACATAACTACAATTCGTAGGTTTATTGATCAAGCAACTGCTAACCATGCCATACGCTCCCTTATCCTTTCTCGTCTTGATTTCTGTAATGGTCTCTTCTTTCTTCAATACCAGTGGCTCACATCAATCGTCTCCAGCACCTCCAGAACTGGGCTGCCCGTCTTATTTTTTAAGTCCGCCGTGACACACCTCCTGGACCCCAGCCTGTTAAATACTTTACACTGGCTCCCTATTAGACAACGGATTGTTTTTAAGTTACTTCTCTTTGTATACAAACCACTCTATAACCTAGCCCCAAAATACTTGTCTGATTGTTTTGAAATTTATATCCCAGGTAGAAGAACTAGATCCTCTGAAGACCCACTTAAATTAACATATCCAACTAAAAGAAAACAGACCGGAGATAGAACATTCACCGTTGCATCCTCAATGGAATGGAGCAAACTCTCTCTCACAATAAGACAATCCCCAACAATTGAGTCCTTCAAATTGTGAGCGCTTTGGGCCATGTGGGAAAAGCGCGTTATAAATGTTGAGTATTATTAGCATTATTATATTAATACCCCGATCATTGGATTCATTTCAAAATCCCGCACGAGAAGTGCACAATTTCCACTCCATGTCTTATCCCTGCATTCCTTGTATTCATTGCAGCCCCATGATGGCGCTGGCAAATTCAAACATACAATAACTTTCGCATCATACCGGGTACCCAAATAGCACCTGGGTTGAGAGTGGCAAAGTGTGGATTAACGCCTTGCCAAAGTAACCTAGACCACTTCGGGATTCAAACACACGACCCTCTGTTTACAAGGCGAGAGCCAGAACAGCTCCACCACTGCTCTTCTACTTGTCGTCATCGTGAAAGTATTTTGAAAAGATTAAATAAAATGTGATAAAATTTGATTTTTGTAATAAGAATGTCGACATTTTTGCTCGCTCGCAACGGTTTATAAATTGGAACAAATTACAAGGACAGTCAGTGGTCTAGTATGTAAATTAAATCCAATAAGGATGGATTTCAAAAATGGAGTCTAAAATGGCTGCTGTAAGTTATAGATGGCTATGCTTTATTTAAATGAACATGGGAGATATGGATTTAGTGTCTACACTGATTTCAAGTGTCAAATAATACTTTTGGACGGGTTACAAGGACAGTTAGTTGTTCAGTAAGTCAAAATTCCAAGATGGCTTCCAAAAATGGAGCCTTGAACATGTTGAATGACTGCTGTTTATTACAAATGGATGTATGTAGATTATCTAAATTCCACCTGGGAGATATGGTTTTAGTGTGTACAATGTGGTTTCGAGGGTCAAATAATACTTTTGGATTAGTTTGAATTGTATGCAGTTGTCTATTTTTCCTAACACTCCAAACTGGCTTCCAAAATGGCATCTAAAATGACTTCCATGTCATAAAAGTGGTCATATTTCCATCTGTGAGAATCAACTTTGTTGTCTACACTATGGTTTGAAAGGTCAAATAATACATTTGAACAAGTTCCCTATGGTTCTATGAGTAGGTAACAGCTGCCATTTTTGATGCATTTTTTTTGTTTTACAAAAACATAATAACATTGTGATGCTCATTTACATGATGCAAAATCTTACTTAAAAATCAACCACATGCTATTCCTTAAACCTCTGATATATACATAAAATGCACTTTTTTATCTAAAAAAATTAGGCTATTTACCAATATTTTTCAACCTTAGTAATGAGCATGGATTCCAACTAAGTAAAACATATTTAAAGCGCTATTTTCAATTATTATTTGTTATTTCGTCATCATGCATTCTTTTGTTTAATGATGTATTTTTCTTTATTTATATTCAGTTAGTGGGTGTGGCCAAAATTATCGTAAAATAACCTTATATGGCCTTGAATTTTACATGTGTGACCGAAAGATCTTACAATTGTTTTCAGATTTTAATTACATGTTACATGAAATTAGCTTTGGTTTGATGCTAAACGTTCAGCATGTATACACATAGTTTGCATTTTTCGACGTACTTTTCAGCTTGAAAAGTAAACATGGCTTAAGCTTTAACTAAAAAAAGCTCAGTCAGACTGCAGATCCCTATGCTAAGCAAGACTTATCCTAATCCTCTAGTGGCTGAAGTCACCTCCGTGCAAAGTCTCGGGAATTGTTAGACTTTCTTTCTCAAATAATTTTATTTCTTTATATTCAAGTAAAATTGAATACTATTGCACCATAGGAAAGAATAAATGTTACTCCTCTATTATTCATTTATTCAAATTTAACATTTTGATACATAAGTGAACTAAAAAGAAGTCGCAAAACGGAATTTTCCCCTGGGTTTTCTCTTGCAAATTGTGCAAAGCTGTTTTTTAGCCCAAACACTATACAGTGCGTCCCAGAAAAAAAGAAACCGAGATTAAGCGATAATTTATCATAACTTAATCACAAATACAATAGACAACCCAGGTAACAATACAGCGTTGGACCAACGTTGGATCAACGTTGGGAAATTTTTTCCCAACGTTGCCTCAACGTTGGCAGGCAAACGTTGCATCATCGATAGAAGTGCACGCGCATACATCGTCAGACCAACAACATTTCCAACGTCAGTTCAACGTTGTCCAGCAACAATGTTCCAACGTTGTCTGGCAACGTTGATCCAATGTTGGCTAAATAGTCAAATACAACATTGCTACAATGTTGGTAAGCAACGTTGCATCATCGATAGAAGTGCACGTCCATACATCGTCAGACCAACAACATTTCCAACGTCAGTTCAACGTTGTCCACCATCAATGCTCCAACGTTGGTATAATGTCGGCTGAGTCATCAATAACAGCGTTGCTGCAACGTTGATGGGCAACGTTGAAGCAGCGATGGACGTACACGTGCATACATCGTCAGTCCAACTATGTTTACAACGTTGGTTCAACGCTGTCCAGCAACAATGCTCCAACATTGCTCCAACGTTATTCCAACGTATGGCAGTAATTAACAAAACATTAATTGGTTTCAAGGTGAAGTCCACCATTACAACTCTACACTCTAATCTTTAACATCATGTCTTATCCTATCCTAAAATCCTACATCCTAATCCTATTCCTATCATCCTACACCTATTCACTGAATCCTGTCATTGACTCCTATATATAGAGCAACTTTGCTATACTTGGCAGAATACAGTTGATATCATTTTCCACACTTAACCTTGAAAATTTCACTTAGCATAATATGTTTTGATTATAAATGATATGGTAATGGAGCCACATACTTTTCTGAAACTTTTCATGGTGGAAATATTGAATAAACATAAATACTTTAATTATTATAGCAATATTACCTAAAATTTTTGTCATTTACTGATGTAATGAATATTCATGAGTGCATAATCATTATGTCCAGATGAGGCAGGTATGGCAGCGTTGGTCCAATGTTGGTCCAACGTTGGGTGACATTGATCCAACGTTGGTCCAATGTTGGCGTAAACGTTGATTCAATGTTTGTCTAATATCGGTTAAATGTTATTGTAACGTTGATTCTTTGTTGGTCTAATTTTAAACAAATCCAACGATGCGCCATCTCCATCAAACAGTTTTCAACACTGTGCCATCATCATCTGTAACCTGTTCATGATTCTGTCAAAAAACATTACAACTATTATTACAGCTATTCATTTCTTTTCATTCTTTCTTTTACAAGTCTCTTCACATAATAAAGAGGAATCAAGAGAATTACGTGTGATATTTATTGAGGCCTTTGTAGCATTCAAACTTTTTTGACGTCCTCTTTTTCTCAAACAAGACTAATACCAAAAAAACATATGCATATGTAATAAGAATTAAGATGTATTACATTTTCTTGCGAGTTGCAATCTATGTTTCTGTCTACAACTGTTTAATGACTCGGTATGCAATGCCAATTGCAACGTCAGTAATCATCACAAAAAACTCACATGTGTAATTGCAGTCTCTCAGGAGGTCGCGTAACTTGGCCTCACTCAGAGTAACGTAGCTACTGCCTACTGTAACTAAAGAGCGCCTCTTTTTGATTAAGATAGAAGTCAACTGATATCTCAATATGCATGGCCATGGCCTAGTCTCGCTCATGCCATAACTCTTAAATGATATTTCAGCGTCAAGTGTAAGCATGCCTCACGTAGCAACTACAGGTTTAACTGCAGTTGGAAAACACTCGGTCCAGGCAGGACCGACCAGGTCAATTCAAGGCAGCGTACAATAAATAAGGCAGGAATGCCAGGTAGCAAGTCATTGGGTTATTTCACAAGTACGGTGTTGAGAACGCGAAATTGCTGAACTGAGCTCCAACACCAAGCGTAATATTATTTTTCATTGAAATGTATTAAAACTCTAATGATTTGCTCTCATCTTAAATGTAAAAGAAAATTTTATGGAGATGGTTCGTCGTGTTCGCCCCCTGTTCGTGAGCTACAGTTCATCAACACCAACACTGAACTTTAAATCACGATTCTCCCAATCGATCCCTGGGGGTCGGTGTCGCTGAATGGGGAAATTGCACGTAGATCATCAACACCTTGCAGCCGCTGTGCAGTGTTGGGTTCAGCAGATGACAATCAACACCAGCCTTCAACACAAACTGCCGGAAATACACAATATTTTCCTAGGTCAATCTCAACACCAGCCTGATTCAAGTACGGTGTTGTCACAACACCAACACCAGATTTCAACACTGTACTTGAAATTATTGAAATCACCCAATGACTGTTGTCTTGCCCTTGGTATCGCATACTCGTTTCCACTCACACGTATTGCGAGGTTAGTATTCGTCACTCACACAAGTATGAGGTATGTTATAATATATATACTGCATGAGCAGTGGCTGTTAAGTACTTACACGAAAATCCTAGCGTCGGACAGTATGCGCACAGAAGATGACTCCGGGATCTTTCGGAGGGGATCAACGGTTGCAGTTACCGATTATCTGCAAGTGCAAAGAAAATTCCACTGTAGATTGTAGGTCCTAAATATGCAGCTTATAAGTACTGTTCCAGATCACTAGATATTCAGGAATTTAATTGTCTATATCCAACCAGATTCTGCCAGATTCTTCAAGTTCAAAATTGAAGGAAGCAGACTACACAGAAGGAGTCCGACGTCGCGACTAATTCTGCGCTGCGCATCAGAATAGTATGGTATTTTTAAATAGGCACATTTTGATGCTTGTATTTCCTTCTTCAATTTCTTCTAGTTATGTGACGGTAGGCCTATATATATCTCGTACTTAGTGTGAGAGGCCTAGCCAGCTGCAAAGGACGAGGGCGTTTCTGGAAATTCTGGTCTTGAACTACATTTATTTTCTTGTTTTTCTCCTTTATTTTCTATATTAAAGGACAAGTCCACCCCAACAAAAAATTGATTTGAATAAGCAGAGAAAAATCAAACTAGCATAACACTGAAAATTTCATCAAAATCGGATGTGAAATAAGAAAGTTATGGCATTTTAAAGTTTCGCTTATTTTTCACAAAACAGTGATATGCACAACTCAGTGACATGCAAATGAGTCAGTCGATGATGTCTATCAACACTCACTATTTCTTTTGTTTTTTTATTATTTGAATTATAAAATATTTAATTTTTTACAGACTTGCATATAGGGACCGACTTGACTGAACCATAAAGTATTAAACAATGCTAATTCCTGACATGTTCAGGGAGGAATTAATCACTGTTTCACTTGACAATGAGGAGAAAATTAGAATATTTCATATCTCATATAATAAAATACAAAAGAAATAGTGAGTGGATGACATCATCAGTCTCCTCATTTGCATACCGACCAGGATATGCATATAACTGTTTTGTGAAATTAAGCGAAACTTTAAAATGTCATAACTTCATTATTTTACATCCGATTTTGATGAAATTTTCAGTTTTATGCCTGTTGGATTATTCTCTTTTTATTCAAATCAATTTTTGTTGGGGTGGACTTGTCCTTTAATCGACACATTTGCATCCCCCGGTGCATGCAGCCTCTCTATTCTACCCCATCTTTATTTTTGTTTTCCCCTTAGTTTTAGATCCTCTTTCCCTTCCCATTATTTTCCTTCTCTCTCGATTTCTTTTCCCCTTATTGCTAGGGGATACCAAGGGTGACAAGGATAGACAAGCAAACTTACTTGATCGACCCCCCCCCCCCCCTTGGCCCCATTGGAAATTATGCGAGTAGTCGTCTGTATATCAATTCTCCAATGAACCAGTTTCTCACGTTCTCAACACTGTGTATAATATGCCGGGATATTATGTTGACTGTCAAACAAATATCCAACAAACTATAGTTTCCAACATTGTGTCAATGTTAACTGTCAACAATTCTCCAATAAACTATTCCAATTACGCTGTCCACGTTGTGCCATTGTCCGTTGTTCAACAACTCTCCATCAAACTAGTTTCCAACTTTGTCAACGTTGTGCCATTGTCGACTGTCTAACAAATCTCTAAGAAAATAGTTTCCAACGTTGTTCCGTTGTCGGTTGTTCAGCAACTCTCCATCGCACTAGTTTCCGACGTAGTCAACGCTGTGCCTTTGTTGGCTGATGTTCAACAACTATCCAATCAAACACGTTTCCAACGTTGTGACGTTGTTGGCTGTCCAACAAATCTCCAACACACTAGTTTCCAATGTTGTGCCATTGTCTGTTGTTCAACAACTTTCCAACGTTGCCAACGTTGTGTCATCGTCGACTATCCTACTGATCTCCAACCTACCAGTTTCCAACGTTGTGCCAGTGTCAGTTGTTCAACAACTTTCCATCTAACTAGTTTCCAGCTTTATCAACGTTGTGTCATGGTCTACTATCTAACTAATCTCCAATCTACCAGTTTCCAACGTTGTGCCATCGTCGACTTTCCAACAAATCTCCATCGAACTAGTTTCTAGCTTTGACAATGTTGTGCCATAGTTGGTTGTTCAACAACTTTCCATCGAATTAGTTTCCAACGTTGCCAACCTTGTGTCATCGTCGACTATCCAACTAATCTCCAACCTACTAGTTTCCAACGTTTTGCCATTGTCGACCGTCCAACAAATCTCCAACAAACTAGTTTCCAACTTTGTCAACGTTGTATCATTGTCGGTTGATCAACAACTTTCCATTGAACTGGTTTCCAACGTTGCCAACGTTGTGTAATTGTTGGCTGTTCAGCAACTATCCAATTAAACATGTTTCCATCGTTGTGCCATTGTCGACTGTCCAACAACTCTCCAACTAACAAGTTTCCAACGTTGCCAACGTCGTGTCATTGTTGATTGTTCAACAACTTTCCAGCGAACTAGTTTCCAACTTTGCCAACGTTGTGCCTTTGCTGGCTGTTCAACAACTATCCAATCAAACGGGTCTCCAACGTTGTGACATTGTCGACTGTCCAACAACTCTCCAACTTACTAGTTTCCAACGTTGTGCCATTGTCGACCGTCCAACAAATCTCCAACAAACTAGTTTCCAACTTTGTCAACGTTGTGCCATTGTCGGTTGTTCAACAACATTCCAGCGAACTAGTTTCCAACGTTGCCAACGCTGTGCCTTTGCTGGTTGTTCAACAACTATCCAATCAAACGTTTTTCCAACGTTGTGACATTGTCGACCGTCCAACAACTCTCCAACTAACAAGTTTCCAACGTTGCCAACGTCGTGTCATTGTTGATTGTCCATCATCTTTCCATCAAACTAGTTTCCAACGTCGATTCAACGTTAATCCATCAAGTTTTTCCAACGTCCAACGACTTTCAAGTTTCCAACGTGGAGCCAACGTTGGCTTGTTACCTGGGAAATGACCTACCATTGTAAAGCTTAGAATCTCTTCTTTCATCTGAAATTACTTAAAATATTTCTCATTCACACATGAGTGAGCAAAAACAATTTGAACAAAGGATACAAAAAACTCATTTGGCGGGGGATATCTGAATTTCAAAAAGAAAATCACATGCCTAAAAAGTTCAATATCTGTTCTTTTATTTGATACCTCAATTACAGAAAATGGTCGAGAAATAACAAAGTTCTGGTTATTTGAAATAAGGCTTGAATTTCAATAATTTCATAAAATGAAGAAGTTCTGCAGACAAGCGTTCAAAACACGTTTATTTAATGAAATTATGGAAATACTAGCATTGTTTCGAGGGAACATAACTTTTTTTTACTTCTTGACCATTTTTTGTGATTAAGGTATCAAATAAAAGAGCAGATATTGAACTTTTTAGGCATGTGATTTTCTTTTTCAAATTCAGATATCCCCCGCCAAATAAGTTTTTGGTATCGTTTGTTCAAATTGTTTTGCTCACTCATGCGTGAATGAGGAATAATCTGAGTGATATCAGATGAAAGAGGAGATTCTAAGCTTCACATTGGTAGGTCATTTGTCTATTGTATTTGTGATTAAGTTATGATAAATCATCGCTTAATCTCGGTTCCGTTTTTTTCTGGGACGCACTGTATATTAATTAAAGCTAATTCTCTGTTCTTTCTCACAATGTCACTTTTGATATATATTATGGCACCATGGAAATGGGTCAAGATCCAGCTTTTACTATCAAGATGAAAGACGAGATTTCTGGTATCCAGAGTTCTGATTGTCTAGATAATGCTCCAAAATAACATGCGTGAAGAGATTACCACATATAATGAGTTGTGACCTTGGAGAGCCCCAGCATAAGATCGTTGAAATTTGGTTGTTGTGTGGTCTCTATGACCAATCAGAGCGCATTATTATTCTTTTCAAGCTGCGAAAATCTTGGCCTATGAAAGGGTGGACCTCTACACATTTACAACATATCTTTTTATACAACCTACATGTATATCATAGTAAAGCTTAGATCTTCAGCTTTATCATGATTTAAAAATTATTTGGGCTAAAACAGAAATAAATCTCCTGAAGGCTACAAGAACAAACTTGTCGAAACATCGAGTTTGGGTGGTCCTTTTCATGACCAACAATTGCCCAAGATAGATGTGATTCTACTGTAGCACATTTTACCTCAAAGTTTCACCCATGCAAAAAGTTCTTTAAAAAAATCAGACACATGGCATGAAATAATTATTCTTCTTCTTTATAAAGATACCATAAACATAAAATGTATGGTGGGCCATAAGGGCCAAAAATCAAAGACTGTGAAAATAAACAAACGAGTATAAAATTAAACAAAAGAGTCAGAAATAAACATCGTATAACCCAGAAATAAAGACTTTCACAAAATTAAATAAAACGTCCGAAATAAAGACAACTACATAATTTAATATAATTGCAGAATAATAGACATCCACAGAATTATTAATAAAAATGCAGAAATAAATTAGTCAACTTCAGAATTATAAGGATATCTACAGAATTATAGACAACTACAGAATTGAAAATAAAACTGCAGAAATAAAGACAACTAGATAATTAAAGTTAACTGAAGAAATAAAGACAACCCTAAAAACGTATAAACACAGAATTATATAACTACACCTGTTAAAAACCCCTATTTCCCCTTATTTTTGAAAATCGAATATCGAATATTAGTCCAACTTCAAACGCGTTTGAATATCGAACGTGAATATCAAACCAACTTCACAGTTTGAATATCGAATATCGAACATCCAACCAACTTCCTGCCGGTGTACGCCCCCTCTTGTCCTATCGTTGTCAGTTTGTTTCTGTATTTGATGTCGTTTCTGAGTTTTATCTCGTTTCTGTGTTTGATCTCGTTTCTGTGTTTGACGATAATTATAAGAGCGATCTCTTTTTTTACGGTAGACTTTATTCGAGTCGTTATTTCATTTCTGTGGTTATATAATTTTGTGTTTATACGTTTTTAGGGTTGTCTTTATTTCTTCAGTTAACTTTAATTCTGAAGTTGACAATTTATTTCTGCATTTTTATTAATAATTATGTGGATGTCTATGTAGTTGTCTTTATTTCGGACTCTTTATTTAATTTTGTGAAAGTCTTTATTTCTGGGTTATTTGATGTTAATTTCTGACTCTTTTGTTTAATTTTATACTTGTTTGTTTATTTTCACGATCATTGATTTTTGGCCCTTATGGCCCAACATAAAAATGTGATCAATATTTGGAGCAGTGATGGTCGAATGAAAAAATGTATTTTAGTCCGCACAAAGCTCATTAAATATGCAAACCTTTCTAGTCATGAATATCACATGGATAAAAGAAGCTTCATTTTGAGGACATGTCGACTGAATGAGTTTAGGAGTGCCAAAGTGGCATCAACCTGCACTGTAAAAAATGAAGTGCTAATTCAGCACTTACAGTGAGATCTGAGATCGAGCAGGCAGAAAATGTCATTATTTTGGTGTACAACGTCACGTGACTAGCATATGATACTTTCAGTGCCTAGACCCTTTCACGTTAAACAATTAATACAGTCCAAACAGGATCCAAATTATGCATTTAATGTTAATAGTAACAATGTTCTTGTCGTATAAATCTTTGCTTACTGATATTTATGATATAGCTATAGTTTGAGGAGGCCAATGTTTATGATTTCGAATCATTATCGCCTCGACTATCATTTCCAGCAGAAAAAATTCATTGTACCCTACTTTACGCTTATGCTGAAATGTTGATGAGTTCTACTGGACTACTGCGTTCGTTGATCCAAATAGTGGTTTAGCCTATGATTATTTGGCATACGTGTGCTGCGAGGTAAGGGCAATTGACGTCATGCATCTTTCCGTTTGTCATCTCTAAAAATGCACACACCTCAGTAGGAAAGTTGCTTGGTTCACCGGCATCCCAATCTGTAAGATAATAATAATAATCTACGACTGCTCAAAGCGCTTCACAATTATCATTACCCGGTCACTGGATTCATAGCATTTCAAGCAACCTGTTAGGCGCACACTTGCTAAACAAACCACAGACGGTTGTTTCCCACCGGTACCCAATTGGAACCAGGGTGAGAGTGGCAAAGTGTGGATTTACGCCTTGCCAATGGACGCTAGGCCATAGTAGGATTCGAACACACGACCCTCTGATTAGAAGGCGAGAGTCAGAACCACTTCACCACGGCGCTTCCATAAGACCATACAAGATTACTTTGTGTTTGTTTGCTACGACGTTTACCCCTTCACTGACCGTGTATAAGAAAATAATCCTCAATTTTTAATTTCATGCATGTTCCCACCCTTTACCCCTCCCCCCCCCCCCCTTCTTCCGATCGCTCTGCGACCTTTGTTACACATGTTAAAGGGATGGTCCGGGCTGAAAGTATTCATTGCTTAAAGGACAAGTCCACCCCAATAAAAACTTGATTTGAATAAAAATAGAAAAATTCAACTAGCATAACACTGAAAATTTCATCAAAATCGGATGTAAAATAAGAAAGTTATGACATTTTAAAGTTTTGCTTCATTTCACAAAACAGTTATATGCACATCTTGGTCGGTATGCAAATGAGGGAACTGATGACATCACTCACTCACTATTTATTTTGTATTTTATTATATGAAATGTGAAATATTTTGATTTTCTCGTCATTGTCATGTGAAATGAAGTTTCATTCCTCCCTGAACACGTGGAATTCCATTATTTTAACATTTTGTGCTTCAGGCAAGGAGGTCCAAATCATCAAATCCGTAAAAATTGAAATATTGTATAATTCAAACAATAAAAAACAAAAGAAATAGTGAGTGAGTGACATCATTGACTCTCTCATTTGGATGTAACTGGCTCGTTCATATAACTATTTTGTTAATAATAAGCGAAACTTTGAAATATCATAACTTTCTTATTTTACATCCGATTTTGATGAAATTTTCAGCATTGTGCTTGTCTGATTTTCCTCTATTTATTAAAATCAACATTTTTCTGAGGTAGACTTGACCTTTAATAGATAGAGTAGAATTTACTTAGCAAAATGCCGAAAATTTCATCAAAATCGGATAACAAATGATAAAGTTATTGAAGTTTAAAGTTTAGCAATATTTTGTGAAAACAGTCGTCATGAATATTCATTTTTTTTCATTATTTCATACTTGTGTGAATAATATGTCTCCCTTATAATGAAATAAGTTGCAGCAATAAATATCTAATGGACTAAATCAGCTGTCAATCCAATTTTTTTAGTTCTTGGAGGAAACAATTTGAATAAACCTAATTTCATATTATAAAATACAAAAGAACAAGTGGAGATGTGACATCATCAGTCCACCTAATGAATATTCATGATGACTGTTTTCACAAAATATTGCTAAACTTTAAAATTCACTAACTTTGTTATTTGTTATGCGATTTTGATGAAATTTTCGGCATTTTGCTCAGTGAATTCTACTCTATTTATTAAGCTATCAATATTTTCAGCCCGGACCATCCCTTTAATAACACTGACAAGTACTTGGATGAATTTCCCTGACAGGCTAACTTTTTGCGGTTTATTTTTCTTCGATTCCTACGATAGAGTGTACAGCTTTAATCGAGCGTCTGTGATCATGAGCCTCTATAAAGTATAAAAACTATAACTTATATATATAAAATATAAACTATAGTTCCTGTAGTATAGAAACTCTGAACACACCAAAGGATCAATGAATAGAACCATAGATATCTAAACAATAAGAAAATATTTGTCTATAAAAGCTTAGATAACGAAAAATAGCAAAACTTACTTCGGTAGTTACTTGTAGTCAAATGTCTGTCCTTGTAACAGAAAAATGTTCCATCAATTTTACGACAGTTCAACCACATCCGAGAAGCCTCCACGTACGATTCCAGCAGGTTGTACTCGGTGCTGTTCTCCACGAAGACCAAAGAGGGCTCCACCTGGTGTCCATTGCCCAAGGTCACAAAACCCATGTTGTTACAGAAATCAACCGCATCTTGCATCACCACTGAAGCGGATGGATCAACGATCTTGAAGCATTTCCTGGTCGCATATATCCATTCTGAAGGACATACTGGTAATAAGTGAAAAATTACGTTAATTTTGTGGCGATTGAATGATTACAAGTGGCGGAAATTATGGGAGCTATCTTGGAAATTTTGGATTTTGAACCAAAATATGTGCGTCTTTGAAAGTAGACCTATTAAAAAAAAAATCAGAACTCTGCGTTTTGATAAATATTTTTAATGTATTGTTATCTGTTTATGTTCCATATCATTATGCAAAGTGCCGTGAAACAATGTCTTTGTAAGAGCGCTATATAAAAATACATCATTATATTATGAATATGGCTCCATCACTGACCTTTCATGTCTTAATGTATAACCTAAAGGTAAATAACTTACTTGGATTCTCGCAATGTATTCCGGCATATTCTCCAATGCATGAACAGGTATGCCCGTCGAAAGTTTCCGTACACGTTCCTCCGTTGTTACACGGGTTCGAGTAACAATCTTCAAGACAAGAAGATATCGATCGCCGAAAGAGAAGGATTTTTGAAAAAATGGATAACGTTAGAATAAAATCTGAACATTCTTTCCTTCTAAACAGCATTTAATAACGATCTTCATTAATTTGGCCATAGTGTAGGCTTATACATTAGTCAATAACAGTACATGATTTTATAAAATGCATAGGACATTCATTAGCCTGAACCTTTCAATGTGGTTCAATCCGTCTCTGTCGATTTGTGTATGATGTCGTCATTGTGAATGTGTACACATGAGTACATAAGCCCCATCCTCAATAGATGTAAAAATACGTATAAAAATACTATTGAACCTGAGACGTAAACCATGTACGGTCATCGTTTTCCATACTCTCAATATGTCAATAGGCAGCAAATAGATAGTAAATGGTGCGAAAGTACTTTGGAAATATAGTACCCTTGCGTTCCTCATTTGGCATCTCGGAGCATTTTCACGAAACGACTTGCCAGACTTTTTTGTCCTACAAGTCCTGTTTAATCCTACAGTAACGATAATATCAGTTCTTCTCAGCCAATCGAAATCAACGAAAGTTATCAGATCTGACAATTTGTCCGACAAATAATTATGTTGATGCAACACGCCTCTGGATGGTTAGCTCTTAATTGTCGCACACAAAAACGTCCCCATAGTAATGTCGCAAGTTAATTGCCAATTCGTCTACTGCCAACTCGTCCACTCACCAAATAGTCAACTTTCATTTAGTCTAATGCCATCCATCAACATTCCCAGGGCCCTCTTGTAAATCAGTTTACGTAACTGAAGGGGCTACCCTGGTAAAAGAAAACTGAAACAAATAAATAAATAATAAACATTTCCTCTAACATCCCTTTGGTCCAATAAACATTTGGTCCGATCATCACTTCGTCTAATCACCGTTTCGTCTCGTAACCAGTTGGTCTAATATCCATTTCATTTTCATTCATTTTGCACAATTAACACCTAGTCCATTTGGACCAAATGGTTTATGGACTAAATGGCTATTGCACTCAGGCACGGATCCAGGGGGTGGCACAGGGGGCACGTGCCCCCCCCCCCCTTTAAATTAACAATTTGTAATGTAAAAAAAGCCATGAAAACAGAAGTGTGTCCCCTTTTTTGAAAGTGAAGACTTTTTTTTTTTTGCTTGCCAAATCTTTCAGGTACGAAATATCGTTTATTTGTAGTCAAATTTGTTTCCTTCGAAAAATTTCCCCCCCCCCCCCTTTGGAAAATCCTGAATCCGCCCCTGATTGGAATAACTGGTTGACGAAATTGTGATTGAACGAAATGGCAATTAGACCGTGTGGATAGTGGACGAACTGATGGTGTAGACCAAATGATAGTAGACGAGTTGGCAATTGGACGAATTGGCATAAGACGAATTGGAAATAAAACCATGTCGCATATGGAAATGGGAGTTCCCGCTCTCAACCGTTTACTTTGTTCTTCTTTCCACAGCGATTTATCAAATTATTTTAATCAAATTTTTGGAAATAAGATTTAAAACAGCAGTAATTTGAGAAATATTTCAGATTCTCTAAAATAACCCCCCCCCCCCAATAAAAAACAAAGGGTTGTATACTTGATGCATCATTTTTGTTTATGTAAGCATTTTGGACCATTTTGGGGGAAAGAGCAGTACATAAATAATATGCCTAAGGAGCTGTTTCTTTTGCCGTAAACATTTTGGCATGATCCATGATTAGTATGTAGGCCTACACATGCGTACATTTGGGGTTTGAAATGTGCGTTGTGTTAAATGTTGGTGGGCGTTGGCTGTTGTAAGAGGGTTGTGTGGTTGCCATAGCGTACACTGCAAAAACTCTGGTGTTGATTTAACACCAGCCCGGAATCTATATATGTCCACACCAGAGAAGTGTTAAACAACACCAGTTTTGTTTTGGTCGAACACCAGATAGGAGTTTTTACAATACCAATTAGTATAAGAACAGCATCCGTTTGATTCCATACTGGTGTTGTTTCAATACATCTCTGGTGTGGACATATATAGATTCCGGGCTGGTGTTAAATCAACACCGGAGTTTTTGCACTGTATCTGCCACACACGGCATACAAGCAAGTACACAAATGAAGTTGAAACAGGTTAGGATAAATCGCAGATACAGACGGAGAAGGCGGAGGAAGGCAAAGAGGACAAAGAAAAATAATATATTGCAGTCACACCGTGGAAACCTAACCCAGACCTAGGCCTCGTTGCATAAAAGGTAATTTGCCATCCAATGGTAACTACCATGGTAACGCTGACCAACTGCCAATCAAAATCAAGGATTTCATGCAAGTCACCACTGGATGCTAAAGTTAAAGGGATCGTCCGGGATGGAAATATTTACATCTCAATAAATAGAATAGAATTCACAGAGCAAAATGCTGAAAAATTATCAAAATCGGATAACAAATAACAAAGTTATTTAATTTTAAAGAATTGCATTATTCCGGTGAAACAGTTCTAGGCATTTCTTTATGAATATTCATTAGATAGGCTGATGATGTCTTATCCCCACTTGTTCTTTTGTACTTTATTATGTGAAATTAGGTTTATTCAATCTTTTCTACCAAGCACTAAAACAACTGGATTGACAACTTAATAAGTTCATTAGTTATTTATTGCCGCACCTTATTTCATCATAATAGAGGAACATCATTTTCACATATATGAAATAATAAAACATTTTTTTATTTCATGTAATAACATAGGAAAAAATGAAAGTGGGGATGTGAAATCATCAGCCAACCTAATGAATATTCATGATGATGTGCATATAACTGTTCTCACAAAATATTGATAAACCTTAAAATTCAATAACTTCGTTATTTGTTATCCAATTCTGATAAAATTTTCAGCATTTTACTTTATTTATTTCGATAGGATTATTTTCAGCCCGGACCATTCCTTTAACATGATGGAAGCTTTTATGAAACGGGGCCCTAATCCATGATATTGATGTTTTTTTCGAATTTTATCACGGCAGCCGAGTTTCCTGTTTCGCTGGCTTGATCATTACAAAAACATACCTGGGTGTGCGCAGTAGAGTTTTATTTTGTCCCTTGCTTCTTTTGGCACCATGGCGTCATAATCAGGATGGTCACGTGTTAAATACTTTGGAACGAACTGCATCAATCTCCCTGTACGCGTGGACATCGTGTACGGGCACGCACTTTGAGGTATGGATTCGCACGTGCCTCCACCCAATACACCTATAACATCAATCATAGCGAGTGAAAGATTAAGGCAGAGCCAGATAACAAGAAGTTATTTCAGTGGAGGAATGGATTAGTGGAAGAAAAGATAAGAACATAACGAATGAAGAAAAAGATGTAAAGAGCAAGAACAAACTATTAAAAAAAAAAGAATATGAAGAAGATACGAGAAAGATACAAAAATACGAACAAGATGAAGAGTCGAGAAAATTCCTTGTATATTTCAAGTTTAAATGTCTTTTGAAATAGAAATGCGATAAATGAATATTCAAACCTGTCATTTCTTACTAGAGTTTTTGTCATTTCATTTGAATAAAAATACTCTAATTTAATGGTTTCTGAGAATATATTCTCAGATTGTCCTTTCTACCTGTATTCTAATATGTGTTAGTAGTAGCTTAGTTCAACCTTCCAGTTACAAATAAAAGACAATGAAATCCTTTGATCAAGTTTTCTATGAAAATGAAAGAATGGGATAAGGGAAAGTTCGAAATTAGAGTAAACAAGGAAAAAGTTATGAGCAAACT
Organism: Lytechinus pictus; assembly: GCF_037042905.1. Classification (NCBI taxonomy): domain Eukaryota; kingdom Metazoa; phylum Echinodermata; class Echinoidea; order Temnopleuroida; family Toxopneustidae; genus Lytechinus; species Lytechinus pictus. The sequence continues at coordinate 2,371,989 of NC_087253.1, forward strand.
CAATATCACCAATGCTTAAGATTTTTCCATTGAAAATGCAACCAAGATTTATGTTATCACAGAGGTACAACTCTTCCATTTCAACACTGAAAATAAACCCTGGACCATCTATTTTTACTCATTCTTATTACATCACTTACTCTTTGACCGTGATACATTTTATGCAACCCTATAACATGTCATCCTATGAAAAAAGGACACCTGATGTGTGCATTGACTTGACAAAAGTGGTAATTCAAGTCAAATTTACAGAAAGGTAATTGCATAATCAGTGTGACATCACATGTGTTAGCCACATTGCCAATGGAAGGATTTCTACATTAGTAACTATTTTCATAGTAACTATTTTTATAGTTAGTCCTGACTCCTCAAGCAACCCAAAACACTTCTGGAGGTTTATTAACAGCCGACATTGTGACAATTCTGGAGTAGCTCCCTTGAAGTCCATGGGTGGAATTACATATTCTGACAGTGGCTTCAAAGCAAACATCCTTAACGATCAGTTTGCTTCTGCCTTCACTTGTAATGAAGACCAAGACAACATCAAGGACAAGGGAATTTGTTATCCATCAGTGAGCAAGATCGAGGTCACACGTTTTGGAGTATACAAGCTTCTCTCTGAACTGGATGTTCACAAGGCAACGGGTCCTGACCTTATACCTACTAGGCTTTTAAAGGCATTGGCCTTGGAACTTACAATAATCTTTACGTTGCTTTACCAAACCTCGCTTGGCCAAAGCAAGGAATCTTCCTTGATGACTGGTGAGTAGCTAATGTAACGCCCATCTTCAAGAAAGGTGAAAAGAACAGACCAGGCAACTATAGACACAATTCTCTAACATCTGTTTCATGTAAGGTACTTGATCACATCTTGCTCAGGCTGGGAAGTCAACGACCATGTGCCCAGCTTCACCATCCAGGTCATAACTCCTACAAAACCTAGCATGAAAGACAAACCTAGGCCTAGAGTCCCCGCGGCTGCTCAATGGCAACAGAGTGGCAGGGGTGCTAAGAATCCACCGGAGGTTTTGTTGCCATCCCTACAGGTACCCGAGAATACGTCAGCATCAAGATCAACAGCAGCAACAATGAAATGAAATGCAACCCTTTTTGCCAAAGACGTCGACGCCGCTCAAATGCCTGAAACGGGACCCTTTTCGACGCTTTTTCTGGACGCGGGTGCGTAGCAGGTCATGTGGAGAGTGACCCCCCCCCCCCCCTCGGGGTTAGCCTCTTCAAACAAGAGGTACAGAGCATCCTGCTTCGCTAAGACAGGAGCCTGTTTTTTTAGCTGCACTTAGTAAGTTTTACAATATTTGAAAATGGCACTGTACATACTCCACACCAGACCTGCCAAATATAGTACGACACATGCATTTGTTTCCTGTCACCTAGATTACTGTAACTCAATATTTTCCAAACTCCCTCACACATACCTTGTTCCACCTCAACGGGTTCAAAACTCTGCTGCTAGATTAGTCTTTCTCAGTAGGAAATCCGAGCACATAACTCCAATTCTGCGTTTTCTTCATTGGTTCCCCATACATCACCGTATCTCTTTCAAAGTTCTCCTCCTCACCTACAATATTCTCAATGGCCAAGCCCCAAAATATCTTACAGATATCATTTCCTTACGCTCTAGTACCTCCTCAAGACGTCTTCGTTCATCGTCTACGATGCAGTTGACTCCTGGACCTCGAACCTCTACAAAGTATGGTGACCGCGCTTCAATTTTTTGGAGGATATTTCGTCCGCGAAAAGATTTGACAAGCAAAAAAAAAAGGTCTTCAACCACAAATAAAGGATTTCTCACCATAAAAAAATTTGACAAGCCAAAAATCAGGTTCAAAAGAGGGGGGAGATTCCTTACCAGAAAAAAAAATGACAAGCAAAAAAAAAATAAGGTCATCAGGTTAAAAAGAGGTGGGACACATCTGTTTTTATTGCATTTTTACATTACAAATTATCAATTTGGCTTCTCAAAAGGGGGGCACGTCCCCTGTATCAGTTGTGACTCGTCAGGGGGGCAGGGATACGTTCCCTGCATGAGTTGCGACTTGTCAGGGGGCAGTCTGCCCCCCTGCCCCCCCCCCCCCCTTAGGTACGCTAGTGTTGCCAATGTATGCTGTTACAGGTTACACTATTTTTCATTTTCATGAATTATTTGAAACCAATAGATTATTACCTTTGGTTTGTTGGATGAAGACGAATACCACCAGTACTTTCAGCTTCATATTCTGTTTGAATAGAATATAAAATAGACGATTGGATATTTAAAAATGACTCAAACCAAACCAAAGTCAAATACACATGCTTGGGAGGTTAAAGCTAAATAGTTGCAGAAACTGATTAATTAGAATAGATGTTGTACTTATTCATTCATAATTATTTAATTGCAATCTGAATTGAATCACTGCTACTCGAAAATTTGTATTCTTGCTTCCAAAGTTTTGCACACATTTTGATACATTTGGCCATATCAGACATATCTGGGGTGTTATTTGCGAATTAGTACGTATGCTTATAATACAGTTTGTCATATAGCTTGCTTTCTTTATAAATGTTGCTAAGCAATTGGTCATGGTGGTGTTGGAGTTGGTATATGCTTCTATGTTGTGCTGAGATAAACTGGGCAGAGTTTAAAGTCAACGATTTACACAACAATACAAAACATAGATTTTTAAAAAAATATGCAAAACATAAAGATAAAAGGTGTTGTCCCGTCGGATGGTCGTTGAAGGACCAACACGGACCACCACGAACTTCCAAGGATGCATAAGGCGCCAACACCGATCTCTCCCCGGATCTCCGGGGTGGTCCGGGGTCTATACGTGACTGGGGCTTCCAGGACCCGACCTATACAAAATGTGAAGTGTTAATGGACCGTCACATTGGGCGGGTCGCGATAATTGATAGACCAACGAAATAGAATGTCACCGTTCTAGTCATGGCAACTATGATATCAAAATTGATGAAAGGATGCGCAACAGTGGATTGAGTTTAATTAGAAATCGGTAATTGCAATAACGAGATGATTTGTGTGTGTGCTACCATTATGGTCATTATGGGTATTTATCAAATGTTACTGCTATCTGCCATTGAATTTGTTCAAAATCTATATTCGTAAATGAAAACAATTTAGTGAATATATATTTTGCTTTCCTTTAGGTATTAAAGATAATGAAAATAATTCGAATTCAGTGTTTCATCGAAAATACACATAATGTAGAATTGGTAATTCATACAAAATAAAAATAAAATATTGCCGACAATATACCGTTGAAATAAAAGATATTTACTGACTTCACCAACCAAACCTTATTTCTCTATTTCGAGCCTGTTGCATAATAAAACTTTGTTATTTTTTCCAGAGTTTTTGATGACAAAAGTTTTATGCAACGGGCCCTGGTAAGGATTAATTACATGAAATGCGTCTGCGCCGTTAAGAAATTACGACCGCCAAGCTAAAGCCGGAGTAATAATATCCACGTCCTTCGAAAGCGCAAAGACATAATTATATAGTCATAATGTAATATTCGCTCTACATGAACTGCGTATTATCATAATTATTATTAATAATCGATGCAGTGGACAATTTAACAAATTAAAAAGAGCTGTGAGCATGACGTATTGCTAATATTTTATTAATGAATGTTGTAGAACGCATATACATACATACAGGACGGCAGAGCGAAGTTGAAAGTAGGGGCGGCACAGGGAAATAGGGCACTTTCCATTTCGAAAGGGACACTATCTTAAAACAAAGAAAAAAATATTTTCTACTCAACTCACATGACTTATAAAACTTAAGGCCCATAATATTATTCTTACAATTTCTTTTTCCTTCATAAGAAGTAACATATAAAAATTAGATTATGGTTATCTTAGAACATTAAAAGACTGAACATTTTGAACGAACTAGAAAAAAGGAGCACACTGTTAAAAAAACAGAAGATTTCACATAACAAACATATTTTACAGGAATAAATAACCAAATCATTATGTAAATAGCTATAATAGGAAAGATTTTCTGCAATTTTTCTACAATTTTACAGAACAGGTCTGTTTTTAAAAAGGGGGAAAAGGTTTTATTACAATAAATGTGTAAGGTTTCATACACCAGTTACAAATTTTCTGTAATTTTACACAAATTACACAGTTCAGTAAAATTATAGGTGCTCTCGAGACTCTGCTGCAGGAATTTCTTTTTGTTATTAGAATTATTCTAACAGTGCACTTATCAAAAGAAAATTAGGTCATTTAGAGGTTAAAAGGGGTGAATTTAATTATTAAAAGAAAAAGAAGTAGCAGAAGGACGCAAAACGCTAAAGAAAGAAACCGGGTGCTCAGAGAGTGTTTATTAAGGACAACTTACCTAAAATAAAAAAAAAACAGGCATATATGAGAAGGCAAACGGGCACATAAAATGGGTCCTTCTCAGGTGAAAGGGGCACAGAACACCTCCGTGAGCATGGTGAGGGGCACTTTTCGTGGGTAAAAGGAGCACTGTTACGAGAAAGGGCACAAAAAAGAAGGCAGAGGGAAACTTGCTCACGGCATAAAACGGGTCCTTCTTTATAGGTAAGGGCACAGAATGCGTTCGCGAGGGGGCATTGTTCTTTCGTAAAAAGGGCATTGATTCGAGAAAATGCTTTTACAAGAAGGCAAGGGGGCACTTACTAACATATAAAACGGGTCCTTCTCAAGTGAAAGAGGTACTGTAGCAGTACACGTTTGTGATTGTGCATTTTTTCTTGCGTAAAAGCCCCCCCCCCCCCCCCCATTGACAATGCAAACTTATTTTCCTTCATTTGTTAAGTATAATATTCCATTAATTTATGATGCTTCACTTTTTAAAATAATGATATTAATTTATTTTTTGTTACGGTACAACTATCAGTTTTACACTTATATGCAGTGATTTTGTCCTCAAATGTATCATACATGACACACTCACCTTGCTGATTTAATTCTAATTTTATAGAATTTTGCCTCTTTTCAACTCAACTCTATTTCGTTTCTTTTTTCACATTGTAATAACAGATAAAAAGACGATAACAATAATTATAATGTATCTTATTTTTATATTGTAAATACCTCTTACTTGAATCTAATTTGTTTCACATCTTCCACATGATCTTTCTTGCTTCCATTGCTTCAATGTTGGTTTCTTTTTGGATATACAGTGCGTCCCAGAAAAAACGAAACCGAGATTTAGCGATGATTTATCATAACTTAATCACAAATAAAATAGACAAATGACCTACCAATGTAAAGCTTAGAATCTCCTCTTTCATCTGATATTACCTAGATTATTTCCGCTTCACGCATGAGTGAGCAAAACAATTTGAAGAGGGGATACCAAAAAGTCATTTGGCGGGGGTATCTGAATTTCAAAAAGAAAATCACAAATCTTAAAAGTTCAATATCTGCTCTTTAATTTGATACCTCAATTACAGAAAATGGTCAAGAAATAACAAAGTTCTGGTTATTTGAAATAAGGCTTGAATTTCCATAATTTTATTAAATAAACTGTTTTCACCGGTTTCCCACAGAAGCTATCGCATGGTTAACAAAAGACTCAATGCATGGCTGATCGTCAATAAAACGGAGTGCCGAGTGAGTTTGAACGCTAGCCTGTAAAACTTCTTCATTTTATGAAATTTATTGAAATTCAAGCCTTATTTCAAATAACCAGAACTTTGTTATTTCTTGACCATTTTCTGTAATTGAGGTATTAAATTAAAGAGCAGATATTGAACTTTTGAAAAATGTGGTTTTCCTTTTGAAAGCCAGATACAACCCGCCAAATGACTTTTTGGTATCCCCTCTTCAAATTGTTTTTGCTCACTCATGCGTGAAGCAGAAATAATCTAAGTAATATCAAATGAAAGAGGAGATTCTAAGCTTTACATTGGTAGGTCATTTGTATATTTTATTTGTGATTAAGTTATGATAAATCATCGCTAAATCTCGGTTTCGTTTTTTCTGGGACGCACTGTACATATATCTAAACATGTCTAAATGCGTCTTTATAACATATAAATCCATGTATTTTTATCATGTCAATGTTTATAATGATGATTGTAAACTATGAACCGGTAATAGGAAAACCTTTGATAAGAAATAGTGTCTCTTTGGCTATTTCTGGCCATCGGTCGATGGGTCTTTCAATTTTCTTATATTTGTAATTTCTTGTATCCTTTCTGCTAGAAAACAAAATAAATATAAATAAAGAAATTAACAAATAAATGAATGTCAAGATGTGTAGGCCTATTGCAAAGAAAAAGAATACACGGTGGCTGGGGTGATTTAGCAATAGGAACCTTGAAATAATGTTAAAGGTAATCCAATTTTCCAGATCTAGGCAGTAAGTTGAGAAAAGTAGCCCCCGAAAATAAAAATGTAGTTTCTTGCCTTAATCTCACACCCATCCACCCACACACTCAAACGGTTCATTATAGCCACACACGCATATCTCGAATACTGCATCATTATAGGCACAAACATACACACACCTCATACACACACACTCATACCCATTCCCCAAATCACCTATTTAAACACCCACATTCAGATAACTCATCAGTGCGCATTCTTCATTGGAAAATTTGTATTGTATTATTGTTTTGTTTTGTCGTTTGTTTCCTGCCACACATATAAAAATAATGTTATTTTGAACGCAATATTAAAAAATCTCTCTGGATTTATTTTTCACTATTTATTGAGTGTGATGTGAGACCGGATATGCCGTGTTTGAAAAGATGATCTTAAGTGATAATACTTTCTTTAATCTAACCAATACGATGATTAAGAGTCTCAAATTTTAAAACTGTAATTTTCCATCATGAGTTACTTTAGGGCAATTCAATAAAATGATAAACTTTTTTGTACGTTCGACCCCCATTTTCCCAAGCCTTACTTCGCTTCATAAACTGACCAAAGTCATGGCCCTTTGAGAACATTACAGACTGTCAAAAGAACAAAAAATAAGAGACAGAATATTTCATGAAGGTCTCACCCATAAGGGGTCGGACGTTCATATTTTATGGAATTACCCTTCGGTTGGTTATAGCATAGGCGAATCAAGGGGGGCCCGAAGGCCCTTCGGCGGAGCAAAAAATAAAGAAAAAGGGGGAAAGAAAGGGGGAAAAGAAAAAAAAGGGGAAAGGGAGGAGGAAAAAATAGGAGAAATAAGAGGAGGAAGACGAGTCAATAAAATAAGGTGAGGGAAAGACTTGGAAAAAACAAAAGAAAAATATTTCATGACAATATATATCAAATTTTTGCTCGCATTGCCTCTTTCGTTGAGATACATATCTTGTTCAATAAACTGATATGGAGCTTAAAATATAAATTTTTGAAGTCAATATACAAAACATATTTCAGCTAGGACATCGGGCTTCCATTATTTTGTTGATTAACAAAATTCATTTTGAAAAAAATGTTCTGTATAATGTCCGTTTTATGGTCTGAATGTCAATATTGTCCCCTCGCACTGCGCGACTGCATTATTCGATTTGCCTTATTGGTTTCGTGTATTCCATAAAGTTTTCAAATTATTCCCTTTTCTTTTTAGGTCTGATTGTCAAAACGTATCAACTAGCGCTGCGCGCTCGCACTTTGATTGGTAAGTTATGTACTGTATACCTCTATATTAATTCTATAACAAACTACTTAATTACCCTTTTCATGACAGTTTATACAAATTTTCGGCTCGTGATTTGCGCTTGCATTAATTAAAAAGGTTTGAGGAAAGTCCATCAAAGAATAAAAAAGTTATTAGAAAATTGTAATCATTTTATTTGTGACGTCACATGCGAGCAGCATTCCTACATAACGAATGGTAAAAAATAAATGAAATGTCATTTTCTCAGAAAACTGAAAATGTTTTTTACTGTACCTTTTGTATATCATTTTTCACATCCGATTATGAAAAGAAAACACAAACGATTCAAAGGAACCATTAGAAAATGAAATTCATGCATTTTATATTATATTACAAAATATAGTGGCAGCTTCTCTTTTAGTATGACGTCACAAATCCAAAATTTAAATTCTAATAACTTTCTTAATATTTAACGGATTTTCCTCGAACCTTCACCATTATTTTCCATTATTTTTTATGTTATTTTCTTTAGAGTGAACTTCCTCTTTAACCAAACAATTGCTGCGAGCGCAAAGCACGGGCTGAATATTTTGATTCCGACCAGAAAACTGGACATTCCAAGCACTTTTTGTACGAATAATATATGTATATAACTGAGCGGTAGCGCGAGATAAAACTTTGTGTTTGCAGTGACTCATTAATATAATACATTTCTCACTAATCAGATATAGCAAGCGCAAAGCACAAGCTTAAAAGATATATATATTTGGACCTGAAAATTCGATTATTACCATAAAGAGGATGGATATATTAACCAAACAATTAATGCGAGCGCAAAGCGCGAGCTAAAAATTGTGATTTCCGATTAGAAAACTTGACATTCATGCGTGAATGACATGCGTATATCAAAAATCATACGAGCGCGAGCCGATACTTTTAAGTAAATGTTCTGAAAAAAGACATGTTAATTATCCGTTTGCATTGACTCATGATCACTAATCAAATAGAGCGAGCGCGAACTAAAAAATTGGGATATGTTAACTTAAAAACTAAAAAAAATTTACACGTTTTTACGTTAAAACGAACTCAATTTCTGCATCTGTCATTGAACAAGCTGTGTATCTCCAAGAAAACACAATGCGAGCATGAAGCGCGAGGTGAAAATTCTGGTATAGTACGGACTCGAAAGGGAAATTTGAAGCACTGTCCAATATGAAGGAAAACTGTGGAGATAATATTGATCTCCCTATATATATGTGTATATATAGATAATATTGATCTCCCTTTATATATATATATACATGTATATATATATATATATATAGTAAAGAAATGGATGGCGTAGCATAAATCAAGGTTCCCCAGAGCTATCTACCCTTTGGAATATTTAAATAAAAAGAGTTGCCAAAGCTGTTGTACATGTATAACTTTACACATTTAGATATATATATATATATATATATATATATATATGTATATATTATGCAAGCGCGAAGAGCGAGCTGACAACTTTAAATAAATAACTAATTAAAACTTAAAAGTTTCACATTTTTATATATAAAGAACAAACTCAATTGCGACATATGCAATTTAATAATCTGTATATCTTAATGTGATATTCTGAGGGAAATTTAAGCACTGTCCAACATGAAGGCAAAATGTGGAGAGGATAATGGATCACACAAGATATAAAGATGCAAGCACGAAGTGCCAGGTAAGTTTACAGTGACCTTTAAACAAGACATTTGAAGTAGTGTAGCCTTGAACAGGATGGGTATTTAAATAAAAAATATATTACTGTTTGATGGTAGCGCAGAGCGCAAGCTGATTTTTCCGATACTAAGGACTTTTGGCAATAAAAAATCATTGGATTCTCAATGAAACAATGCGAGCTGAAATTTTTCTTGTATCAAGACCTGACAGGACAATTGGACATTCCAAGAACGGTGTTTTTTGAATAAAGATAAAGATATATGTATCTCAATTAACAGTTATTACGAGTGCGAATGGCAAGCTGATTTTTTTTATCTAGACTTTAAAAAGTCAACACTCTTTAGCATTTCTTGTAATGGTGAAAACGACGGGTATCATGCTCAACCAATTTTGATATTCCGACTTGATAAAAACTGGACGTTGTGAAACGTTTTCAAAAGGCATAAAGAACAAACTGTGTCAATAGACAATACGAGCGCATAGCGCGAGCTGATAATTTACCTATATATATATATATATATATATATATATATATATATATACACTATAAAAAAATATTGGGTAAAATTTTAACCAGCACGAGGGTAATTGTGTGTCCAATCAATTTTGGGCAGTATGTTACCCAATGCGGGAAGCATATTGTCCAGTAAGGTTATAAATAATCAGCAATTACTTTAGAATGGGCAAAATTTTCATCATACTGGATAAATAAAAATGCCCAAAAAGAACTGCCCAATGTTGGTTGGACACATAATTACCCTCACGGAGCATTTTTACCCAATATTTTAGTTTACATGTATACTGACCATCGAGGGAAACTTTAAAGCGCTGTCCAACACATAACAATTTTGTAAAGATGATATTGATCTCATCAAATGAATGATGCGGACGCGAAGCCAGAGCCGATTTTTTTTTTTTTTTTTGCGATTTAGAACTACAACCGAGCCGTTTAATCACTGTCGGTATAAAGGGGGATTTACTTTTTTGCGATTTAGTCCTAAAATCTGGAAATTCTGCTCACTGTCGGTAGATGAAGCCGTTTGGACATGACTGAGTGACCCGACAGTTTATCATTTTTCTGACAGGTGTGGATTTTACTAAATAAATTATGCGAACGCGAAGCGCGAGCTGAAATTATTTGGCGATTTAGACCTACAACCGGGCCATTTTAATCATTGTCGGTACAAAGCGCGTGTTTACTTTTTGTGATTTAGTCCTAAAATTGGGAAATTCTGATCACTGTCGGTAGATCATGTAGATGAAGCCGTTGCAGCCCTGTGCGACCACCAGTCCCTGTCCCCCCCCCCCCCCCATTCCCCTTAGCGACGGCCCTGCCTGCCGAGTTCGTGCGGGAGTTACCATGAACAGAAACAGAATAACTTGTAATTTTATATAAATAATGAAAATTGTTATATTGTATAATAGTAATTATATACAAATAGAATGCGAATTTTAAGCAAATAATCGTTTTTATAACAAATGTTTGGTTTAACATAATTTTTGTACAAACGTCGTCTCATGCAAACATAAACCTGATGAAAACGGTTAAGAGAAACTGATCAAAAGAGTACAAAAGGAATACACACATTACTGTCGTTTGTAACAGGGTTTGCGCGCAATTACCTTTTTTCATGGTCTATCCCCCCCCCCCCCAACACACACACACACACACGCCCACACACACACACACGTTCCAAACAGTTTCGCGTTAACTGTGTAAAACCACCTATAACTCACCAACAATTGTATGAAACAGCCCTCTTGGTCGTTTGTCCTACGCGTCTTTCTATAACTCGTGCACCACCAGGAGCCACCCAATATTGTATGAAACACCCCAAAAAACCGAGAAGTTCTAAAAGACCGTCTCATTGAGCCTGTCGTGACTCGGATAATTGATGATCCAACGAAATAGAATGATGTCCTTGAAGTCATGGAAAGTATGATATTAAAGTGGATGTAAGAATGCGCACCGGTGCATAGAGTTTCATTAGAAATTGGTAATCGCAATAACGAGATGCCTTTTTCTAACATATGGGTATTTATCAAATGCATTTAGCAATTTCACTGTCGGTGATCAAATATCATTTACCAATTTCATTGCTGCATTCAGCCATGAAATTTTGTCATAACCTATCATTTAGTAAATGAAACAATTTGGTGCATAAATATTTTGTTTTCCTCTTAGTATCAATGAATCCAGTAATAATCTTAAACGACTTTTCTGTTCATTCTGTAGACCAGTTATTGAATATGGAATACCTGTCTGGCTTCGTCACCGAAAAAAAAAATCACCTATCATCATTTGAATCTTTGGAATCCAATGCGCTTCATATGATTTTGTTTTTCTTATGAACAGGCAAATGCACGTTCTTACTCTGAAAGATTACAAAAGCTTGATCTTTCTCCACATTGCAATCGGTTACTTATTTGCATCTTCAGTCTCTTCCGATTTATGATGTAACTGCCCACTTCTTGCCAAGTCCAAGAGCTTGCAAAATAAAGGGTCTCTTTTTTGTTCACGAATTCTCAAGAAGTAATGCCCTGAAGTTATCATGTTTTCACGCTTTCCCAAGACTATGGTATTCAACAGGGGCGGCGGAGCGAGGTTGAAGGGGGGGGGGGGGGCGCACGGGGAAAAAGGGCACTTTTTATTTCGAAAAGGACACTATCTTAAAACAAAGAATAACAATTTCTTATCTACCCCACTCACATGAATCATGAAGCTTAAGGCAAATAGAATTATTCTTACAATTTGTTTTCCTTCATAAGTAGTAACAAAAAAAAAAAAAAATATGGTTTTCTTAGAACACTAACGGACCGAACATTTTTAGCAAACTGAATGCTTCCATTGTTTCAATGTTGGTTTCTTTTTAGATATACATGTATATCTAAATGCGTTTTGATTAGATTTAAATTTATCTATTTTTATTAATCTTAATGTTTATAATGATGTTTGTAAACTATCGACCGGTGATAGCAGAACCTTTAAAGGCTATCCCTGGCCTTTTCTTGTATTTTTGATTTCCTGTATTCCTTCTGCCAGAAACAATATAGAATAGAATAAAGAATAAATAAATTAGTAAGTATGTAAATGAAAAAAAATGATATGTTGGCCCATTGCAAGGAAAAATTACACGGTGGCTGGGGGCGATTTAACGGCCGAAACGATCAATAGAGTGTTTAAAAAAAAGGGGGGCCCCTGCAAATCCCCATTCATTACAATTGGTAATCCAATGTTTCAGATCTTGGCAGTAAGTTGTGAAAATAAGCCCCAGAAAATATTAATATAATATTTACCTGGTGTATTGTAATGATCTTCCTGAAAATGTAGGACTGTTAATTTTGTTTCCCTTTATTTTTTTTCTTTTAAACCAGTACTGGTCTTCTTTATTCGAATAAAAATATACACACATATATATGTACACAAAACAAAAGTTTTACAAGTTATTCAGTATTAAATTCCATTTGCTCATATTCATATACAAATTTTCCTTTCGTTTACCTTTCTCATTATTATATCTTTTTCCCAGAACATATATGAACATAATTTTCAAATCATAAAACTTCATCTTTTTCATTGTAACTAATGTTATCTTGTAACATTTGTAAATAGAATATAATGCATAATTCAACATTAAATTAATTAATTTTCCTTTTTCTTTTCTTAGACCGTAAACAATATGCTGAGGCTTCAAACGAAAATTTTGAATTAGACATCTTCTTATGAGTGCTTCGACGTATTTCCAAAACTTATCAACCTCTGTACACAACCAAAACAAATGTAATAAATCACTCAACTTATTGCACTCACTACAAATATTTGTGTTTCTTAAATTCCATTTTTTTAAGTTACAGAGAGTAGGTAATAAATTAAACATAAAATTTGTTTCCCTTTAAAGTTCAGTTATTTACAGTTCCAACATTGGTATTTAGTTCAGCTTTGTTTACATTCTTGATGCTTCTGTTGTCATCCATTTCCATTTGACTTTCAACCTGCTTCTCTAGTGATTCCTTTCCTATTCAGATGTGTTCATTCATTATATTCCTACATCTGCTTCTTATGTTCAACATTTTTATCATGTAATCATCCGAACATCTTATTCATCCATCCACTATCTCTTATTGGTTATTTCTATGAATTAGACTCTTCCACTTTTTAGTTGGTGCCTCTATTCATTTAATTTTGATTGGTTGACTCTACTTGATTTGAATATATGTAAATTAGTATGTGATCCCAAGATTTAATGAGGCAAAGTAGCCCAGAAATTAAATCAGTGCGCTACCAAACTTCATCTAGTTCTTCTCCTGAGTTCTTCTTCATATATGTTTGTTTCGTATGATGTGTGATTGAGCTTCTGTTCCTTCTTCAGTTAATCATTATTTTATTCTCCTCTAAACTGTATTATTTTCAACCCCACACTCGATGAAGTCTGGTAGTACCAGCAAATAAATATTTTCCACACTGAACTTATTGTGATTGCTTTATTACGATTTTTCGTAAAATAAACACACTTTTGCTTGATTCGATCGTCACAGATTTTGTTGTTGATTCCGTCTACTGATTAAAACGTTCATATCTTCATTTTCATATTTAAATGAGGAATTTTAGCAAAAATTATACGCTATTGTAATCATTTCAAGGGAGGCTGAGCCAAAAATTTGGTAGGGCTTACCATGCACAAAGAAGCACACAATCGAGGTAATTCTGTACGTTTTATGTACACGTTTTTTTCTTTTTATAGAAAAATGGGTGTGTATGTGGAAGGGGAGGGGTAGAATCTCCCCCCACCTTTGAACCTTTGAAGAAGTACTCTCCCAAAAAGCGTACACGCTGTCCTGGAGAGGGTTGTGCTGTGTCAGGTGCTGCCAGTGCTTCAGGTGATGTGGTGATCCTGTGGTGGTATTCTTGGTGCACTATATACAGTGTGCTAGGTGCAGTGTGCGGGTGGTGCGTGTGTGTCCCTCTTACAGCATCTTAAGGGGAGGGGAAGGCAACATTTGCTGAATGATAGGCAATGTTGCTCCCCAGAAGCCAGCTATAGAGGTCGAAGTTACAGCAGCGTTTGGGAGAGTATTCCAAATACGGATGGTTCTTGGGAACATACTGTACATGTAGCAGTTCACTCTACAAAAAGGCTGGGTGTACTTGAGCTGATGTCCAGTGTGTTGTTAACGTTGTGGACGAGAACTGCTGCTTAACTTAATCTGATGTGGCATGTTGATGTAAACATAATTGTGATTGATTTTGTAGAACATCTCACATTGGCTAAGAAGGCGTCTGTGTTGGAAAGTATCCCAGTGAAGAGTTGACAACATCGATGTTACACTGGATTCTCTGCTATAGTCATGAAGGACAAACATAGCACCCTGACGCTGAATGTTCTCAATAATGTTTACATCTTTCTGTATGTGAGGATTCCATGCACATGAAGCATACTCAAGTTGAGGTCTGACAAGCTGCTTGTACGCAATGTCTCTCACTTTCAGGTCACATTTACCCAATGCTCGACGTATGATTCCAAGAGTACGAGCAGCTTTGGAGGATATCTTCTGTGCATGGGAGTTCCAACTCAGGTTGTCTGTGATGGTCACACCGAGGTATTTACAGGAGGTTGCCGTTGGAACAGGTTGGTCACTGATGGTAAAGTTGCAAGCCAAGGGTTGCCGTTTCAATGAGATACACATGCGGGCACACTTCTTGACATTGAAGGACATATCCCACAGTTTTGCCCAATCTGATAATGTTGAAAGATCTCGCTGGAGAATTGCGTGGTCAGCTCTTGTCTTGACCTTGCGATACAGCACACAGTCATCAGCAAAGAGTCTGATTGGTGATGAGATGCATTCACAGATGTCATTGATGTACAACAGGAATAACACAGGCCCGAGTACTGAGCCTTGCGGCACCCACCGCTTCTAGCGACCCTGGTTTATAATGATGGAATACAGGTGCACCTCTTTACCCATGCATTTATAGGCGCAATCGCTCTCGCACATACCCACACGCGCAGCTCACACTTTTAATTTTGCAAACCCACCCCAATCTCACACCCATCCACCCAGACGGCGCTTTATATAGTCACACACGGCCACACACACATATCTCGAATATTGCATCATGTAGGCACACACACCCTCCCACACACACACACCCACTCTCACACACATGCACATCCGTATTCTCACTCACGCACGCACCTCATATACTCATTCTCATTCCCTTGTTACACATCCACATTAACACTCGAATAACTCATGAGAGTAGTTATGGGAGAGACCTCATACCTAATTGACCTTTGACCTTTGACCTTTGACCGCATGACCTTTGACCCCAACTTCCGGTCACTGTTGACCCCGTGACCCCACCTTCCGGTCAATCATGACCTTTGACCTTTGGGTACGCGGTAAACAGGAAATTGGATAATGGAGCGCGGGAAGCGATTTTAATTGGATAATGGAGCGCGGGACGCGATTTTAATTGGATAATGACTCCGCGTGGGGACGCGATTTTAATTGGATAATGACTCCGCGTGGGGACGCCATCTTAATTGGATAATGGCCAGCCACAACGTCACCATGAATCGGTATTACGACACAGTTACGCAACCACGGCCGTGATGTCATATCCCAGGGAATTACCCTTTACCCGGTATTGCACCACCGTGGCGTCATCACCGCGTATGGGTGACCTTTGGTCGACCTCATAACACGATGCAGCGACGTTGCACGGGCATATGATACGATGCACAAAAAACATTTATACATGCAGTTTCCTATCGAAAAAAGGATCTTTCTCCGCCTTCCAGCGGATATGTCAATCGCCACGCATGACGTCACCGGCTACGTAAGCACCGTGATGTCATCCCAGGGAATTACCCTTTACCCGGTATTGCACCACCGTGGCGCAATCGTCACGTATAGGATACGATGCACGAAACAGACGTATGATTTCTACACAGTTTCCTATTGAAAAAATTATCTTTCTCCGCCTACCAGCAGGTATGTCAAGTGCCTCGCGGTTCACGAATCGATCGCCCCATGCACGACCAACGCCCGTCATTGAACTTGGGATATCCTATTCAAGGTGAAAGCCGGCTCTCTCTGTCTCTTATTACAACAATTATTGGTAATCCAACATGTGATTATAATCATGACATCTCAAGCTCTACTCATTCCAGACTTTCCCCCATCAAAACTCTCTGACTTTTCCATACCGTTTTGTACATACTTTTCATTTAACTCACATGACCTGCACGGCTCTCTGACCCGCAAAAGTATGTATATTGAAACCCGTAGACGACTCCTTTCAATCAACTTCATTCATCCGCAGTACAGATGGTGATAACATGAAACACTATACAGTCAAGGATGATTCTTTATTATTACTATCATTTATTCTATTCCATTTCAATGTAGATAGGTTCAATTAGTGTATAAACAGCAGATTTTGATACAAAGGTAAAAATAATGTAAGATATGTTCTCAAATTACGTTGTCACAACAAAATAATTAACTGTTCATTGTTAATATTAAAGTGAAGTTCTCGTTTTTTTCTTTTCCTTCGCTTAACTTATTGGATTGTAACACATGTCTATGGATGGCATTCAGAAAATATGAACACAATGAAGTTCAAACTGTCATTTATGCCCGCATTTATGTTGACGGCGTTTTCTTGGATTATTCGACAAGCTGATGTTTGTGCCTTTAGTTGTAGGTTCCATCTTCACCCTCCGTTTCTTCTCCACCATCATCATTATCGTCATCGTCACCTTGATACTGGAATAAACCATCGAATTGTGAACCATGCCTGGCTAACACTCTCTGTACGGCTTTCCGGAATTCCATGCCATTCTCTAATCTTTCCGTGAGATCGGACACGATTTCACGATTGATGTCAGCGTCTTCGAGGTACACGTTCTGCTGCAAGAACTGAGAGTACAGATCGAAAAAGATGCGTTTGACTGCCCACATTAGTTTCACGTGAGCCTTTGCTTTAGCGTCTTCTTCTTCCATTCCTTCTGAGATGTATTTCTGATATTTTTCGTCTCTCAAGTCCTTGGTGGCCGTCATGGCTTGCTCTAACCATCCTCGATAAGCGAGGTTGTCTTCAGTTTCTTCCATGTTTGCTGTCATTGACGATTCGTGTCCATCGCTTTCTGATACGCTCGTTTCGGAATCACCGTTGGATTCTTCAACTCTTTGCATTTGAGAGGATGGGTCGGATTCTTCATCTTCACTCGTTTCTTCTCCAGTATCATGCTCAATTTGTTCATGCCTCTGCATGTTATATTTCCTACTAAAAGTTTTATCGCATCGTGAACAAGCGTAACGGTTGGACATATCCAATATATTCATGCTGACTCGATGATTATTTGTTGGGAAATGAAGAAAATTAACGTTCAAACTTGTAATTATACGTAATCATGAAACGCGCGCGAAGGTACTTTGATTCTTACGGATTTTTACGCATTCTTACGGATTCTTACTCATTCTTACTCATTCTTACGGATGTTTACTCATTCTTACTCATTCTTACTCATTCTTACGGATTTTTTACGGATTCTTACGGATGTTTACGGATTCTTACGGATGTTTACGGATTCTTACGGATTCTTACTCATTCTTACGGATTCTTACTCATTCTTACGGATTCTTACGGATTCTTACTCATTCTTACGGATTCTTACGGATGTTTACGGATTCTTACGGATTCTTACGGATTCTTACGGATTCTTAGGGATGTTTACGGATCCTTACGGATCCACGTTGGAATGACCCATGCTGCATGGGTCATTCTAGCGTGGATGAACATATTTTCCTTGAGATTATTTGGAATGACCCATGCTGCATGGGTCATTCTAGCGTGGATGAACATATTTTCCTTGAGATTATATGAAAGCATTGATTAATCCGTAAAAATCCGTAAGAATCCGTAAACATCCGTAAGAATGAGTAAGAATCCGTAAGAATCCGTAAGAATGAGTAAGAATCCGTAAGAATGAGTAAGAATCCGTAAGAATCCGTAAACATCCGTAAGAATCCGTAAACATCCGTAAGAATCCGTAAACATCCGTAAGAATCCGTAAAAAATCCGTAAGAATGAGTAAGAATGAGTAAGAATGAGTAAACATCCGTAAGAATGAGTAAGAATGAGTAAGAATCCGTAAGAATGCGTAAAAATCCGTAAGAATCAAAGTACCTTCGCGCGCGTTTCATGATTACGTATAATTACAAGTTTGAACGTTAATTTTCTTCATTTCCCAACAAATAATCATCGAGTCAGCATGAATATATTGGATATGTCCAACCGTTACGCTTGTTCACGATGCGATAAAACTTTTAGTAGGAAATATAACATGCAGAGGCATGAACAAATTGAGCATGATACTGGAGAAGAAACGAGTGAAGATGAAGAATCCGACCCATCCTCTCAAATGCAAAGAGTTGAAGAATCCAACGGTGATTCCGAAACGAGCGTATCAGAAAGCGATGGACACGAATCGTCAATGACAGCAAACATGGAAGAAACTGAAGACAACCTCGCTTATCGAGGATGGTTAGAGCAAGCCATGACGGCCACCAAGGACTTGAGAGACGAAAAATATCAGAAATACATCTCAGAAGGAATGGAAGAAGAAGACGCTAAAGCAAAGGCTCACGTGAAACTAATGTGGGCAGTCAAACGCATCTTTTTCGATCTGTACTCTCAGTTCTTGCAGCAGAACGTGTACCTCGAAGACGCTGACATCAATCGTGAAATCGTGTCCGATCTCACGGAAAGATTAGAGAATGGCATGGAATTCCGGAAAGCCGTACAGAGAGTGTTAGCCAGGCATGGTTCACAATTCGATGGTTTATTCCAGTATCAAGGTGACGATGACGATAATGATGATGGTGGAGAAGAAACGGAGGGTGAAGATGGAACCTACAACTAAAGGCACAAACATCAGCTTGTCGAATAATCCAAGAAAACGCCGTCAACATAAATGCGGGCATAAATGACAGTTTGAACTTCATTGTGTTCATATTTTCTGAATGCCATCCATAGACATGTGTTACAATCCAATAAGTTAAGCGAAGGAAAAGAAAAAAACGAGAACTTCACTTTAATATTAACAATGAACAGTTAATTATTTTGTTGTGACAACGTAATTTGAGAACATATCTTACATTATTTTTACCTTTGTATCAAAATCTGCTGTTTATACACTAATTGAACCTATCTACATTGAAATGGAATAGAATAAATGATAGTAATAATAAAGAATCATCCTTGACTGTATAGTGTTTCATGTTATCACCATCTGTACTGCGGATGAATGAAGTTGATTGAAAGGAGTCGTCTACGGGTTTCAATATACATACTTTTGCGGGTCAGAGAGCCGTGCAGGTCATGTGAGTTAAATGAAAAGTATGTACAAAACGGTATGGAAAAGTCAGAGAGTTTTGATGGGGGAAAGTCTGGAATGAGTAGAGCTTGAGATGTCATGATTATAATCACATGTTGGATTACCAATAATTGTTGTAATAAGAGACAGAGAGAGCCGGCTTTCACCTTGAATAGGATATCCCAAGTTCAATGACGGGCGTTGGTCGTGCATGGGGCGATCGATTCGTGAACCGCGAGGCACTTGACATACCTGCTGGTAGGCGGAGAAAGATAATTTTTTCAATAGGAAACTGTGTAGAAATCATACGTCTGTTTCGTGCATCGTATCCTATACGTGACGATTGCGCCACGGTGGTGCAATACCGGGTAAAGGGTAATTCCCTGGGATGACATCACGGTGCTTACGTAGCCGGTGACGTCATGCGTGGCGATTGACATATCCGCTGGAAGGCGGAGAAAGATCCTTTTTTCGATAGGAAACTGCATGTATAAATGTTTTTTGTGCATCGTATCATATGCCCGTGCAACGTCGCTGCATCGTGTTATGAGGTCGACCAAAGGTCACCCATACGCGGTGATGACGCCACGGTGGTGCAATACCGGGTAAAGGGTAATTCCCTGGGATATGACATCACGGCCGTGGTTGCGTAACTGTGTCGTAATACCGATTCATGGTGACGTTGTGGCTGGCCATTATCCAATTAAGATGGCGTCCCCACGCGGAGTCATTATCCAATTAAAATCGCGTCCCCACGCGGAGTCATTATCCAATTAAAATCGCGTCCCGCGCTCCATTATCCAATTAAAATCGCTTCCCGCGCTCCATTATCCAATTTCCTGTTTACCGCGTACCCAAAGGTCAAAGGTCATGATTGACCGGAAGGTGGGGTCACGGGGTCAACAGTGACCGGAAGTTGGGGTCAAAGGTCATGCGGTCAAAGGTCAAAGGTCAATTAGGTATGAGGTCTCTCCCATAACTACTCATGAGTGTGTATGCTTCATTGAAGAATTTGCATCGTCTTATTACCTATTCATCATTATAAAAATGCTCGAATTACCAATTTTCATGCCTTAATGTGAACACATTTCGCGTACTCATTAGGCTTATTAGATTAATAAAAAAAGATAACATTTTCATGAACTGTTTCTAATAACTGAATTATCCCTTTTTTCCTTTTAGGATGGAATATCGACAAGTTTCATCTCGCTAAGGGAATAGGAAGATAATCATCGTTTTCATATGATGACACAATGTCCTTAGACAGCTGTTCCTGTCCGGGGTCAAAATGATATAAAAAAAAATCAGCTCTCGCTTCGAGCTTACATCATTTATTAATAGCTAGTGAGATCCAAATCCATTTCACAATTTTCTTACAGTGGTTGACTCCTTTTCAGATCGGAACATAAAAAAAATTCTGCTCGCGCCCCGCAATCGTATCATTAATGTAGGAAGATACCGAATTACTCACCCTTTTCATGATTCAGAAAACATGAATAGATTGTCCCATTTTTAGGACTGAAATCTATTTTTCCCCGCTCGCATCAATTGTTTAGTTATATACTTACCCGTTCATGATTACAAAAAGTGCTAAGAATGCCATTTTTTAAGTCGGAATGTTTTCATGGGTAACTACAAACAGTCCTTAACAGGTCCCTTTAAGATCAGGCCAGAACATATATTAAAACTTTCTGCTCGCGCTCGCACTATTCATATAAGGCTTATGAAATCATTGCATATTTATGTTGTTTTCTATCAAGAATAATAAAGCTAAAAAGAGACTTTAGGACTACCCCTTAAAAGAAACAAAAATCAACTTTGAGTTGCAGATCGGGGAAAACATGGGTGCAAATTGATCGTCCCTCCCCCCTAACGGCGAAGGATGGATCCGCCCCTGGTTTTAGATCATGTACTTTCCGGTTTTGGTAACTATTCCCTGTTAGTCTGCATTGCTTGAACAAGTAATGTCTCCATATCCTGTACTGTCTTTTACAAATAGCGATCCGGTGTAGAAAATGCATACTCTCCTTGGAATTCCTTAATGTTATTTGGTCAATAAATCGATTCAAAAGAAAGTACGAATTCTAAATGAAAATGAGCAGTAAGTACGCTTATGGCTGTCAATAGGAATGAAAATGCCGTTGTGAACGACTTGTCTTCAATGGGAGTAATGAGAAAATTTCTAGCATTAGTCTTTATAATATAGTGCAAGTATAATGCACCAGGTAAAAGTGCAATGCAGTACATTTTCAATCTAGACTGAATATTTGCCCTCCGATGTAGATTATTCAAAACCACAAAAAAACTGTTGATATTGGTTTGGTTTAATGACATTCAAAGAATATACGGGTACGGTGGCTCATCTGGGAACCAATGTAAAACAGAATCCATTCTTAAAAAATTGAAATTTTCTCATTTTCTCTAGATTGATATTGTCCTTCGATTGTGGAGTGACGTATTCAACAAGCATGATGGGTTTTAAAAATCAAAACCACAGTAATGACTTGTG
Organism: Lytechinus pictus; assembly: GCF_037042905.1. Lineage (NCBI taxonomy): Eukaryota > Metazoa > Echinodermata > Echinoidea > Temnopleuroida > Toxopneustidae > Lytechinus > Lytechinus pictus. The sequence continues at coordinate 2,394,208 of NC_087253.1, forward strand.
TTGATAGAAAGCAAACAATAATGGTTTGAATGTAGAACATGATCAGTTTGAGTACATTCAAAATCTGGAATATAGTTGACTAAAATTGTTCTTCTAACGTTGAATATTGGGGGCATAGAGTGCGGATTATTGAAAACTGCAGTACGATAAATATGGAAAGCGACATATTCAATTCTTTGCAGATGCAGTTATGATAGTTTATCTACAGTGTCTCCCACAAATAGAACATCCGTCATTATTACAATCATTGAATGTGTGTCAATCATATTATTTTTTTTACAATAAACATGATAAAGGGGAATCCAACCTTGGACATAGAATGTTGTGTGAGAGGAGAGATATGAGTAAACGAAATTGTTCTTCATCATCATTAGCAGCAGCAGCAGCAAAATAAGAATGAGACGAAGAAAGAGAAAGAAAAAAAAAAAAAAAAAAAAGACAGAAATAAAGAAAGAAAAAGAAAGAAGGAACGAACGAAAGAAAGATAGATAGAATAAGAAGAAAAGGAAGAAGACGGATGAGAAGGAGGAGGGGGGAATAAATGCTTTACACTGAGGGGCCCAAAACACACATGTGCATCATTTAAACCTAGAATGAATTGATGGAAACGACCTAATTGGTTTTAGAAAGAAATAATCAGCCTTTAGTCAAGAAAGATAATGCACACATGTTTCTTGAACTCTTTTCAACAAAAACCTACATTTATTCATCTCCATGCATAAACATGACAAAGTACACTAATTACAATTTCAAAGATTTATCAATATTGAGCTGTACTCAAATAATGAGGATCGTGCCCCACTCTCTCAAAAATTTGATAAATGGCCCCCCCCAAAAAAAAAAATAAAATAAAATAAAATAAAGTGTAGAAAGAGAGCATAAAGACAGATGCAATGTTTCTGGGCAAGTTCCTTAAACTGCGGGTGAACAGGGCATTAAGATCAGGCACCAGTCCCCGTAGATAGATATTTTTTAAGTGCTGTTTGATGTAATTTCCATTATTGGTATTATTAGGTATTCATTGTAAAGCGCTTTGATCATATTTTTGGTAAAGCGCTATATAAGTACCTGTTATGTTATCTAATGTTGTAGCATCGAAAATAAAAATACCAATAATACATCAAGCATTATCCGAGTTAGTAAATGTACTTCTAAAGGAACAAAGGTTAGCATTAACATTAAGATATCTATTCATATTGATGAGGGCCGTTTTCTGTTCTCCATGACCCCAACATGGGTCCATATAAGGTAATTACTACAGTCGACCTAATGAAGCTTGCATTTCGCGCTCAATTATCATGATTATTCAGTAAATCCGAGATTCTCTCGTCATCCTTGCCCAATACACTTTTTATTTCCCTAAACTCGTTCTACCACTCAATGTGTTGATGCATGTCGGTTTCAGCGAGCTTGCCAGAGCTACTAACTAGTTTAATGACTGTTGGTTGACTTAAAGACATCGTCTATAATTTTCATAAACTTTTTTTGTATTGTTCATTGGGCGGTATCTGCTCTCATAGTGTGATAAAATCGGTATATATTTCGATATGTATATTGAGTGGTGATGAATAAACAAATTCATATCACATTATAAGTAGAGATGCGATTATGCCGTGTACAGTTCAATAAATATTTTGAAACCACATTTCATATTTTGTTTATATAAAATAATCGGTTATCTTGGAAGGCCATTGTTCTGTTCGCCATTCGGCTTACGAATTGATTGTATACTTTTCTCTTTCTTTTTATTATCCAAATTCATTTTCACTTTTCGCATCCGGGTATCGAAGCTGTCCCAGTTGAAGTAACCTGTCTCCAGATGAACTGTAGAGGGCTTCGTGTTATGGTATTCCTCTCTGCCATGAAGCACCCTATGGTTGTGTATTAGGAACATGTCACCTATAGGGGAAAATGGAAGAGAAATTATCAGAATCATGTATGCATCCTTCCTTACTTTAAAATCATCATAACAACCAAAGAATTTAAGAATCATCCCATTCACCCGTAGCCCCAGAAAACGAAATACACAAACAATATATTATCAAACGGATCAATTACAAGGTCCAAGACTGAAACGACATTATTACTGGATGAATTTAAACCAAGAGTTAACCATTTTGAGTAACTTTGAAGATGGAAGGAGCATTGTCAGAATACATTGTTGGCTTTTGAATGAAACCGTGAAGCAATACTCTAGAACTACAAAGTTTGAATATAATTCTGCACCAATATTATTTGTTTTAATCGTTGTTGAAAAAAACATTTACGTGAAATCAATTTTTGGTGAATATAAATGCCCATGTTATGGGCGAAAGATAAAGATATTTCCTTTGTCGGCTGTAGATGAGTTTTGAACAATGACATGCCGCCATGCCTCAGCTGGATCAATGTACTGTATCTAAGCAATAGCTTGGATCCAGCATTTTTCGGCATCACCAATTTTTCCAAAGGGCAGATAGTTCTGGGGAACCTTGATTTAAGCTACGCCTACCACTGTTCTCTTTTTTCATTTCTTTCACAACATATTAAGATACAAGAGTTGCCAAAGCTGTTGTACATGTATGATTCCTCACATTTGTATAATTTCTCCCATTCATGTATTCTAAGCAATAGCATTGATTCAGCAGAGGCATGGCGTCTTTTCATTTTTTAAAACTCACCTACACCCGACAAAGGAAATTCAATTGGTGGTGGTGTCGAAAATCTGTTTATCTGACGGTCGCCAGAGCCACTAACTCGTCTCTGTGGCCTAGTGGTTAAGGCACCGGCGTTCAAAGCCGGGGGCCCGGGTTCGATTCCCGGCAGAGACATGTTTTCGGCATCACCAATTTTTTTCCAAAGGCTTGATAGCTCTGGGTAACCTTGATTTAAGTTGCGCCTACCATTGTTCTCTCCATTCATTATATAATATACTGTATATATTTACGCACGATAATTTCCGAGAAAAACATTTAAAAAACCCCAAAAAATAGCACAAAGTAGCAACTGACCATATTCTCTGTGTTCTTGGGATGATAGAATCTTTGTCTATGATCGAGAAAGGTATATTCGTGTTTTCATAATGGATGTTTATCATGACTAAAGGTTACATATTGGTGAATTACCTGGCTTGAGATTGTGAGTGTATACATGATCCTTGCGGTATAAAGTATCATACAGCGCCCTCAACGCCCGGTACGCATCCCCTACTTGTTCGACCGGAAGTCTCATGACAGACGTCCTCCAGAAATCACAGAGTGTCAGCTTTGTAACCTCACCTTCATCGTTGAGTCTAAAGATATTGGGAAAAGGGGGTGATTTAGGTTGTGAATTTTATGGACTAATTTGCTCCCAGTAGATGCATGTATTTTCAATAGCTAATACTAGGCCTATATCTGTTAGGTTTATCTGAACGAGGATCGATGCCCAAGAAAGAAAAAAAGAAGGAGGTGGGAGTGTCATTATGCATTGCGCGAGAATCAGTAGATAAGTAGATAAATAAAAGTTAGATGTTGTTTGAAGGTTTGCATGGTGGCATGTACAATCGGTGATGTGGTTTTACGGTACACCATGTGGAGTGTTATAGAAACAGTGGAAAGAAGAAGAAAAGGAATTGGATAGGCGAGAAAGTGGAGATTTGAGAGTAGAGTATTCAAATAAAAGTTAGAGAATTAGATAGATAGATTGATAGATTAATAGAATGAAAAATATCCAAAACTGGATTCAGATGGATAGACAAAGTATTTACTAGTATTCTAAAGAAAAGTATCATGAGTTTGTAACAAATAACGGAATGGAAGGCCGCTGAAGACTAACCACACACAGGATTTGTAAAAGGTGGGTCACTTACTTGATAGGTGCACTGACGCTGTGGTGGTAATGCTTGTCACTGACAACCCAGCCTTTAACACGTCCCTCCCAGCAGGGTTTAGTGAGAAGGTGAAACGCCTTGGGATCTGATTTCCTGATATCTTCAGCCGCCTTGTAACCATCTACAAAGAAATAGCCACCACCCTCTCCATCGATCTGAGTAACACATTGCACAGCTACAACCTGTATAGAGGTAGAAAAGAAAATAGAAATGGTAACTGATAAAGCGCATACCGTGGCAAGTCGTATAGTAAAAACACCCTTCGCGAAACAATTTCCCCGCGCAGAAACACCATTACACAATTGGGCGTCTTTTGCGCACGTGTGGTGTTGCGTTCGTTCTAGCACCGACGAAATAAAAACGATTTTTCGATATCGAGAAATGAATCCCTACTATATCAAAAAAATCTTATCCTAGATTTAAAAGCGATTTGGAAAAAAAATGTTTTATGATGATACAAAATGGGAATCCTTGATATCTAAAATTGAATGAATGATGCCCATAAAGACTTGCCATATAAACGTTGGCATACGATTTTCCAGATTTAATAATCCAATTATACGTCACCACGAATTGATTTGTGTGAAATATGGCTCGTTTTAAAAGGAAATTAATCCGGATATCTCTTGCGAACCAGTAGAGCATAATCCCCTTTTTTAATAAGCGTCACCTATATATATTACTTACCCCTTGTGGATCATCAATAAAGGAAAAATCTGAGTGCAGCGGTCGGAATTCCAATCCATATGAAGGATGGCCGAAAGCCCATTCGCTCTTACCGTAGATTTGTGATGTCGTCCTAGTCAAAGTGGTGGAAGAAATAGAATCGAAATAAAGAGGGATCGTATAAGTCAGGACCCTTTTTCTCTTTACAATAGACTTGATGCATAACATTTTTCGATACTTGTGTAATAAGCGAGATATGACAGAATCATGGTCAAACATATAAATAAAAAAAAATCATAACAAAATGGTTAATTTACAACGTTAACTCGGGTCGAAATAACTAAATAGGATGTCCGGGTCGTCTCGCTGGAAAAAAAGTATGTAGGCCTACCTATGTAGAAATGAATTAATGGAAACTCACGGTATATGACAAAAACTTACACTGCTTTAACTCTGTATGAATGTGATGAGTTATCTTTTTAGCCAGTTTAGTTTGCATAACCATGTCAAATTGTGAAATGCCTGCAATTAAAAACCTTAATACTGGGAAAATTAAAATTATGAGGTTGCACAACATGGGCGTGGGGGAATATTTCTAAATAATCGCGGTGATATCCCCTTACTATTCCTTTTTTCTCAGTTTTGGAAACGCATTGTAGTGATGGGGTGGGAGGGAACAAAGCCGCCCATACATTTTAATTTCTATTCTTTTTCTCCGTTGGTGTTGATGACGGGGGGGGGGGGGGTGGCGGCGCGCGCAAGCCGTTTAAATACACGCCAATGCATCTTGTACGCAACAGTAACAAGCACATCCTCGCCTTTACGCAAATAAGGAACCTAATGATGTCAGACACCGAATCACTATTTATATTTTTATTTTATTATAATAATAATATAGGGTATTTATATTGCGCACATATCCACCTTGTTAGGTGCTCAAGGCGCTCCTATATTACCCGGCTAAGCTAGGCGTTCATTTATTATTCATTTATTGTCTTTTATTGCAGTATGTAACATCAAACATTTCAATTTTACAAGCTTTGATGATAAACAAGCTCTCCATCGATACACAATAGACTGAATGATAATGACTCAACACGTTCTGTTACTGCTCAAACCAATGTCCTTGAAGGGAAAAATATAGACATGGCTATTACATTAAACAACTGATCACTTTAAAAACATATTGAAAAGATATAGTGAGCGTGTTTTAATATCCTCTTTCTTATTTGCATACCAACAAGGATGTCCAAAATTGCTCTTTTTGAATACACAAATGAATGAATAAGTGAAATATTGTAAGTGTTTCCTTTCTTTAAATCTCATATGTTAGAATATATATATTTGTTTTAATTTTCATTTGTTTTTCTGTATAGCTTATTTTTATTGGATCATGGGAGTAATCCCTATGACTACAATTACCTCTGTACAACACCGTCAAGAGTAGAACGGGATGGGTGGAAGTGGTGGTGGGTAAAAAGGACCCATGCCCCTTCCGTAAGTTGTACCAAACATTTAACCTTAGATGAAAAGTGTCTTCTCTCTTTGTAACCACGCTCCATACTGGAAGGAATGTGGGAGATCCTGGCAACTTATGAACATTTTCCCTTTTTTTATTTTTCTTGTTAAAACAAATACATTTTTTTTCAAAGAGCGTATGTGTATCCTTACTTGGTGTATGACGTCCCACAGATGTAGCCAATTCGTTCGCTCAGATCCATCACGTGACCTTTATCAGTGGGTGTGTCTTGTATGAAAACCAGACCTACACTCTTCAGATGCATTTGCATGTCGTACAATACCTGATCTGAGTTAATAATATCTGATTGATTTAATATGGGAGGGGGGAGAACAAAAGGTATATTTAGTTGTAAGCGACCATTATCATTTACACAAAAAAATCACATAATATGGTCTAACACATACACATTATAAACGAGTATTGTTGAGCAACGAATATAGTATAATTGTTCATTTATCCATCCATTCATTCGGCCAGAAATCATTCATTCAATACTCAAGACATTTGTACGAAATTTTAAATTGTTGATTTAAGTTTAAAAGACGGCATTATCATGCAAAAAGTTAAACTATTAAATTTGAAACATGTAATGTTAAAACTATAACATAGATGTAGAAGACGTTATCAAGGATCTCACATCAGGACTTGTTCAATCCTGTTAATACACACTGTAAAAACTGTGGTGTTAAAACTGACACCAGTTGGTGTTAATAGAGGACCACACCCTGAGGTGTTAAAATAACACCCTAAAGATTGAACATAACACCAAAGAGTGTAAATGTAACAACCATAGGTGTTGTAATAACACCTATAGGTGTAAAACTAACACCACCAATTTAACACCTGTGTAAAATAACTGGTGTGGTCCTCTATGTACACCGGTTAACACCACAGTTTTTGCTGTGCAGGAAATTCTACCTTTATCGACCTGCCATACGTCGAATATTCGCCTCAGTCGAAGAAATTTTTGGACCAAATTATTTTTGTTAAACTCAAGACATAACTCTTCTATTAAGTCGAATTTCTCCTAATCCCAATAGATTTACGTAGTTCCAAACGATCCCTCTTAGGCATGCTGTTAAACGCACAGAAGTGATGTCATGACAAATTTCCGTTGCTATTCATTAACATTTTTATTATATTTAATTTAATTATATTTTATTTTAGTTTCAATGTTCACATTCAAAGGTGTAATTTCTTCACCACAATATATACGATCGTCTATTAACACCGAATTATGTCATTTTACGATATTCAACAGATTTTACATTACATCCAATTACCTTCGAATTTAAAGGGGCGCATGAGGTTTGTCTTCAATGTACTTGCATCCCAGTACTCAGATTCGATACCCCTAATAGGATCCGCATCCGTTTGATCGAAGCGGTTACATAACAGCCAGTTGGAAGGATATGAGCTCTGGTGGTCATCAGACCACGTGATGTCAATTGTCTGGTCGTCATCGTTCACAGTGGCCTTCTTGACGCCGATGTCGAGATCTTGCTCCTAGAATAGGATTTGCCAAACAGATGATTTGATTCAATTAGACATTTTTACCAACATATTAAGTTTTGCTGCAAATTAAGCCTCTGCCATTTAGTAATTGTGTTGCTAAAAAATCCCAAGCTTACTGAAATATTTATCGACGTAGCAACAACCTTTTTTTGCAATCTGGATTACAATAATCGTAGTTCTATTCATTACTAAGATCATCGCAGCGTATTGGGTGCAAAAATGAGACGCACAATAAAACAATTATTTTTGTAAGATACTTTAAAAATCTGTATATCTGTTGTTCATGATATTTCGTTTTTCTTTTCCAAAGATGTAATATTTCCGAAGGGAACAAACATGCATAAATTTGAATCAATAGTAAAGAGGCCTATTATAGCTAGAGATCTCTAGATTCCCACTAACTCCCATACTTTTCACAAAATAAGTATCAATCATTACCATGATTACGTATAAAAATTTCATGCATATGGGCTTACCCCTTTTTTACCATCTCACTCGATTAAGCTTTAAATGGTATCTACTGACTGAGCAAATAGTTTGGCAATCTGAAATTAATTCGAAAGGTTCGGCATATAATCAATAATTTAATAGCTTTATGAGAAGAGTGTTTAAGCAAAATGATATGGTGGCAAACACTTAAAAGTCCCGTTTTTACAGCTATCTTACTAAACTCATATATCCATGCAGGTGTGGATCCAACATATCCTTTTCGGAGGGTATAATAGTCCCTTTTCCCTCCATATTAAGTCAACCGTGCAATAACGAAAAATGCATACGTTCACACTATTTCCAGTTTGCATTAACCAGTTATCTTGTGATAACATAATTATCTTACCATATACCAAACTGTACAAATGGAAACGAAAAATATCTAAGGGAATTATGCACCTCAAATCCGAATAAAATATGGTGTAGGTATTTGATAGAGAGAGGCAAAATATTTGACCAAGGGTGAACTCGATTCATGGAAATATACAATGCATCTGTACTGATCATATTTTTTTCTGGGTTAATGCAAAAAGTAATCCCGCATTACTCTAAACAATGCGACCCTACAAAGTTAACTAAATTTCGGGGTAAAGCAAAAATACATTTTTATCTCGTATAAGGGTAAGTGCACCACTACATCTCTGATTGGTCGAATCGTATTTTTATGTGAAATTATTTAGTAAAAAAGACAATCGAACCTACCATAAAATCTGTAAGTCGAGTTTGGTGAAATGCGTGAAAGCAGAGTTTACAACGACAATGGTCTCGGAGCCAAATGCAGGGGTATATCTGGCTTTCTCCTGAAGCCCATTCTACTTCAACAACTTTGTCAGCCCCTTTGCATGTCGCTGTAACACCTCTGATGGGATTCGAACTCCGGACCTCCTCAATACTCTGCCAGTTCTTATGCAAGACAGCCTCATCTTCGAATGACATCGGGTCAAATTTTACTGGATTCTCCATCTTCTTGGCCTAGGTTTATTGCAGATCCTGGAACTACACTATAAAGACGTGAAGTGGAAACAAACGAGATAGGCAAGAATTGTCCCTTTTTTGTTTCAGCCTCCGACGCAAGGCCTACACTGAGCTGTCAGGTTATGTGACATATGTATCTTACAGTGCTGACTTTATAAGCTTGGTGTGTTTGCAAAGCTAAAGGACACTGAAGAAATACGTAGCTCGGACAGTACACAACGATGATTACAATCAACACCGAATCGGACACCTATGTAAACTTTGCAGAACAGAGACCAGCCGAAGCTGGTCTGCAAAACGTGTCTGCGAACGTGTTGTCATTAAATCTCATTCCGTTATAAAATTGAATATAGTGCAGTGTCCCACAGTAGACGGCCTACATTGCAATAAAAAAAAAAAAGATTGTTATGCAATGATCAAGACATGTGTGTTGTACATCTTTTGTTCTCTCGTGTCGAAGATATTTCGCTTATTCCTGCTATTACTTTTTGCTAGGCCTATTGTTCAGAGACCAGGAAGCCGTTTCAGGCTATATGCCGACAAAATGTCTGGCATTTTGGGAAAGCTTTGGGGAAGCAATGAAAATGCACCTAAACCTAGTTTTCGTCACGGACTCTGATCAATTTTATGGCTGATATCGCTTATATATCCTTATACCTTGAATAAAATATTCAGCATATTTGAATAATTAAAATCACTATATCCAGGTTTGGCGGTAAACTAAGTAAACACAGTCAACATTCCAATGAAATATGACAGAAACTCTGTATGCTGTATAGCATGCAAAACCTTGATTTTACCGAGGTATCTATCTATTCTCATTTATGTTCAGTGGGCGGGTCGGGGGTCAACACTGAAAATCATTAACTGTACAGATGACAAGTGCCGTCAGGAAATGTCCAGATGGTGTTTAAAGGCGACCGCACACCTTACGATTGGTCTGCGACCCGATTTCAGAATTAACTGTAGTAGAATTTGATGCTAATATTGAGACTTGGAATATCTTACTGTGTAATGTTTTAAATCATCGTACGAATACCTATTTTCAAATATGTGACTATGCTATCATCCTTCTTAGAATAAAAGCAAATTTAATATCTAGTCGTAATGACGTCATATAGCAGTCGTACGATTGGGTCTTTCAAATGGTTGTATTAGTATTATTTCAATTAATTTTAACCTTAAATAAAATGATATGTTCCATTCACATTTTCAGAAAATGAGCAAAACGCGATTTGTTACCAAATCGGATCGCGAACAGTTGTAAGGTGTGTGGTGGCCTTCATTAAGGGTGCTGTTGGGTACGCATGTCAGGATAAAGTAGATGTTTGAGACTTAGGATATGGGTGATGTAATGAAGGTGTGTGTGTGTGTGTGTGTGTGTGTGTGCGTATTAGATGTAAGGATCAATGGCTGTCGTATTAATGTTAGCGGGGTGGGTGTGTCTCGTTGTGCACTTGGCTGAAAATGTCCCATAGGTGGCAGTGGTGGCCAGGAGGAATTCAGTAGACGGGGTGTATGGTACATATGTAATAATGAGGGTTGGGTGTGTACGTGGTTTGAGCATGTAGGTCTATATAGTTGAGGATGTGGGGGTGTGCAGTTTCAGCACATAGGTGTACATATTTTTTATGGTGTGGGTGTGTGCAGTTTGACCATGTACATAGATTTAAGGGTGTGGACGTGTGAAGTTTGAACATGTACATACATTTGAGGGTGTGGGTGCGTGCGGTTTGAGCATGGATATAGATTTGAGGGTGTGGATGTGTGCAGTTTGAGCATGTACATACATTTGAGGGTGTGGGTGTGTGCGGTTTGAGCATTGACAGAATTTTGAGGGTGTGGGTGTACGATTTGAGCATGTACAGAGATTTGCGGGTGTGTGGTTTGAGCATGTACAGAATTTTGAGGGTGTGTGCAGTTTGAGCATGTACAGAGATTTGAGGGTGTGGGTGTGTGCGATTTGAGCATTAATATATATTTGAGGGTGAGGGTGTGTGCGGTTTGAGCATGTACAGGGATTTGAGGGTGTGGTCGTACGATTTGAGCGTGGATATAGATTTAAGGGTGTGGATGTGTGCAGTTTGAGCATGTACATACATTTAAGGGTGTGGGTGTGTGCGGTTTGAGCATGTACAGAATTTTGAGGGTGTGTGGTTGGAGCATGTACAGAGGCTTGACGGTGTGTGCGGTTTGAGCATGTACAGAGATTTGAGGGTGTGGGTGTGCGCGATTTGAGCATGTATATAGATTTGAGGGTGTGGGTGTGTGCGGTTTGAGCATGAAAAGAGATTTGAGGGTGTGGATGTGTGCGGTTTGAGCATCTACAGAGATTTGAGGGTGTGGGTGTGCGCGGTTTGAGCAATATATATTTCTAAGTGTGTTTTAAGTGTGTGGGTGTGTGCCATTTGAGCATGTACAGAGGTTTGAGGGTGTGTGACATGTACAGAGGTTTGAGGGTGTGGGTGTGCGCGATTTGAGCATTCAAAACACAAAAAGTACAGAGTTTTGAGGGTGTGGGTGTACGATTTGAGCAAGTACATCGATTTAAGTGTGTGGGTGTGCGATTTGAGCGTGTGGGTGTGTGCCTTGAGCATGTACAGATATTTGAGGGTGTGCAGTTTGAGCATGTACAAAGATTTGAGGGTGTTTATGGTGAGGAGATGCATATATATTTACGTCAATAAGAGATGTGGGTGTGTTATTTGATGATATATGAGAGGATGTGTGGTTGACGTTCACATTTATGAGAGTTTGAGTGTGTTGTGTGAATTACGTGAGGATTGACGGCTTTTGGTGTGAAAATGTATAGAGATTTGAGGGTGTGGTGTGAGGATGTATAGAGATATGAGGGTGTGGGTGTGTGGTGTGAGGATGTAGAGGGTTATAAGAGTGCGGGTGTGTGGTATAGGGATGTAGAGGGATTTGAGGGTGCGGGTGTGTGGTATGGGGATGTATAGAGCTATGAGGGTCTGGGTGTGTAGATGTATAGAGCTATATGAGAGTGTGGGTGTGGGATGTATAGAGCTATGAGGGTCTGGGTGTGTGGATGTATAGAGCTATGAGAGGGTGGGTGTGTGGATGTATAGAGCTATGAGGGTCTGGGTGTGTGGATGTATAGAGCTATATGAGAGTGTGGGTTTGTGGATGTATAGAGCTATGAGGGTCTGGGTGTGTCGTGTGTGGATTTATAGACCTATGAGGGTCTGGGTGTGTGGATGTATAGAGCTATATGAGAGTGTGGGTGTGTGGTGTGGGATGTACAGAGTTATGAGGGAGTGGGTGTGTGGATGTATAGAGATATGAAGGTGTGATGTGCATGGTGTGTGGATGTATGCATATATATGGGTGTGAGTGTGGTGTGTAAGGATGTACAATATGTTGTGAGTGGGTGTGGGCTTAGTGGTAGAGCGACCACCTCATGAATGGGAGGTCGTGGGTTCGATCCCCGGCCGAGTTAGTCTCCAAAGAATTTTAAACTAAATCTTACTTTTGCCATCTTGGCAGGTGCTCACCATAATAAAGAAGGGCCTGTTCGGACACAGTTTATACAGGGTAATAAGGGCCCAATCCACTTTTTATCGAAACCATTTGAATATATATTTTGGACCTGGACTGAGCAAATAAGCCCAATTTAAAACTGTATTTGTTTATTAAAGTCAAAATATTTGCTTTCCTTGAGTGTTGTACTGGGTGTAAGGGGCGTATCCTAAAAGGGGAAACCGAACTGTCATTTTTTTCCTGAAAAAAAAAGAAGAAGATAAATTCTGTGAAAATAAAATCATATATCTTATAAAGTACACCATTTTAATAATGATTATGTAGTTAAGGCCACATACGAATGACCCGGATTGTTTTTAGAATGTAAAGTTTCAAAGTTTCCCTTTGTGTACTAGTGCATGCCAACATTACGTAGTCTCTAAACCGCCCCCTGTTTACTGAACCAAAGTTATTTGAACGCGATATCATAACTTGCTTTGAAACTCTTGATAAAAAGCAGGTGGGTTAATTTGCATTGATTACGAGCTTATGCAAACGATTTTGCCTTTTCAATGTGCAATGAAAGTTAGCTACCTGGTAAATTGCGCTTTGGTGCTTGAAGCAAATATGGTGTTCAATGGAAACGGTCCAAAAAACTTAAAGGAGGGGGGGGGGTCACCCTGACAAAAAGTTTCTTGCAAAAGTAGCAGAAAACCAATTGGGGGACATTGGATGGCCTTGAGTAGGATGCGTACTTGTACGAGCTGAAGAACAATATTGAAGACGAATCCAATATTGTTCTTCGGCGAGTATTTCCTTTAAAAAATAAGTCATCACGAACTATTAAAAAAATTGAATTTATTCATTTTATATTACATAACTTATGAGGCAGCTGCTCGTTTATGATGTCACAAATCAAAAACTTGAAATTCTAATACCTTTCTTAATATTTTCTGTATTTTCCTTAAACCTTCAATATTTCTTTATCCTTTTTCTGCTATATTTGCCACAAACTTTTCTTCAGGTCCGACTTCCCGTTTAATGGAAAATTTTCTGGGATACTAATGAGTAAAACTTTTGCCATGTTCGCATGATAGATGTTTGATAAATATCAGTTCCGTAATTGGCTCACAAACAATTATGAAATTAAATTTTTCCCTTTTTTATTGATACACCCTGTAAAGCTGAAAAACTGTTTTGATCATTTGACTATTGCAAATGGAGGTGGACACATTTTGCTGATTAAGGATTATGATGATATGGACCTTGGTCCCTAGGCCGATATAGTCTAGTAATAGGGTTCAAGAAGAAAAATAAATATTGATAAATCATCTTTATCTGTTTATACATATTAATAGGGCTTAGGAAAGTAGGGTGCCAAGAACGATGCTAAGAAGCACTTCGTGGAAAGAAGAAGAAATAGGGGAAGAGGAATGAGGAAGGAGGGAGAGAAGAAAAAGGAGAAGAAGAAGGAAAGGGAAAAAAGAAAAACAAGAAGGAAAAGATGAAAGGGAAAGAAAGAGAAAAAAGTGTAAAAAATAAAGAAAAGAGCAAAAAGTGTAACAGATTCCTCCCAGAAGCATATGCAATGTGAGGAACTTGTATTAGAAACATACATTTCAACAAAACAGTTATGCTCATATCAAGATGCCCAGCTGAAACTATGAATGAATGTAGAGGCTATATGCAGTAGTTCCTCGACAACATAGGCATAAGAGGGTACAACTGCAGTGCCCATGGCCGTACCTTTGATACAAGTTTCCTTTCTTTTTTACGTCAGTGTCACCAGTTTAATGGTAACAATTTATGATACTTGTTCTTATGTATCTGTAAGGTGCTTTCTAGGTAACCCAAGCTTGAGAAGTGAGACTTTTGGTCAATATGCGAATTATCAACAATTTTATTGAGAAGCATGAGAAGTGAGACTTTTGGTCAATATGCGACTTATCAACAATTTTATTTCTAATCTCAATTTGATTTCAAAATTTATATCGTTTCATAGAGTTTTAATTACCTATTACCAAAATGTTTGTAAGAAACAATGTTTTCTTCATCATGCTTCAGCTTACGATATCTATTTCATGAATATTCACATTCATTGTGACATAAATTTCATGTGCATTACCAATGCGCTTTCACCACCTAGCAACCAATGTTTTCATTTTGCAATTTGTGACACTTTCATTGAGAACGAGATAGGATATGGTAGGCATCCTACTTTACTGCCACAATAGTATGTAATTACAGGTATGAACTTCATTTCTATAATTATTCTTTTAATAAAACATAATTATTTGTTATTAAATATATATATATATATATATATATATATATATATATATATATATAGTAAGAAGAAATATCATTAATGTTTACTTGGTTTTTTTCAAGAGATATAAGCAACAAGATATTATTGTGATCAAACCTATAATACAATGATCATTTGTATATATAATGTGGTATATGGTAGAATGAGGATAAAAAAACACTATATGAAAAAAAAACTATTACACAAAAATTTGCAGGTCTGGTGTTGCATATGGGTAATACCTCGGTCACATATACAGCCGTTTTAATCATTTTTATACAAACCACCTATATGTATAGCTCGTACATAAAATGTTAAAACGGCTGTTTTCGACTCGCCGTACGGACGCCGTAGAGCAAATG
Organism: Lytechinus pictus; assembly: GCF_037042905.1. NCBI lineage: Eukaryota > Metazoa > Echinodermata > Echinoidea > Temnopleuroida > Toxopneustidae > Lytechinus > Lytechinus pictus. Next base: position 2,409,375 of record NC_087253.1, read on the forward strand.
TGACCAAGGTATAAGGAACAAAGGACTACGGGAATAATTCAGGACTTGAGAAAATCATACACAAATCATATTGCGTTTTCTTGAATTCAACTAAATAACTAGCATACTTCATAACTATATAGTGCTGTCTTTTTGTATAGTAGTTATAGTATTGACTGTTCTTCCTCTATAAACATTGTACAATACTGTACATTATCACCCGTATCAGACATCTGAGCTGGTCATTTACAAAACCGTATTTCCCTGTATTTTATTATTATCAGGAAGGGATAGGTATATTGTTTGTATTTTCCTCGGTCTCATTGCGCGTATTGACTTTGCATGCAGAAACGACGCAAAATATACCTTTGTATTTTCCCTGGTCTCACATCCGGGCCTTTGAGGATGCGAATGAAGTGATACGCTTCATAATGTTCCGCGCACCAACGATCTACGTCATAATAAAGACAACGCTGGATCTGGGCGCTTGCAAGTACGTCATAATGGTAAAGTGCAGAGCCTAGACACTGATATTATCATGACACAACAGAACTCTATTCTTAAAAGATATCACTGTTATCATGATTTTTGCTCTAGATATCTGATTTGGATGATAATAAAAATATTGACTGCCCTTCTTTCGGGGAACATCAAATATATTGCCCTCGTCTAAAGACTCGGGCCAATATGATTCTTTTGCTGGCAATATATTTGATGTTCCCCTCAAGACCAGTCAATATTATATAATTATACAAGTGAACATGGCATTATAGGGTTGCTCCAAAACACATTGGTATTCTGATGATTAAATCTAGGTTTAACCGTAAGTTTAACTACAATCGTCAACTACACTTCTGTGGAATGCTTGGTTTAATAATATTCATGTCATATTCGTGGCAATCAAAATGTACCAATTAACTAATTAGAATTCATTACATTCTTCGTATTCTCCTATTCTCCCCATTTCATGACTAAATTAAGTGCCAGACAACATTATGCAGTGGAATAAGAATTTTAACTTGATGAATGGGTCGACACCTGACATTCCATTAAAGTGTAAAACAGCGTATTATGTTCAAGATTTTCATTGTGTTCATGGCTCATCTCCCAGTACCTTATTTCACTTATCAAAAGTTATAACCCTTCAAGATCCTTACGTTCCTCCTTTTCCAATTCTCTTGTTACCCCCAAAATTTCCAAAACCTGGGGTGAAAGATCATTTGTTTACTCATCCTCTAAGCTACGGAATAGCCTCCCTCAAAACATCAAACAGTGCTTGACTTCTGAAACTTTCAAACATTACCTCAAAACATTTCTGTTCAATTCTTCTTAATTTCTTTTATAATTTCCTAAAAAGCGCCTTGAGCACTCTACAGAATGGATTTGGCGCGATATAAGTCTTAATTATTATTATTATTATTATTATTATTATAAGTTAAATAACGAAGGTTCAACTAAACCATGGCCATCAGAATAACACACATTATCATTAGGGTTGACTTCCCTGTTTAACATGACTCGCACATTTGCATTCATCCAATTAAATAACCAAAACAAATAACAGAGGTAAATATGTCAAATTTTTTATTAATGCATTTAATTTTTGCTTTTTTGAAGCACATGATGGTAAAAAAGTACCAGAAACAGAACATTATAATACAAGAATGATACCACGATCATGATTTGAAAATGAAATACATCCATCATTGATGCTGTAAGAGGGTTGAACATATGGCAATATCAACAGTATGCCAATGTCCATATGGTAATTCATTTCATCATTTGAGCCATTTGTCCACTATATAATCTACTCATAATCAGATTTGCTAACAAAATTACATTTTGCATTCAACATGAAAATTTAAATGATAAAAATCCTATTTGAAGTTCTGTAATATCTAGGAATAACATAAAAATTCCTCATTGCAAGCCTTATGATCGGACTTAAGTCTTAATCAGATTAAAATTGCTGCCAATCACGGCATCATTACAATTGCAATTTAAATTGCATTTATTCCTACAGGGGGGGGGCAAAATAGCGAATAGGCATGAGTGCGATGGTGCTAGATTTGGCAAAAGGTGAAAGAAAGTTGCTCTATTCAATAAGGTGTTTAATAGCCGAGTTGAATAGAGTTTTTCTTTCTTTCACCGAATGCGAAATGTCGCTCCCTCGCACAAATAAAAATATTCTCTACTTGTGTTGTACAATGTCTTGGAAGTTAGCATTTCAAATGAACATCGGTAAGGATGTATGACATTCAGCCTCTCATTTGCTCGCATCTAACAAGCTAAGTAGGCATTTACAAGCTGGAATATCGAATTTAGAATTCATACCCAATTCAGAATTTTTATAATCTGTTGAAGGCTTAGCCTGTATATCATGCGAGTTAGTGTGTTAAAACAAAATCATTCGGTCTCCAATGCACTCCATCTTTGGATCGCAATCAAATGGATTGTGTGGTGTGTCAGACTACACCTTACTTCCTTTCATCAAGAAATTAATTCTTGCAATCAAGAAATCAACTTCTTCCCATAATATTACCATTTATTGATAATGAGAAATAATTTTGTGTTGTTAACAAATGGCAATTCCTGAGATTGAGAAGAATTAATCTTAAAATGGCTTGCCATATGTACATTGGCATATGCTGGCTGAACCTGCTTTGACTAGCTCTTTAAAAAAAAAAGAATTCTCTGCCAAATTTCACAAAGACATCTAAAATAAAAGGCATTTCTCGTTGTTGGAAAAATTGAGTTTGATTTCTTTTGTTAAAATATAACAATGCAGTTTACATTAAAAAAATGGATGTAGAATCTTTTTGTCACCAAGACCTTCAGATACGGAACAAGCTTTGCTTGACAATGCATTCAAATTTTAATTAACCTATTGAGACATAAGAAGGTTCGCTAAAATTTAAACTTTACATAATATACATATTACAGAAAGAGAGAAAGAGAGAGATTTCCTTTCCAAATAAGCAGAGGAAGAAAGCTCGACAAAGTAATATTTGTGAAGAGATCTCTTTACATCATTGCACATCCTAAAATCAAAACAGACAATAATCATCATCTTTTCCTTCAAAGCTGTATAAAAGAAACTTATCATGATCATATACATATTTGTCCAAGATGAACATTCTATCCTAATCCTATAATTATTCTATTATGGCATAATTTTCTTCAGCAAGAAATTTGTTCACATTATGCTGCACTCAACCCAGGTGAGGTGAATGGGTACATGACAGGATTAATTACTTGAATGCACTGAGCGGTGAAAGGCAGCTCGGGCTAAAGACGGGTAATAATAATAATAAACAATGCGCCTCGGAATAGATCATTTCTAGATAGATGGCGCTATATAAAGGTGATGTGGCTTAGTGGATAAGTCTCCGGACTGTGAACCACAAGGTCCGGGCTTCAAATCCCACCACAGCACTAGCATCCTTTGGCAAGGCGTTTATCTACATTTGACACTCTCAACCCAGGTGAAGTAAATGGGTACACGGTAGGAAAAAAAATTCCTGGAATGCTCGATGCGCCTGATCAGGGTAGCCGTGCTAAAGCTGGGGTAATAGTATGCAGCGCTTAGAAACATTTGTATTAAGCGCTATATAAAATGTTGCATATCATTATTATAATAAATGTAAATTATTCTTATTATTATAACAAGGAATTCCTTGAATGCTCGATGCGCCCGATCAGGGTAGCCGTGCTAAAGCCGGGGTAATAGTATGCAGCGCTTAGAAACATTTGTATTAAGCGCTATATAAATGTTGCATATTATTATTATTATTATTATAACAGTGTTTGACAACAAAAAGCTTAGCAATTAATAATTATGATGGATTGGCATATATCACTGCTCAGGATAAAAATTATAATATCATTAATATAAATCTTACTATCAATCACTTGGTTTTGTATTAAAGGGATCAGGGGGGTGTTTCACAAAGATTTAAGTATGACTTAGATTTGCACATGATATGTAATGCGCAATCTGATTGATGGATACGCGATAGTGCGCATCCCGTTCGCGTGATCTGACCAATGTGGTGATGTCTTCTATACCATACGCAACTGGGAATTTAAGTGGGACTCTAAGTCACACTTAAATCTTTGTGAAACACCCCCCTAGGAGGATAATCAGCAAAGGTAAATATTGAATGCAGAATTTAATGAAATGAGCAAGAAAAAATTGAATTCATGCCACCTCACACTAATGAATGGACATTGTTTATCCTAGGATAGCTTAAAGGGATGGTCCAGGCTGGAAATATTTATATCTCAATAGATAGAGTAAAATTCACAAAGCAAAATGCTGAAAATTTCATCAAAATTGGATAACAAATACATGTAACACAGTATTGAATTTTAAAGATTTGCATTATTCCGGTGAAACAGTTCCAGGCATGTCTTCATGAATATTCATTATGTGGGCTGATGATGTCATATCCCCACTTGTTATTTTGTATTTTATGATATGAAATTAGGTTTATTCAAAAAAATTGTACCAATAACAAGAACAATTCAATCGACAACTGATGAGCATTAGTCATTTCTTGCTAAACTTATTTCATCATAATGGAGACACATCATTTAAACATTTATGAAAGAATTAAAACAATTATGATTTCATGTAATAACATGAGAAAAAGGAAAGTGGGGATGTGACGTCATCAGCCCACCTTATGAATATTCATGTCACTGTTTTCACAAAATATTGATAAACTTTAAAATTCACTAACTTCATTATTAGTTATCTGATTTTGATGAAATTTTCAGCATTTTGCTCTGTGAATTTTACTCTAATTAGATATAAATATTTTCAGCCCGGACCATCCCTTGAAGAGCTACTAGGAGGGATTACTCCTCAAGGCTCATCAAGGATTATTCCCCCCCAAAAAATGAACTTATCAGTCACCTTTACAAGTTATGCATGTCTTCAAGAATTACTGGTATACATAATGTTCTTGCACTGAATACAATTTTTTGAACAGCAATTTCAAACTACAAAGAAGGAATATCAACTTTAACCAATGGTACATGTAGGTAGGACTACGAAAAAAAGAAACGGTATTTCTACTAAAAAACATTACCTTAATATATTCTTTATTAGCATCATTGTCAAAGGCATTGCTCAAAACTTACCATAAAATTTCCTAAATAGTGAAAAATAAGGCTCAAATGCTCCATAAAATGTGTCTGGAAATGCATACAGCATTTTGGCCCATCCCCGTAGGCTATACTGTGTAAGCTGGTGGCTGAAAATATGCATTTTTAAGTCTTTATGCTGACCGAGACTGTTTGAGCCTCTGTGAGGAGCCATCATGGAAACATGTCACATTGATAATCAACTAGGCTACCAGAAAATGTGAAGATGTTGCTTCATTTAGCTACATTGTTCACTCAAAATATAGAATGAAAATTTGAGGCAAATTCACCTATACTATTTTTTACACATGTCTACAGCACAAATCTGATGCCATTGCCCACCCTACCAATGGAAATTACACAATACAGCATACAGAAGTCATATTCATATGTTAAACATGGCTTTAAGAACATCTGTGCGAGAGGACATATTTGAAATTGTCCCTTGTGTTTTCTTGGGATTAAGAAGTAACCTGAATACAATTTTGATGAATGCTTGTGAACAGCAATTTAAATCAACAAAGAAGGAATGTCCACTTTAGCTGCTGCAAATTGAAGTTAATATTTAGTCAAAAACTGTATATTGAGCTGTGATCCAGTTGAAATTGGCTGGGTGGATTCTCCCAACACTCCCAGTGATCATAAGATAATAATAATAATAATAATAGTAGTTCTTAATATGCATAACACCTACTGGGCTCCGTAACACAAAGGTTTGCGATGAATAGCAGATATGAAAGAACACTTCTGATTGGTTCCTAGTCAGTATTTTGCGCCGAATGCGCGTGTAACATTGATCTTGATTGGTCAGTTCATTTAGCGATTGATCGCTAATCTTTGTGTTACGGAGCCCAGGTCTCATCTTCCTTCACTTTGCACAGTTCAGTGCTACAACTACAACTAACTACAACTGGCAGGCCAAAGATATTCATTCGAGCCAACCCATAGCTCAATTTCTTAATTTGATATTGCTGATTGACAAAAATGAATATGATTGACAATCTAACACTGATTCAAGGGAGGGTACCTACTGAACTTCCTTTTTACCAAATTGGAAAGATATATCACTACTTTGGAACAATTTTTTACTGGTGGAAGAATTAGGGCCACATAAATGCCGATTTCTTCTTAAAATGAGTCGGTCGAGGTACCCTTTTCTGGTCAGATATGGAATGTCAGGCATATATCCTGTCCACTGGTTGTAAACATTCAACCCTCGAATTTCCTCATTATTTTTTATGAATTTTTTAAAGTGCCACTTTAACACACGAGAGTCTATGGGAAATGAATTAGGCCTGTGATACCTACAATTCTATTCCTCCATTTTGTTCTGATTTTTTTGGCTGTCACCTCCTGCTCAAACCACTCGCCTGGGACTAAAAAACTTTTTTTTTCTTTTCTCAAAGACCATGTGCATCTTTTACTTCCAAGGTTGGTTTCTACTCTTAGCAATACAGGGTTTGAAACTGTTAAAGTTCTGTCAAATCTGATTAAAATTACCTAATTGGCCTGCATGGATAACAGTTAAGTCACATGTATGACACTTATTGTTAACTGTCACAATGAAGCCCCTGGTTAAAAAAGTCTGCACCCATAAAGATAACCTTCTGAACTTCTTAGCCAGCAATTTTCTTACATGTATGTTATCACAGATCGGACGCTACTTTCAAAGTCCTGATTAACCAATATTCATCTGTCATAAACATATTCAAATTCTTTTCTTTATCTCAGTTTTCCCTTGGTTACTGAAGAGGGGCACAAGTTGTTTTAAGATTGCACAAGGAGTACTTATTTGAGGTCACACTGACCATTGAGCTTTTACTTCAAACAAGATCTGTTTACTTTGTCTAAACTGGGGGCCATTTTCATACAGCTGTTGACATGTTGCACATGGCTCAACGCATGACTCAAAGCTTCTCTATGCATTACTGGTGAAGATGCTATTTACATAAAGATGCTATTAAGTTATAAATAACTTAACCCTAATACTCCCGAGGTATTTTTATTCTTGCCACAACTGTCAGATCGAGAGGGGGCCATTATGAACCCCCCCCTCCTCAAGGTGTTGGATGGGGATCATGCAAACATGACCAAAATTTTAACAATTACAGAGAATGATGTAATCTATGCAATTGGATATTAATGTTGTAATTATGCTAATTTATTCATGAAATACTTGTGCTCTAATTGAATAAATGAAGCTTCAAGAATGCTATTTTTTTCTTTTAAATATTTTTTCACAGTACTAACAATTGTACAAAAAAAATTGCCAGTATCAAAATCGATATCTTAATATGTTTTCATTGTTTGTAGGATTTCTCATGTTTTGGGGTTCTTATTTATTTTCAATGTTTTTTGTTCAACTAAATTTTATTGCGACATTATTTTGGTCATAAATAACATTAAATTAAATGACAGTTAAAAATAAAAGCAAACATTTTTGCTGAAAACACATTTTCTTATTAAAGTTGTGCATTAGAAAAGATCACATTCTTTTGTAATCTTAAGTAACATAATGAAGGTGATGGGAAAGTTGTCGTGTGAGACATCACACATCTTATCCTGGCTGCCGTTCGCATAATCGCGCTCAAATGTGGCATGCACATTATTATATTTTATTATTCTGAATAAAATATATAAATTTATTCAGGACAAACATCCTTCGCATATCTCACACTCATTTTCACTTCGGATTTTCATATATTTTTTTTTTCTCAGATGTCATCAATGTCATCTTATTTATGGGTTTTCACAATGAAAAATTGTAAAAGCTTACAGGAAAGACGTGGCTGTGACTTCCGACAAGGTGCCTTAGCTTCATTTAAAGCATAACAATACTATTATTTGCTGACCTACAAGTATATATTTGCTGACCTATTTGCTCTCTTGGTCAACCTGAAGGCATTCTTGGAAACAGCCACATAATCTAATAAATTAAACCATCTCCTTGCATAATACTCAAAGCAAAGTCGGTCGCTTGTCAGGGAGATATGTATTGTTAAAAGCTTATGCCTAACAGGGTCATGTGGTCCAGTGGTTAGAGCATTGGACTCATAATGGCAAAGTTGTGAGTTTGCATCCCTAACTCTGCCATTGTCTCCACTTTGATCAAAAGGCCTGAGAGTAATATCTGTCATCTATAAGGTCAGCCACAATGACTGATTAACCTAGACATAAAATGTTTCCTAGGTAATTGGTTATATACCAGCTTGGCGTTTACTAGCAAAACGCTGTCCTGCCAAGTTCCTATGGGAGTTACGATAAACAGATACAGAAACAGAAGGGTCCAGTCTTACAAAGAGGTATGATTGATCTGATCAACCTCAATTCTATAGAAATCCATTGTTGTCATAATAATGTTCTACAAGAAATTTGAACAATGTCCTTTGTAAACAAAGAGAAGCACACTGACTTTTCGAGAAAACAATTAATACATGAATATACATCAGAGCTACAAAATATTGTGAACAAACATGCATTTTAGATGTTGACTTTGTTGGCTTTCCATAGTTGTGGTTAATTGGATCAATCGTAACTCTTTGCAAGAAGGGGCCAAGGGCCCCCATCTTACAAAGAGTTGCGATTGATCCAACCAATCGTAACTCTAAGGAAATCGATCAGTGTCATAAATTTTTCAAAGGGAAATTTGCAAAATGTCCTTTGTAAACAAAGAAGAACACACCAAATTGTCAAGAAGTCAATGAATTTATGGATATACATCATATCTAGAAAAAGTTTGAACAAACATGCATTGACTTTACTGGCTTTCCATAGTTGTGATTGATCGGATCAATTACAAGTCTTTGTAAGACAGGCCCCAGCTCTCTATTAGCTGGCTTATTTTCAATCTTAATCAACCTGAAGGCAGTGGCGGACCGTGACCTGGAGGAGACAAAGCATTGGAGGGGCACAGCATTGTTCACAAACAATAAAGTGCCCCTCCAATCATTGTCTCCTCCGGATCAAGGTCTCCCACTGCCTGAAGGTATTCTTGGAAACAGCAACATATCCTTGTAATGAATGACATGAAAATCATCTCCTTGCATAATACTCAAAGCAAGGTCAGTCTCTTGTCGGGGAAATACTTGTTAAAAGCTTGTCCTTTTGATTGTATACCTGATTTACATAGAATGGTCTTGTTGGAAAATAATTGATGGGTTGACCGCTTACCAAGGCAATGTTCTTTTCGAGATATTAAGCCTTCTTGCACGATGATTAGTGCAAAGGTTGGTTTCTTTTCCCATGATGACTACCTTGCATTGCATTATAATCTGTCAATGATTCAACCATCTCATCACATAATGATTCAATGATTAACCATAAAATTACTGGGGTAATTGAGATGTACATGTTGTATTGTGGACTGGGTGGGGGGTGCATGATTCAAATGTTTCTATAAAAAATTGCAGAAGCCAAAGTTTTTATATACCAAGGTATTTTACCTGACTGCTAAGAAAGCACGTATGCCTGTGAGCAAGCAACCAGGGGACCAACGGCTTAAGGTCCTCTCTGAGGGACCTGGTAATGAGGATAAATGCCTTACCAAAGGGCACAAGCGCACCATTTGGGAATCGAACCTGGGTCCCCGCTCTACCGACTGAGCTATCGCGCCTCCATTTTTTTGTCATATTTTTTTTTTCTTGTGCATTTCTGTGTTTTTCATCTATTTGTGTTTCATTGCTCTTTTCAATGAAGATTATTACCAACCTTTAAACAAATAGATCTACAGATGTAGTCCTAAATTAAATAAGCAGACCAATAAGAATGAAAAACAATCATTTTTTTATGAATTTCATCTTCAATTGACTTTGTACACAAAACATAATAATGAGCAAATTTCTGCATTACATTGTCTCATAAGAAGTCTTGTGGTGTCGCAATGTTATACCGACATGTTGCAAAAATGGTCTCAAAGAGTTCCACAAGACTTCAAAGATAATAGTCCTAAAGTTTGGCGGCGCTATCTTTAACCATTCCGGAATGATCACGCATAGCATCTAGGAGGGGGTGATCATGCCCCCCCCTCCCATTCTATTGGGGTTAAACAAAGGTTGACCTCTTCTGAAGGCAAGAAACATTACTTGTATAAGATTTTCCATCAACACATGTCTACCGCTTCCAAAGCCAAAACTGGTTTTCACATTTCCATACAATCCATTTCATTTATCTAAAATAAATATAACTATCTTCTTGCATAATGATTACAGACAGGGTTAAGGGTGGTTTATACAGCCAAGGCTAGCCCCATTAACGCTCTTAAGCTTTTCTTTAAACAAGACAAAGCATTGCATTTCATTGCGTTATTTATTCAGTCCCTACTGTGGTGAATGATCTTTTTTTATGAATGGATGAGCCCACCATTAGACTTATTCTCAAAGTCAAAACTCTAAAGTACATTACACAATATACTGATAAAATCTGTAAAATAAACATGAAACATGTCACAAACTGATTAAAGGGGTGTTGCACGAGACTTGCGATCAATTGCAGGTCTATTTTTGGTCCCCGAATCAGTCATAAGTCTTGCAATTAATTGCAAATTCGTGATTGACTGTTAACAGGCTCCTTGATAAAATGAGTGTAATCCTCTTTGCTACAGCTAAACTTGATTTAATTTACAACAGAATATTTCCAATTGATTGCAAATATTCGTTGCAACACCCCCTTGAGATTGTAAAAGGGGCTTCAGAGTTCAACTATTTGTCAAGGTGGTCTGATTTTTTTTCTGCTTACTAAGCGTTTTTTCCCATAGTTCAGATGGATATCATGAAAGCAAGTTGTCTCCTACAAGATTAATTTCAAGGTAAAAACAAACAATTTCATACCAACAAATAATGATATAAAGATACATGTATCAACTCATTATAAGAATGTTTGAAAAATTGTATTATTCTTGTAGAAAGTGAGTATTGTTCAGTGATAAGGATGGTATTCTTTTAAAAGAAGGGTCTCTTTCAAAGCATATTAGAGTAATTAAATAGATTTGCCAGAGCACTGCAACATCAGAAATACAATTAATTGTTCCATTAACCTCACCTGTAAGTCAATTCTTGCTGAAGGAAAGTAATGCTCTTGAGTAGGATCAATTTCCCTCTCATTTATGGCTCCAGCCACATTTATCTCAATCCTCCTCACATATTGGGTGTATTCAGATATGCTTGAAATCACCAGTCGTCCATTTTTGTCAATGGTCTGCCAATAGGTTCACAGTAAGGCTTAATGGGGTGGATTCACGATACAGAGCGCCACCTATTGGATGCAAAAAGTCCAAATCTATTGTGCATGCTCATGCTAAAGTGCAGAGCTGCCAAGTTGTATTTGGCATTTTCAGTATTCTTATCCCCCAAAATCAGTATTTTGACCAAAAATCAGTATTTTTACCGTGTGAGATAAATATTTTGTATTTTTCCCCCCCAAAAAAGTATTTCATAATAAAATGCTTGGCGCACTCGCCCATCGCGGCGCTCAAGCTGCATGCAAGCTAAAATGTGCACTGCTCTTGCAGATGAAAAAAAAAAACATTGAAACTTGTGTATATCTCACCCTGGTTTTTACAAAATGATTGAAAAAAACAACAAGTTACCTGAAATTACATTGATCTAATAACCATATTTGTGTACGTTTTATGAAATAGAGACATGTAGAGATGATTTTTCTCAATAAATTTCGATTTTGTAATACAAAAAACGTATTTTTTAAAGAAAAAACGTACTGCCGTATTTTGGTTGCAAAATCGTACTACTTGGCAGCTCTGAAAGTGCATGCATGCGATTATGCTGTTAAAATGATGATGTTACCAGGGTCCTGGAGGTGGGAGAGAAATTTGCTAATATTTCTTTACAAAATTTAAACCGTTCTCTCTGTAAATTCTTCCTCCGCTTTTGCCATATGGTTTTCATTTTTGAAGCATCACAGTCACATTACAGTACACTAGCACTGTGCACTGCCTGCGCGTGATGCTGACCCCAAAGTTAGCAATTGACCTGTCCGCTGCAATCGCCAGATGGTGCAACGTGATGTGAATCCACCGTATTGTACAATCAGTTGTATTTTTTCTGTTTCCATAATGTTTTTTAAAAGTATAATAATAATAATAATGTCATGTAATACATAAATTTTTGTCAGTAGTGCTATTCTATCCGTAAGCTATTTATACATGGGGAAGGTTTCATGATTTTTGTTTTTTTCATTCCAGTTATTATCATAGATTAATTGGTTCGATACAAGGATTTGAAGTGGTTTAGAACATCTATCAGCAAAAATCACAGGCAAAACCTTTCCATAAACACTCCCCTGTACATTTTTTGTCTTCTCTTTCCATCTCTCTCTCTGTCTCTCTCTCTTTCTATCTAATTACATATGCGACGAGTTACTCCCATCTCTCGTGCTTAAAAGATCGACTAAGCTCATATCTTCCGACATCATGCCCCCTCCACCCCCTTGCCCGGGTTGCCCCATGCCCCCTTGGGGCCGGACCATTCCCCCGCCTTGTTGCTGTTGCTGCATCATCATCTGTTGTTGCTGTTGCTGGGGTTGCCCGGATTGCTGCCACTGCATTGGTTGTTGTTGTTGGCCTTGAGGACCCTGTGATGGTAAAAAACAAACAAAATGAGTTTTCAGATTCATACATTCGTGTCACACTTTAGATTAAGTAAAAGTAGTACTCCAGGCTAAAAATAATATGATTCGAACAGATAAACATACACTGAAAGTTTGATCAAAATCTGACAAGAGATTATGACACTTTATGTTTTGACACTTTATGAAGATCAAATTCTGATTTAAGTTTCAGCATTTTGATCAATGAATTTTAATCTATTTACATATGATTTTCAGTCTGGAGTGCTCCAAAGTTATAACGGAAAGGTTGCTTTTGACATACCTAAAAGTTGGCCAATAGTAGGTGATTATCCACAACTTGATAAATTGAAATGTTACCATAACAACTAACTCTCTAAAAAGGCAACTTCTCTGGTCTCCAGAGATGGTGTTTATACAAACATGTAATTAAGAGAACTAAATTTGCGGAATTCTAAATAAATTAGAGAGAGCTTTCAGGTATTTGAAAAGTTATTCAGGAATAATATCAAAATAGTTAAAAGCTCCGGAGTGAAGCATCATGCTTTATATGTACAATGTGCTAAATTTGACATAACATAGCTGAAATGAGATGGATACTTTTCTTGAAAAGACCAAGCACTGGAACAGCTGCTGGAGCTGACACTGGGGTAATGTATATTGCTTCCTAGACTGACTAGACAACTAGATGAACTGAACTTTATCAATGCTATAAATTCTATCATTATGCGTAGTCCTATACATGCCTTTCTGTCTGCAGTACGTCATTCTTGGCATGTTAGAGATAATTTCTGATCACTTTGGTGATTCCATAATTTGACAGCATTCACTAATTCTGGAGGGCATTTATATAGTCATCATTTACCAATCATTTGAAAAGTTTCTTGAATGATTTAATCTCACAGGCGGAGCTTACTTTAACATTTCAATTTCAATTCAATTTCCTTATTCATTCAATTTCAAAAAGTTAAAATTTCATTGTATTAGTGTGGAGTGTATTATTTGTTTTATTTCCCTCTTCAGAATCCACTCACGATATTCCTGAGGAGGGGACTATTGCTAGCCAACTGCTGGCTCTGGACCGGTACCTGATGTCCACTGCCGGACACGCCCATCTGCGACGGCCCTCGGACTTGACCCATGAGGTGCATGCGTGGCTGTGGTTGCCCCTGTCCACCCTGCTGCATGGCTCCCCCTGGTCCCATCGGGCCTCCGCCACCCCCACCGCCGCCCCCTCGTCCTACGCCTTGACCGGGGCCGGGAACTCTTGACTGGAGGGCGTATTCACGTTGTTTGGCAGCTTGCAGCTCTTTGGTGAGTTTGTTGATCATTGCCTGTGTATGTGAAAGACAGATTGGGAGAGGTGGAGAGAAGGTTGGAGCAGAGAGAGAGAGAGAAAGGGGGATAGAAAGATAGACAGACAGAGGGAAAATTTGATATATAGACAGACAGATACATGTAGGTAGATAGATGGATGGATATATAGATACATGTAGATAGATAGATAGATATAGATAGATGGAAAGTGGGGGAGAGAAGATGGGGGTGTAGAGAGAGGGAGGACAAATTAGGGTAATGGAAAAATATATAGGAAAAGAAGAGGTAAGACAAAAGGAGAAGGATAAACAGACGAAGTACATGTAGAGGAAAACAAGAAGGAGGGGGAGGATATGAAAGAGAAGAAATATAAGGGAAAAGAAAAGAGAAAGAAACAGAGAGGGGATAAATAAAAACAGAAGAAGATATTTATACAGAGGGGGAAAGAGGAGAGGAAGATAGAGAGATAGATAGGTCGAGAGAGGGGGAGATGAATATTGAGGAAAGAAAACAGAGTCAGTATTGTCATCAATGTACACCAACAAAGGTCCCATTATAACACGTGCATAAAGCAAAAATAGTTTTAACATTGACATACATCATTTTCACAAACTTGTAGCAGCACAAGGAAAAGGTTAAGTAAAAAACAAAGAAAACCATTTACACAACTGTACAGCAATTTGAACATTTGAATTATGCAGAAAACCTGATGGAAAGAAATGAAGATGAGCTTAACATTATTTAAAAAAACACACACAAAACAAATTACAATGGATAACATGGATGAACAGGAGCCAGCAATAATATTATTTGCAAGCTACGTGGATTGATGAGCAAGATAAGTTTACAAACACAGACATGTTAAGCTAATAAGACATACATGTACATGAAACAGAAAAAAGGGGAAAATAAAATAAAATAAGAAAGCCACATTGCTATAAAACAAGAATTTCACACAATTGGGCAAGGATATTTGCAAGAAACACAGAGCCATAATACTCATCTTAACAACTTTTCTACATGTATTTGTCACAAACTGTGATAACAAATTTTTTCTTACATTGATAATTTCAAACAAACACATTTATGAGCCTTGGTCACAAAAATATGGAAATATAATATTGCCCAGCAAATTACATTTTAAAACTTCTTATTCCTACACGACAGTTTGAAGATAATATGAGACCAACCACCCCAAAACCACCAATAGGTCGCCGGGGAAGGTTCTCTGTCGATAGCCAAAATAGTAAATTGATCTTAAGAAAGTCAAAATAAAATAGCTTGTCTGAATGTGCATTCCTTCATCTTAATACTGCAAAAATTTCAAGTTGTAAAATTGAATAGAGAACAAGATACAAGTGTTTCTTTGACACAAGTTTTTTGTGGACTGCTTGGAAGTTTCACTGAAATGGCACAGAGAGGACATTTCATGTTGTTTCATCCTTATTTTCTGAAGCTCTCACTTTGTTTTCTCTGCATTCAATTAAATATTTGAGTGAGTTATTGCTGTTCAAGTTTCACATATTATATATCATTTTAAAAGCTTAGGATGTGCTTGTTCAAACTCAATAAAAATCTAAAAATTCATTTTGGGCGACTTATTATTGCATGTAGTTTTGGGGTAGCTGGTCACATATCACAAAGTAAGGCAAACAAAGAGCCATTTATTTTATGACATACTATAGTCATACAAAACCAAGAGAAAACCCAATATGTATTGAGATACATGACTGTGATAAGGTGAAATTTTTTTTCTTCAAATTCTGAACTAAAATTTGGATTCCTCAGTCATTCTCTGAAGCTAGTGAGAATGTTACAAACATTATGCAATTGTTTGCTTTTTCATTCATTCTCCTATTCAAGCCACACAAAGAAGTTTTGTAGCTTTTGATATTTAAAGCACACTGACAATGAAAGCATCCATTTATGTCCTGCAAAGTAAAAATAAAAAACATGGGTGAAACTGCCAACGTTGATTTTTGGGGCATCGGATAATATCCGACTACTACATACTATTGAAAGTTGAATGAAGCAGGTTGTATTTGGTACGAATACAAAACATGATGTTGGCAGAAAAGAAGCATGCTACAAGCATGTACATATACATCATTATGAAATGAGGGATTAAACAAACACTGTATAAGAAGAAAAATACAAATACTTTGATATATGGATAGTGCATTATCATTCCCAAATCAACCAAAATTATCACTGATGAATCAAACACATTACAATTGCATATGAATACTTAGAATTCAAATTGAAAGTTCTATTCATAACCTTAGATAATTAGATGGGAAAGAGAGATTTGTTTGTATGTTTGGAAAAATAAACAAAGAGGCAGGGATTTGAAAAGGAAACTTAGTCATTAGAATAAAATTTGCTGTGTACCATACATTCAACAAAGTTTTCATATCTTAATGTCCAAATCATTGCTAACAAAAAAATTATTGATTAATAATAATAATAGGCATTTATATAGCGCCATCTGTCTAGAAATATTCTATTCCGAGGCGCGTTGTTATTATTATTATTACCCCGGCTTTAGCTCGAGCTGCCTCTCAGCGCTCATGCATTCAAGGAATTTACCTGCTGGGTACCTATTCACCTCACCTGGGTCGAGTGCAGCACAATGTGGATAAATTTCTTGCTGAAGGAAATTACGCCATGGCTGGGATTCGAACCCACGACCCTCTGTTTCAAAGTCAGAAGCCTTATCCACTGGGCCACAACGCTCCACACATGATTCCATGATAAAAACTAGTTTGTGTATTTACATGTACCTTAGTGTTATTCTGCATAAATATTTGGCAAGGGTGGGGGATGGGAGATCTTTGTATATGACTTTATGAGAAATTTGAGTCATGAACTTGACAAAATATATGGAATTTTGCAAATTATAAGTAGATTTACAATGTACATGTACATTAAAATCATTGTAGTATAAAGAAAACTTTTCAACGCAACGAATGGATTTTTATGCAATTTACATGTAATTGAGATTAAAAAAATATGGACATAAAGTCAACATCTGAGAAAAATTGATGAATTAAAAACTATTTATTGAAAAAAAGATATAAAAAATTAAATTAATTAAATCAAACTTAGTATATCAATTTGGGCACTCCATACTAAATGGGTTTTATTACAAAAACACCCTTATGATAACCTAAATTCCTATGCCTCTATTAACTAAAAACAGGGTGCAAATTTTTTTAGATTTGTACAGCATTGCGTTGCATTTTGAAGCGAACAATTACAAACACTGTCCACAAATTGCTACAATCTCGTGACAAATTAAGCCATTTCTATGATATTGGCCAGAGAGGATATCACAGAAAATGGTTCCTGCCTCTGTTTCGGGTATAATCACGCATGACACGGTATGCCGCTTTGGAAATATGAAAACTGCTTTACAATTAAACCGATGCTTTTACAGTGGAATATCTTACATTCTATGAGAAGTTGATGCCGCCTGTCTTTTACTTAAACAAGAAGGGGGGGCGCTGTTCAAAACATTAATTCAACCTTATCAATGGGTTCTTATTGGTTCTTATTCACGAGGGGCAATATTCATACTGCACAAGAAGGCTCATGTTTTCATTATGTGACGGGCAAATTGGCATCCATTCTCTTAAAACAGGAGAGGTCGCTATTCGGCGGTAGTATTTATTAAAACCGGAGGAGCACTGTAGCATAATGAAAAATGGGGAGGGGCACTATTTATAATAAATACAGGAGGACTGGATTTTTTTTCGTGAAGGACAACAGGAGGGTCTCTATAATGAAAACAGGAGTGGCGCAATTCACTATGAAAAACAGGAGGGGAAGTACCTGTAATGACAACAGGAGGGGAGCAATACGAAGAACAAGTGGGTGTTTCATAAAGCTGTTCGTAAGATAAGAGCGGCTTTAAGGACTGGTGATCCTTTGTGTTTTAAAGTGATATTCACCATTAAATGTTAATTGGTGATTTACTTAGCGCGTAAAAAGGATTCACCAGTCATTCTTAAAGTAATTCTTACAAACAGCATTATGAAACGCCCCCCCCCCCTCCCCGGAAAGGAGCTGAAAATAGGAGGGACACTATTCATGAGTGCCAGTTGGAATGTTGAACGTTTGTAGCAGGCATTAACCACTAGAGTGACAACACTAGCTCCAGCGTATATAAATCTCTATTCACTATTTGTAATTAAGAATGATTTATGTCACTTAAAGCGTAACCGCTGGGAAATTATCAACACATTTAAGAAAGCTCAGGGACTCATTGCCATAGGTCCTATCTGAGGGCTTGTGGTAGTGAGAACCCATACCTAACCGGATTGCACTATAGCATCAATTGGTTTTGAAATGCAGATTGATGCCTAACAGCACTCTTTGCATGAGCTTTCAAGCTTCCTAAGCGTAAGGCACGTAATTTTGTTTTCCTATGGCGGCGCTTTACTATTGTGCGGACCGACTACCGTGTCAGGTGCGATCGAACCTTGACTTACGAGATTGGCTTCTCTTTCTCGTTCTATCAGGATCTTGGATTGTTTGGTTTTTCCCGTTTGTTGCGCCGGCGGTGCCGGTTGCTGCTGCGACTGCGGTGCTTGCTGTTGTGTTCAAATAGAGGAGACAATAAAGAGATAGGGAAAGAACAATACAAGCTGAAGAACAGCCATGGATTATCATAAAAATAAATGCATAGTCAATAAACACTAATAATGGATTAATGACAACCGCTTTTGCTTTTATCTGTGATCACTTTAGCCTTTATTTGACCTCCTAACATTTTTATTTTGTTCTCGCTTTCTCTATTAATTCATCAAACATGATTTGACTTAAGTAGAGTGCACATCTCCTATGGACTCGATTATCTCCAGAATAGATCTCAACGGGTTAAAGATGAAAGCAGATCCACATAACCTGTTGACTTTGATATACTTTCTTTTAACTTTGGTCCTTTTCCTCTTTAACTTTGATTCTCTTCCCTTCCTCTTTAACTTTGATTCTCTTCCCTTCCTCTGTAACTTTAACCCCACTTCCTGATTAATTTTGATCCCTCCCCTTTCAAATTTGACCAATTCCTCCTTTAACTTTGAACCCCCTTTCCTTTTATTTTTGACCCCTTTTCTCCCCATTAAATTTTACTCCCTCCTCCTTTACCTTTGACCCCTCCCCCCGTCTGCTGCTTCCCAGCTAAGCAAGTACACACATCAAAATACGCTTTACGCAAAATAGCTGGCATCCTATTTGATTCCTATCACTAGACGACAAAAGTTGGCGAGTCCTGGACTGGATCTTTGACTAGTCAAAATCTTCAGATGCCAAAGAACATATGATTTACAATACTCCAGCAAGGTTTAAATAGAGTTGTGACATAATTAAAGGCTATTGCAACTTTGAGGCTGGCCTGGGGCCCTAACTTTCAAAAAGTTGAGATGTACGTTCAACTCCGACTCGAAATGAGTTGATTTTGAGTTGGGTACGTCATAGATAATGCAACTTTCGTCAATCACAATTTGAGGATAATTTGAATCTATTGTACCTCTTTGTAAGATGGGGCCCATGGCCAAGACTACTTATACCAGTAAGCTCAGGGGACAGTTTTATCAATCGTCTAATGCCAATTCGTCCAATTGCCAACTCGTCTACTATCATTTGGTCTGCCATCAGCTCGACCACTGACCACATGGTCTACTTTCATTTAGTCTAATGCCATTCCGTTTAATAACCAGTTGGTCCAATAGTCATATAGTCCATATACCATTTGGTCTAATTGGACTTCGTGTTAAATTGTGCAAAATGCATGAAAATGAAATGGATATTAGACCAACTGGTTATGAGACAAAATGGTCATAGACGAAATGGTGATTAGACGAAATGTCGATAGGCGGAATATCATTAGACTAAATGAAAGTAGACCGTGTGGAGAGTGGACGAGTTGGCAGTAGACGAATTGGCAATTTACCCACAAGTCTACATTCAAATTACAAGTCAATTTCAGGTACCAAATTAATCACCAGCTACTCTCTGTGAGTTGTTAGCACATCAAACCAAACAAATCCAGTTACATAAACTAAAAAGAAAGACCATCCCCATACATCAAACCACTTCACGAAGATGAACATGAAAACTGCCTCAAAATTTATGAAGGTGTTACAATGTCATAAAATCTTGCCACCTCAAACTTGAGCAACCTACATTACTTCATAAAATACATACATGTACATATACAAACAGATACGGTAACAAGAGAACTAACGTATGTGTTGAAGTAATAATATGTGTTAAACAATGTAGATTGGTATGAAGCTATCAAAACACACACACATTACATTACATTACATTACATACGCAGGTGAGTTGAATATGAATCAATGAATATTCAATGAATAAAGCTATTACTATACAATATCTCTTTTCCAAAATTGTGAATGCTGTAGCACACCTCAAATAATATTTGATATCTCCGACTTTCCAATGACAACTCACTTGAGAGTTTTGTTTAGAATGCCTGACTGGCCCAAAATGAGATATCAATCAAAACAATGCTGGTTTATTCTGCTATGATCAATGGTATGTAGCAAGCATTAGGTATATGTGGGATATAATTTTGGCGAGCCTATCTAAACCAGAATGTGCTTGCTAAAAAAGGATTCTGAAAAATAAAGCACTGGTGGGTGTTTCATAAAGCTGTTCGTAAGTTAAGAGCGACTTTAAGAACGACTGGTGATCCTTTCTTATGGTAAATGATATTCACCATTAATGTTCATTGGTGATTATTTAGCGCGTAAGAAAGGTTCACCAGTCGTTCTCAAAGTCGCTCTTAACTAACGAACAGCTTTATGAAACGGTCCCCAGGTCTCCAGACTCTTGTTGCAAAAGAACCTTGACTGAACTGAAAATGACAAATGAAGAGCTTGTGATACGTAATATTCTATATTAACTCTTCCTCTACGTTACAGAGAGGGAGGGCAAAAGTTCATGGAAATGGTAACAATTTTAGCTGCCTTTCAGTGAAATCTTGTCTGCATATGGGCAATTTCACGTTTCCTGATCATCAACTGCTTACTTTATGCAGAAATTGTGGGATCAGAAGGACAAGGCTAACAAGTCCATAAGCAGAGACAAAGGATTACCCCCCCAAAAAAAAAAAAAAAAAAATATTGCTAACTTGTCTACACAACCCTATGGACAAACTTACTCTGATATAGGGACATGGAGTAATTCTGGGTGAACATTGCTTGTTTTTCCAAAATAGGGATAAGTCCCTATTAAATAGAACGACATAAAGAATAGGGAAAGCATAAAGGCCCTTGGCAGAATTCCTGCTAAAATTTGTGGCCACACTTGGCTCAGACTATTCCTGAGGTACATGTAGCTTAGATTCAAACATGACGTACTTGCTTGATCCTAGGACCTTACCCACTTAAGAGACAGTCCACTAACAACTAGGCCATCTTACCTGCTGCTGTGCGGCAGAAGCACTAGCTACTGTTGTTGCATTGCTAAAGCTTGAGGGAGTCGCGGCACCAGACACCGACTGGCTCCCTGACACCTGTGCCTGTTGTTGAGCTTGCTGTTGGGCAGCCTTCTGCCTGGCAGCTGCTGCAGCTGCCGCCGCTGCTGCCGCTGCTGATGCTGCAGCTGCGGCAGCAGATTGTGCCTGAGATTGTTGCTGCTGTTGCTGCTGTTGTTGCTGATTGCCCTGTAACATGAATGCAATCAGATCAATAAACACTATGGCCCATATTCTGAGCTCTGGTTTAAATTAAACCCTGGTTTGAATTTGTGATTTAACTATGGAGAGCCAATTGGGGCTTAAATCCCTAACAGTAGACATCCAATTTATGAACTCATATGAAACCCAAATTGTCTGGGAATGATAACTTAAGGATTTCGAAATATTTTTCTTCATTATAAAAGCAACAGGAAATAAAATAGTAATCATAGAAAATACACAATGTAAACAAAATTTTGGAATTTTTAGCTCCCCATAGTTTTAGAGCAGAGTTAGACCATGGTCTAAGCTAAACCTGACATTTAAAGACAAATTCAGGCAGAGTTCAACATCGCTATCAGGCCATATATTCCAATCTACCATATATGCATGTGATACAGAGTCCTGTTTTGTGAAGATTTGTTATAATAAAAAAGTGCAAAATCTCTATAACAAGTTCACTATCAGCCAATCAGCTCAAATGATTTCAGAAGCTTAAAACTGTTCTTGCAAATTTGATATAACAGGTTTCATGAAACTGCCCCCAGATGTGAGTTTAAAAAGTGGAACAACTTCTTAGATTTATTATTTTTTGTGTGTGTGGATAATTGTAAATTATAAATGTCAACTGCATTGGTATTATGGAAATGTGTCAGTAGCAGTGAAGAGTTGTGTGTATCTTTTCAATGAAATTGATGTATTACAAGAAAATATTGAACTCTGCTAGTACACTGTATGCAATAATATTGTTATTAAACTTCATTGCTTAGCAAGAATAAATGAATATGAGAAATGTTTAGATCCACAACTCTTTGATATAAAATTCTTCTTATGGTTTATTGTACATGACTGAACTTGGCAATTTATTAATTTAAAATCATCTACCACTGAGAAAACACACCAAAATTTCATTTACTGGTACTGTAACTACAGCTAGTAGTGCCACCATCACCAACACCACTTCTACAATGCTATTCTAGTTAAACTAAAACTACTATCACTACTACTACTACTACCACTACTACTACTACTACTAGTACTACTACTACTACTACTACTACTACTACTACTACTACTACTACTACTACTACTACTTCTACTACTACTACTACTACTACTACTACTACTACTACTACTACTACTACTACTACTACTACTTACTACTACTTACTACTACTACTACTACTACTACTACTACTACTACTACTACTACTACTACTACTACTACTACTACTACTACTACTACTACTACTACTACTACTACTACTTCTTCTACTACTTCTACTACTACTACTACTACTACTACTACTACTACTACTACTACTACTACAACTACCGCCACTACTACTAATACTTGCTTATATAGTGCATAGTACTAGTACATGTACCTCCTTATCAAAAGTATTTAAGTGGTCTACAATAAAAGCAGCATAGGCTGGCTTTAACCCAGCTACTGTTACATGCACAAGCATTTCAAGGAATACATTTTTGCCAGGTACCCATTTACCTCACCTATTAATACTGCTATTACTACTACTACTACTACTACTACTGCTGCTAATACTACTACTACTACTACTACTACTACTACTACTACTACTACTACTACTGCTACCACCACTACTACTACCACCACTACTACTACTACTACTACTACCACCACCACCACCACCACCACCACCACCACCACCACCACCACCACCACCACCACCACCACCACCACCACCACCACCACCACCACCACCACCACTACTACTACTACTACTACTACTACTACTACTACTACTGCTGCTGCTGCTGCTACCACCACTACTACTACTACTACTACCACTACTACTACCACTACCACTACTACTACTACCACTACTACCACTAATACCACTACTACCACTACTACTACTGCTCCTACCACTGCTCCTACCACTACTACTACTACTACTACTACTACTACCACTACTACTACTACTACTACTACTACTACTACTACTTCTACTACTACTACTACTACTACTACTACTACTACCACTACCACTACCACTACCACTTCTACTACTACTACTACTACTACTACTACTACTACTACTACTACTACCATTACTACTACAATAACTACTACTAATGGTACAAGTATCACTATTAGGACTACTTTGAAGGTTTGCAAGGTGGTCCAGATTACGTGGGAGAGGTGTACAAATTGCCATGTGTGGTTAGTCTTGAAAAGGATTGTAGGGTGGTGCAGTGATAGAGGTGATAATGGAAGGCAAGAAAGAGAATATTACGAGTATTTTACTATACTATTATATAATACTCCTTTGTCCTAATATTTCTATAATTTCTACCACTTCTATATTTTCATTCCTACTCTAGCCTCCACCATCACTACATGTATCTTGTTACGCCCCAATGCTATCGGTACTCCCGCTGACATACAGGGCGCAATTTGAAGTAAACAATATCTTCGCCTGCGTAGAGAGTGGCAAATAAAGAAAATTTCTTACAAAGAAACTTATAATCTACAGCACATCAGGGTCCTGTAACACAAAGGTTAGCCATTAACCGTACGCTTGATTTTCAAGATTGATTTTACATTGTACATGTAGCTTAAAGGTAAATGCTAGTTTTGGTAACGATATCAAAATGAGTTCGTACAGAATCCAATGAAATGACCACCAAAGTGTCTGTTTGTATAAATAAAACGTATGTGCCAAAGGATTCTGGAAGAAATTGTGTAATTGCTGAGAAATCAGCAAATAAGCATAGGATTCGGGTAGAGCGTCGGGCCCGACATTCAAAGCAATAATTATACACTGTCCCACGTGCGCTTATCTGTGTTGGGGATTTTCAGTCTGAACATTTTTCAGCGTAGATTTCAAGATTTCACGAAGTTCAGTTCATGTAACTGTACCAGATCTAGATCCTCGATGATATACTGACAATTAAGCCTTGTTTTACAGACTTTCTCATGAAATCAGTGTTTACTGCAACTACTGGAATTTCTCTTTAAGCTAGTGCAATCGATCATAGAAAAATGTTTGATGATTGCTAAGCTTTGTATTACGGGCCCCAGCTCTAAATATCACATGTTGTTGCAACTTACCGGTTGTTGTTGCTGTTGCTGCTGCTGCTGCATCGATGACGGTGTCTGACAGAATAGTAGAAACAAAATTAATATTTTCACACAACAAAATTGTCGGTACCTGATCAATATTCACAGGCGCTTTGGGCATGTCTTTCAGCTAGGATTCCCCCGAGAGTTTTCATTTCTTCTTATTTTCCCAATAATCATACACAAAATGATGTGGATAATTAATAAGGAAACAAGGTAGAAGCCAATGATCAGGATGCCTTATGAAAGATTTGACCCAATTGACCAAAAGGGCTGAGTATTTGGAAGGTACCTTGAAAAAGAGAACACCCCCCAACCAAAAATGAGGGATGAATAACAGCTAGTGTATAAACAGATCATTATACCATGATAAATGTGAATTAGCTCAGAATGGGTTAAAGTAAGCATGAGTGGTTCCCAATGCGCGAAACAATACCAGTTCACACTATAGGTGAGTTACAATTCAGTAAGGGTTGGATACAAACAAACACAAAATGAAATATGAACTTGATCATTCTTTCAAAACCATTAGGTTACAAGGGACAGTGAATGTATGGAGTGAGACATTGCCACAAAGATTTGATTGCTATCATTTGACATGGTTTGATGCATGACAAGCTTACACATTGTATGGCTATGAAATCTGAACATGGGTTCTTGGTACTTGTATTAATTTTCAAGAATTTGCTCTTGCCTGAAATGATGTTTGTGAAGCAAGAAACAGAAAGTACACAGAATATATGAGTTTGTATTGTATGGACATATGAGCTATTCATGATGTAAAACATAGGCTTCCAAAGCACATGGCTCATAAAAAGATACATGTATGTGAATAAATATTAACAAGATGGAAGCGGAGTAGAATGTCTGCTGAAAATGTTGAAGTATAATGTCTGATAACGAAATCAAGAATACAAATTTCACCTGTTCATGACTCTTCTTATGCCGAGTGACAAGAGCTCTGAACGTATTCACAAATGATGCCTGGTCAATTGGGATCAGTCCCACAAACTGCATTTTTTGTTGGGAGTAGAGCAGGATAAGCACACGTATGCTTGAGGGCCCCTCAGTAGGGAAGTGAACACAGCCGGCCTAGTGTTTGAGAAGAAATATACAAAAGGACAATGGGAAAGATTTAGACATGAGTGTATATGATCAAATATATTTGGTGACTTAAATATTCCAGAAAAATAAATAATCTATGCATTCCCTGTAGAAATTTCCCACATTGTGCTGCACTCAACCAGACCAGGGTGAGGTAAAAGAGTACCTAGTAGGAATTTATTCCTTGAATTACTTGCATGCTGGAAAAAGCTTGCTGGGCTGAATGAGAGTCATGAGATGCTAAATGGTTATATAATATTGACTGGCATTGAAGACCAAAATACTTGCCCAAAGTTGGCTCGTAATATGGGGTTCGCGAGAGAAATACATGTACATGAAAATTAATGCCAGTCAATATCATCATAACTACCTTTACTCTTTGTGCACTGGACCATGAACCCACCTGTACTGAATTATTTTCAGGGAGGGAAACAATGCATTGTTTGTTGAGTGTGAAATGCGAAGTTCGCATGGCACCGAGTGTGCATTGGTGCGAAGTACGCGTGGAAAGGGTTAAGCTAAATACGCTTTAATGGGTAGCTCAAGCTATATTTTGTAGCAATAAGTCTATGCCTGTAACCTACCCCATACTTCTATTTTCACCTTATAAATTAATGAAGAAATCCTAGCTAAGTAATTGTGACATAAATTGTTACTGCACATGCG
The DNA here is from genome assembly GCF_037042905.1 of Lytechinus pictus. NCBI lineage: Eukaryota > Metazoa > Echinodermata > Echinoidea > Temnopleuroida > Toxopneustidae > Lytechinus > Lytechinus pictus. The sequence goes on from NC_087253.1 coordinate 2,435,981, forward strand.
CTGATCGTCCGTGGCGCACAGACAATCTCGCCCTTGAGTTGATCGACTGGGAATATGGATATCATGGACTGATAATTTGGCAAGGACGCAGAACAGTAAAAGGAGAAAAATTTACGTAGAAGGTGTATGAATATTATAGTCCATAGACACATAGCTGAACCCTGGTTGGGCCATTGTGATGTACTCTGTGTTGAGTTAATCAATTAGACGGACAAAATACATGTAAATATCTTTTCTCCCAAATGCCTCATTCAGATAATACTACGCAAACTAAATATTAGTATCATTATTAGTATGTGACTGATTACTTACAAATGGTTTCTGTGTTGATCTGATGAGTGCTTTGTAGGACTGTATATCAGTGTCTTTATCAGGAAAGGAGAATAATACCGTCTTGTTGTTTTTCACCAAGGCTCCAAGTTGTTGCTAAAATCAAAAGAAAGTATAAATGACAATTTGAATGTGTATTCTTTGTTCATGTACATGTACAGTATATGCTTGAAGGAATTGCTATTATTGGAAATTTCCTTTCACCAAAGTCAGGTTCTATGAATACACATGTACATGTATGTAGTTTATATTCCCAGAAGTGCTGGCATAGATATTACATCTGCAAACAAACTCCATATGTACAATACAATAATTAGGACTTTAGCAATCAAAGAGAGCCCATGACAGTAAAATCAATAAGACAGGCCTTACCCAAAATTTACAAGTAATAGGGCATGAAAGTTATTCTGAGTTGATTCAAACATATGCCATAAATCCACACTTTGCCTCTCTCTACCCAGGATTTCAATGGGTACCCAGTAGGATGCAAAAGCCTTAAAGTGATTGGTTAACATTGGTTTGACTTTTAAAAAATCTGAGCTAGAAGGTCACACTTGTCACCTGTGTCTGTGATATGTTACAAAAATGAAGCCCAGAAAAAATTGCGTTCGAAAATAATTATTTAGTGCTTCAAAAATTGAAGTATAAAGTGACCGAAAACACCATCTTAATTTCATCCCATACACTTATGTGTACTATTTAGGCGTCTATAAGACGCCTATTTACAAAATCGGGGTTCGCCTTGTAGTTTTAGCTTTTCATTCTCAATAATGGTTGTTTTCAGGGTTTATTAGTTCTAATACATGCACTTGTACACATGTTTAATCTTGGTTTGAGAATTTTTTAAATCGGCTGCTCACAAAGTTAAACAATACCTTTAATTTATAGCATGCCTAGCAATTGAGATTTGTTGGATTGTTCCACAGGGAGTGGAGAAAGTACATACGCTGTGTGCGGGCATACCAGGATCTGATGACTGGGGTAATAATATATCTGTAAAGCACTCAAGGACATGTAGTTCAGGGCCCTGTCTTACGAAGAGTTGCTACTGATTCGATCAACCACAACTATGGCAAGTCAGCAATGTCAATAATGCATGTTTGTTCAAAAGCAGACGTGCCAACCTCTGGGAATGAAAATTTGTATTCTGTGGACAAAAAAACTGTATTTTTCCCCAAAAAATGTATTTCATAAAAAAATGTGCAAAGGCTGCATGCAAGCTAAAATGCGCACTGCTCATGCAGATAAAACAAAAACATTGAAACGTGTATACATGTATCTCACCCTGATTTTAACATAATGATTAAAAAAAAAACAAGTTACCTGAAATTACATTGATCCAATAACCATATTTGTGTAAGTTTTATGAAATAGAGACATATAGAGATGATTTTTCTCAATAAATTACGATTTTGTAAAAAAAATAAAATAAAAAAAAATAAAAAATTTCAACAAAACCGTATATACTAAATACGCCAAAAACGTACTGGTTGGCAGCTCTGCAAAATTTGTCTTAGAAATGATGTATATTTTATACATTCATTGTTTTCTTGACAATTCAGTGTGTAATAATGACATTGATGGATTTCCATATTAGGTAAGGTTGATCGGATCAATCGCAATTCTTCATCAGACAGGGGGCCAGATATATCAAGCGTTATGTAAAATCGTACTATCGTTATTATATCATTACTTACCAAGAACTTGTGAGGGATGACCTGCATGATGAGTTCTATAATGCATGTTTGTTAAAAATATATCTGAGAAATGATGTATATTTTATACATTCATTGTTTTGACAATGCAGTGTGTTCTAAAAAAACAGAGGGTCGTGGGTTCGAATCCCAGCCATGGCGTAATTTCCTTCGGCAAGAAACTGATCCACAATGTGCTGCACTCAACCCAGGTGAGGTAAATGGGTACCGGTAGGAAGTAATTCCTTAAAAAGCTGTGTGCGCTATGAACGCCTAGCTTAGCCGGGTAATATAGGAGCGCCTTGAGCACCTAACAAGGTGGATATGTGCGCAATATAAATACCCTACAGGTATATTATTATTATTATTATTTCCATATTAGGTAAGGTTGATCGGATCAATCGCAACTCTTTGTAAGACGGGGGCCAGATATATCAAGCATTATTATATCATTACTAACCAAGAACTTTCTTGTGGTAAATGGTATATTCATTGGCGATTTGGTTAAGCGCGTAAGAAAGGTTCACCAGTCGTTCTTAAAGTCACTCTTAACTTACGAACAGCTTTATGAAATGGCCCCATCCCCCCACCCCCCCCCGTACTATTATTATTATATCATTACTTACCAAGAACTTGTGAGGGATGACTTGCATGATGAGTTGCTTCGGCCAGTTGTCTGTCTTCAAGTTGGCATCAGGCTGGGCTAAGATATGACAGTTAACTGCTCTTGTTTGCTTCTGCTCGTTGGGCACCGACCGTGATCTCTGCAATCAAGAGAACAAGGGCGACAATAAGGACGACGATATTAAGGACTGAATTATTGTTATAGTGGAACAAACATAGAGTGTTGTACATGTATATCTGTGCAGCACTTTGTAACTGAAAGGAAAAGTTGCTATATCAAATATTTGGATTGGATTGGATATCATTCATAAAAGATAAAGAAAGATTTATCCTGTGCTAGGAACATTTTTGAGCATTTTTGAGAAATGTATCAATCAGTTCAAATTGGGCACCGACCGTGATCTCTGCAATCAAGAGAACAAGGGCGACAATAAGGACGACGATATTAAGGACAACGGTATTTAGGATAATATGGATTATAAGGACAATGAATTGCAAGGATTAAGCTGAACATTCCGAGGTGTTGAATTATTGTTATAGTGGAACAAACATGGAGTGGTGTGTGTGTGCAGCACTTTGTAACCGAAAGGAAAAGTTGCTATATCAAATATTTGGATTGGATTGGATATTATTATTGGATTATAGCTCAGTCGGTAGAGCGGGGATTCGTATTCCGGTGACCCGGGGTTCGATTCCCACTTGTTGCGCTAGCAGTGCCCTTTGGTAAGGCATTAATCCTCAGTACCAGGTCCTTCGGAGAGGACCTTAAGCCGTCGGTCCTCTGGTTGCTTGCTTACAAGCATTCATGCTTTCTTAGCAATCAGGTAAAAAATCACCACCAATACCAACATTCATAAAAGATAAAGAAAGATTTATCCTGTGCTAGGAACATTTTTGAGCATTTTTGAGAAATGAATCAATCAGTTCAAATTGGGCACCGACCGTGATCTCTTCAATCAAGATAATAAGGATGATGTTATTCATAAAGGTAAACTTCTTTAGAAAGATGCAACAATCAGTTTACATTGAATTTTAATTTTGAAATTGTTGCTATTTAGGCCCGTATTCTGAAGTCGGGTTGAACTTAAACTCAGGTTTAAAGTTGTGGTTTAAGTATGGATAGCCAATTGTTAAAGAAATCAATAACAATAGAGATATTATATTTCAGCTCATTTGCCTCTCAAATCATTCATAATTGTCTAGGAAGTATAAATAGATGATTGTCTTCACCATCGATGAATCAGGAAAGAGCACAGTAAACATAAGAAACATACACTTTTGGCTTCCCATAATTTTAGCAAAGAGTTAGACCATGGTCTAAGTTAAACATGACTTCAGAATACGGGCCTTAGAGTTCATATTAGGCAGAGAAGACACAAGGTGAACCATAAGCCTCCTCTATATTATCTGTAACACTAAGCAAACCTTGAAAATTATATTCCATGATGCGGAATCTTGCTAGGCTAACAAGCGGTATCTTTTTAATTCACTTAATGTTGGCAATTTTTAAAGAGAATAATCCTAATTTCAAGCATGTTTTGGATAAATCATTTCAACAAAACATTGCTGTAAAGAAAATTCAGGTACTGACTCATCAACAACAACAAAACTTTGGAAAAACAATCTTTGACTTTTTCTCACAGAAAGTTTTGCACAACAGGAAGAAACATGTGCATACTCATCCTGTTACGATGATCTTTACGGGTTTTCATGGATATGAATAGTATATGAAGGCCTACATATATGTACATGGTTTTTACCGTAAACTTCCATGATCATCCTGTTACGTTTGCATGCACTGTTAGCGTGCCTTCATACACTACTTATATCCATAATTGAGAGCAGTAAAACTCTCCAAATGAGCAATGACATTAAAACTGTTTTATTACGGACTGTGTATTTCAGCGTGTACAAAACTTCTTAGATTGGTCAGACCAACTTACATCATGCCATTCTAGAGACCCTGTCCAGATGACTTGTTGTGTAGGTTGTTGCTGTTGAGGAGGTCCTCCCGCTACTGCTCCTTGTTGAGGCTTACCGGGCCCAACAGGTTGTGGTATTCTTGTGGCTACTCCTATAGCAGCTCCCTGATGAAAGAAGATGAAAATCACATCATAAGTTAAATGCATTGTTGAACATTTGACTTTGCTTTGACTTTTTTAATAAGAGCTGCAAGGTCCTATTGGTTACCGGTACTTGTGAATGCGATATATTGCAAAAATAACAAGGTCTTGAAAAATGCACCAGAAATTTATTTTTAAAGATTATTATTTTTGTTAATCAAGTGATAGGTAACACCATTCAAATTTTAATCCTTCTACAATTAGAGTCTCCAACTGAGAAATTAAATGATTTTGAAACACAGATCTATATCTTGAAAGTGTCTGGGCATATTTGATTTTTTTTCCATGGATGTTATCTTCTATCCATATGAACAATATCAATTACAACAGATATTAAACTTCAGGATTTTTTTTCAATAAGACCTTTTAATGTTTACAAAACGAATGTCTACAACCTGTTGATCACTGAATTCTGTAATTGCCATACGCTTTGCGAATAGATCATCTGGTTCCATAAGGCAGCAGGTTAAGATGTACAACAAATCAATTGGGTGAATTTAAGTTCTGTATTGAAGGATGGTGTTGCAGTCTAAGCACTCGAGTTGGTGTATGAATTGTATGATATGCTTCGCGCAGGGACCATACCACGTTCCACTACGCAATAGATTGCTTACCGGTTGTTGGGGCATCATGTTCTGTCCCTGCATTGGTCCAGTCGGCTGAGGAATAGGTAGATTGACTCCCTGTGATAAAGATGAGGAATTTGAGGTTATTAATACCATTATTCTGAGAAGGGATTATCATTATTCATCAACATTAATAGAAATATTTTGATCATCACAATCATCACTACCATCTAAATATTTAAACTTCACTATAAATACCAAAATCGTCATTATTGTTACTATCAAAATCATTATCCCCAACAGAACCATCATCATCACCACCATCAAAACATCTAGCATTATGATGATGATCATCACCACCACCTCCACCACAATCATCATCATCACCACAATCATCATACCATCATCACCATCATCACCACCACCATCATCATCACCACAATCAACATTACCATCATCATCACCACCATCATCATCATCACCACAATCATCATTACCACCATCATCATCATCACCACCACCATCATCATCACCACAATCAACATTACCATCATCATCATCATCACCACCATCATCATCACCACAATCATCATTACCATCATCATCACCACAATCATCATTACCATCATCACCATTATCATAACCACCATCATCACCATCATCATCATCATCACCACCACCACTACTGACCGGATTCTGCTGCTGCCCCATCACGTTCTGTCCTATGCCTGTGGGCTGTGGGATGGCGGGGTTCCCTCCCTGTGGTCCGAAGGTTGGCGGGGTGGCCATACCGCTACCCTGCTTCTGGGCTGGAGCTGGGGTGACCGGTCCTGATTGCTGGGGTGTATTCTGCTGCTGTGGGAACTGGTTCATATGTTGATCTGTCAATCATGAATAATTAGGCAGTTATTTACATCGATTCTATACCAAGTCCAGAAAGAGATGGCTAGTGACTTTGTCCAGAATTCAAATCTAACATCGTCCCAATTCATTCATACTTGACGGGAATTGCCAGTGCTTTTATTTATTATCAATAATAATATGGGATTTGTATAGCATGTATCCACCTTGCTTGGTGCTCATATATTACCCCAGCTAAGCTAGTCTACCGATTCCGGTGGGCACAGCTTTTTGAAGATTTTTTCCCGACCAGTACCCATTCACCTCACATGGGTTGAGTGCAGCACAATGTGAGTAAACTTCTTGCTGCAGGAAAACAAGCCATGGCTTAGAATTGAACCCATGCCCTTCAGATCAAAAGACGAGTCTTAACTACTAGACCGGGACGCCCCCACACAGATCCCTACAATCTGGCAATAAGGGCAGCATAAAACCAGAAAGAATTCAGGCAAGGTATCTTGTGTTTTGCATCTTGCTGCGATGGGACACCCACGTGGTCTGTCTGCTCTGGTACATGTTCAGTGCATGACAAACCTCATTCATTTACAGCCTTTTAGATGAACATGTAGTCAATGACTAACATTCTGTCTAGAAAATAATATTGTTTAACATACACTAGGAAAGGATATGGTATATAACTAATTCTGTTGGAAAACAATTTATCTACTGTCAGCAAATTCAATCCCCCCCCTTTAAATTCATCTGACAAAATCATCTTTTGATGAGAGTTAACCCACATCAGCCCAATTTCGCATTCTAGCTCTGCAGAGTCTGATTACCTTGCACCGATGTGCCCCTCAAAAACTTGAGCAAGTCTTTGAGTCCCATGGACGGACTCTTTCCCTCATCACAATTAGATCTCTGATTCTGGTCTCCTGGGACAGCAAGTTGACCATCTTGCACTCTGAATGTTTCCTTTTCATTGTCAATCTCACTCTGGGCTTTTTTGTCAACCACCACGTGGTCATGTCTCTTATTCTGGTCTTGCGTGTTCCCAACTCTTGCACGAGTACCATCTAGTCGACTCAATTTGTCATTTTCACCGACAGATGCATTTTGCAGCGTGACGTCGGTGCTGCGGACACTCTGAGCTTCCATTGTGTTGTCATATCTCTTGTTCTGATCTTGCATGATCCCAACATTTTGAGTATCATCTTGTCGAATCAATCCGTCATTTTCACTCAACGACTTATTTGGAAACATGACGACAGTACTCTGGAAATGTTGATCTTCCATCGCGTCGTCATTTTTCTGATCTTGGGGATTACCAACATTTTTTCCATTTAACCTGTCATTTTTGAAGGACTCATTTGGAAACTCTGTGCTCTGGACATTTTGAGCTTCCTTTACGGAGTAATATGTCCCATTCATGTCTTGAGGGTTACCAGCATGTTGTGTACCATCCTTTCCACTCGATCTTTCATTTTCACTGATGGAATCATTTGCAAAATCTGTGCTCCGTACATTCTGAGCCTGTTCAATGTAGTCATAATTCTGGTCTTGCATGTTTTTAACATGTTGAGTATCGACATGCTGACTCAATCTCACATTTCCACTGATTGACTCATTGGGAAACTGTGTGCTCTGGACATTTTGGGCCTGTGCCTCCATCATGTTGTCATACCTCGCATTCTGGTATTCCGTGTTACCAACATACTGAGCATCATTACATCCACTCCATCTACTATATTCCCTGCTTGACTCATTAGTAAAAGGCTGTGCCCTTCTGACATTTTGAGCTCCCATCATGTAGTCATATCCCTGGTTTTGCCCTCCTACATTCCCAAGCTGTTGGACATGACCTTCCCTCCTGAATGCTTCGCTTTCATTGGCAGGCTGATTCTGCCCCACTGAACCTGATGTCCATGAATGCTGCGCTTCCATCATGCAATCATATCTCTGGTTCTGTCCCAGGTTAGAAGAAGGTCTGCTATAATTTTGTGTGCAGTTTCTTGTATCTTTGCTGGCAAAATATTTATGCTCCATAAATTTTAATCTTAAATGCAAGAAGTCAACATTCAAACGACTATGTTGCTGATACAGATCGTCAATGCGCTTATGATCGTTATCTATCAAAGCAGTTAATTTAACCTCTACCATTCGCAGAAGGTCAAAAATCTTGTCATTCCATGCCTTCAGGAGTGATTCAGCCATAACCATTGCATCCTTAAGATCGCTTTCAAACGTTTCTAGAAAATGCAGAGCGGGGGTTTCAGGAGGAGCTCTTGGTTCACCTGAAGCGCCGCCTGGTGTGGTATCATCATCTTGGTTTCTGCAATGGTCAAGTGGTTCTTCATTTGTAGCCTTGCCTGAGGTATGACTGTCATCTATGCCTATGACTGGTAACATCTCACCGGGTGACTTCCTCTTCACTCTCCTTGGTTCTCTTGGTGCGCAACCTGAAAACAAATCACCTGGCATTCTGGGAGAGCCATTTTCAGGTATGGTATGGTCCAGCGATTCTTCACTTGTTGCATTGCCTGAGGTATCACTGACATCTCTATCCACCTTAGATAACAAGTCTCTTGGTAATTGAAACAAATCATCACCTGTCATTTTGCAAGAGTTATCTAGGTTATGGTCGAGTGATTCTTCATTAGGAGCCTTGCTTGAGGTATAACGGACATCTACTGGTGTCATATTACTCGATGGTTCTTCTTTCACCTTCACTTCAGTCTTGCTTTCAATGTTATTATTCTTCTTAGACACAAATCCTTGAAACAAGTCATTACCTACTATTCTGCAAGAACTGTCTTCATGTAGGCTATGGTCCAGTGATTCTCCATTAGGAGACTTGCATGAGGAATCACTTATATGCGTACCCATTACTGGTGACATGTCAGTAGGTGTTTGAAACAAATATTCAGCTGCCTTTCCATGAGAGCTACATGTATGTAGGTTTAGTTCCACTGATTCTTCAATATGTGCCTTGCTTGAGGTATCACTGTCATATGTATCCATTACTGGTGACATGTCACTAAGTGGTTCTTCTATCACCTTCACTCCATTATTGCTTGCAATGCTGTGTCTTTTCCTGGAGACGAATCCTAGAACCGAATCATCACCTCTCATTCGATGAGATATATCTCCATTATGGTCGAGTGATTCATCATTGGTAGCATTTCTTGAGGTATCACTGTCATATGTATCCATTACTGGTGACATGTCACTAAGTGGTCCATCTTTCACCTTCACTCCATTATTGCTTGCAATGCTGTGTCTGTTCCTTGAGACGAATCCTTGAAATATAAAGTCATCACCTGCCATTCGATGAGATCTATCAAGATTATGGTCATGATCGAGTGATTCTTCATTAGATGCCTTGCTTGAGGTATCACTGTCATATGTATCCATTACTGGTGACATGTCACTAAGTGGTTCATCTTTCACCTTCACTCCATTATTGCTTGCAATGCTGTGTCCTTTCCGTGACACAAATCCTTGAAATAAGTCATCACGTGCCATTTGATGGGATATATCCAGGTCATGGTTGAGTGATTCTTCATTGGTAGTATTGCTTGAGGTATCACTGTCATTGGCATCACTAAGGGGTTCTTCTTTCACCCTAACTCCATTTTTACTGGCAATGTTGCCACTTTTCCTAGAGATGAGCCAACTCATTTTACTCACAGAATAAAATTCCCCACTCACTTCTAGCTGATACTAAAGTCAATGACAAAATGCTGGTTGTTGTTTTATGAAAGATCCATTTCTTCAATCACTAGTGACAGGGTCAAACGCCATAACAATCATGTGTAATAGTCCAGCACCTCAAAGTTGTCCACTAAATTATCAAAACAGAATCACTCCTGATGATCAGCATTCAATTATTAAAAGCTTTCTGGAATTTGGAAAAGTCACTCGAGTGCGAGGCTGGCAGTCTGATCACTGGACTAACCGATGAATGCTTTAAGCGTTGACATCATTCAAAATGGCCACTATGACGCTTCTTTCATAAGAATAGTTTAATCATTAAGCCAGTTTCCTCTCTACATGCTATTCAAACACTTAAAGATTTTAAAGTAAAGCTCCGCAGGAAGTTCAGAGATAAAGTAGTCGCTAAACAAGAAAATCAGTTCTTATCTCCTCTCATTTACTATGCACATGCTTATGAGAAGGCTGCACAATTTCCCTACTTCACAGAGAATGTGGGGAATACCACAATGAGGGCTATTCCCCACATTTATGATAGAGGGAGACAGAGAGGTAAAGAGAGGTAAACACGCACACACATAAAGAAGAATGGGGAAGGAAGGATGGGAGAGAGAGGAAGAGAGAGAGAGAGAGGGGGGCAGAGGGGTAAAGATAGAGAGAGACACACACACATACATAAAAGGGATGGGGAAGTAGGGAGATGGGGAAAGAGTGACAATATAGAGGGGAAGAGAGAGAGCCAGAAAGGGGGAGGGAAGGAGGTAAAGAGGGGGGAGGGGAAGAGGCATCAGAACTGAGACAGACACAGACATAAAGGCCCGAATTCACAAAGGTGGTTTTGAAAACCCACGGTTGAATCCATGGTTTATGCAGATTTCCTGGTATAAATTACGCTTAATTGAGCGTGTATCGGGAGCGTGTATAAAACATGTCCAATGATGATGCGCGCTTTTGTCACAGTGCGCCAAATTGACGCCTGTTACCATGGTAAGATACGCTATTCTATTCATGAGTCCACTGTTTGAAGAGTGGAATCATTATTCAAAACAGTGGACTCATGAATAAAATAGCGTGGATAACCACGGCAACAGGCGTCGATTTGGCACACTGTTACAAAAGCGTGCATCAGCATTGGACATTTTTTTATTAATATACGCAGTAAATAAGCGTAATTTATACAGAAAATCTGCAAAATCCAAGGACTCAATCATGGGTTTTCAAAACCACCTTTGTGAATTCGGGCCGAAGAGGGGGAAGTAGGGAGAAGGGCAAAGAGTAACAATATAGAGAGGAAGAGAGAAAGAGGGAGAAAAAATACAAAAAGGAGGAGGGAAGGAGGGACAGAAGGCGGGAGGGAGACAGCAAGTAAAACCTCGCTTATCTGGGTCCCGTAATATAAAATTAAGTGATTAATTGTATGCTTGATTTTCACGATTGATTTTACATTGTAGTCAACGCAATCAAATGTAGACAAATGTTCTACGATCCTTACTAAGCTTTGTGTTACGGGCCCGAGTTCATGTTGGAAAGCAGCACTCTCCCATAAATCTGAAAAGGCCTGAACAGAGACAACAAGTGGGACAACTTTTTTTCTATATAAGATTGAATTTTCTCTGTATCATGAAATATGTATTTACTTGGTACTTTTGAGGATTTAGAATTCCAATATTGACTTTCTTTTGGTATGTGAGAATTTTTTTTTTTTAAGACAAACATGTTAATTTTTTTTAAATAGGTGGATTAAGGAATATAAGGGGAAGATGAGTAGAGGTATATTGCAGTAAGAGCAATTGCCTGTTTAATAAATATAACAAAAAAAATACATATGACGAAAAAAAATCAAAGGCGAGTCTGTAATTATGCATTTCATTGGAAGAAATTCAAGTAGCGTTTGATTTGCACTTTTTCTGTAATTGGCCCAGAATACAAGTGATTTTATAATAAACGTATGTGGATTAAAATGATTGCTGGAAAAGTAAGGGCTCTGTGGCACAAAGGATTACAATCAATTGGTAAATAACACCGGCCAATCAGAGGAATCGTTGCAGGCTCATTTTCTTCAAAAGACTGACTAGGAGCCAATCAGAAACAATCTTTTACATAATACAATCGGTTGCAATCCTTTGTTACATGACTTGGACTGAGACTAACTTTGCGTATGAGACCTCTGTTTCTCAGCTTCCTTGCTGATCTGTTGAACTGCCATTAGAGCGGCAGAGGGCGCTCTAACACCAGCAGCAGTCGTAGCCTGCAAGAAACACAATACAGAAATAAGCATTAAAATCATGGTTGGGTCAAAAAGAATTTATCTGTTAGAGCAGCATGGGCAAGTGTACCTTTATCATCTGTAAATACATTTATTTGTTTTATTTTTATTCATATAATAATTATAATAATAGCTGGATTTAGCGCTTTTTGCTTGAGGATACAAAGCGCTTGCTATTATTACCCTGGCTTTAGCTCGAGCTACCATCATCGGTGCTCAGTGCATGCAAGGAATTAATCCTACCAGTTACTTATTCACCTCACCTGGGTCGAGTGCAGCACAATTTGGATAAAGTTCTTGCTGAAGGAAAACACGCCATGGCTACGATTCGAACCCACGACCCTCTGTTTGAAAGGCGAGAGTCAGAACCACTAGACCACGACGTGACCACATGCACATACATGTATATGATTAGTATTTCTTTCTTCCTAAACTATACCTAAATTTTACATGTATGAGGGGGGGGTACTCAAAAAACGCTAGCTGCTGGATCTTTACAGTTTGTGGAAGAGAGTTCCACATTTCACATGAGCAAGGCCCGTTCCCCCCCCCCTCCATTATTTCTTTTAAACCGTAAATGGTTATAAATGTTGATTGGAAGTTGAGGATCGTAAGTAAGGTTTGTGTTCACTGCTATGGATAAAAGACTTATTGTAACTAGGTGAAGTTCCAGTGACATTATGAAAGACCAAAGGAAGGATTTTAAAGACTCTTTGTGTCGTAGTCTAGTGGTTCTGACTGTTGTCTTTCAATCTAAGGGGCGTGAGTTTGATTCTAAGCCATGGCGTATTTTCCTTCAGCAAGAAATTTACCCACTTTGTACCACACTCTCAAACTGGGTGAAGTGCATGGGCACTCAGTAGGAAGAAATTCCTTGGATGCTCAAGCTCCCAGTCGAGGTAGCCGTGCTATAACCGAGGTAATAATAATATCATGTAAAGCATGGCCCACCGGGAGAACAGTATTCGGAACTTAAGTGGCTACCCAGGGTAAAATATGACGGTATTATCATTGTATTATTATTATACATACGGTCCCTAATGGGGCAACTAATGAAGACTTATCAAGACAAGGGTGTAGTGACTGCGCTTGCTGGATAGAGTGATGATGCATGCCCCTGCATTTTGCAACTCTTGCAGTTTCCCAATTTGAGAATCAGGTAAGTTGTATGGGAGAGCAATACCAAAAGCAATTCATAAAAATAAGTGCATGTACCAGTTTCTCTGTTGCTGAGCAAGTGATACCTTTTCCTATGAAGACAAGTGGGTCTGAATGACATTTGAAGGAACTTACCGATGCCATGTTATGGAATAAGGGTTGTGAGCTGGTTATAGTGACGTTGGGTTGGTTCATTCCTGGACCTCCCATTGGAGACGGTACAGACGTGTTCCCCTGTGACATCATATGAGGAAGAGTAGTGCCCTTTGGACCTACGGGTTGCTGCTGCTGCTGTTGCTGCTGCTGCTGCTGCTGCTGTTGCTGCTGCTGCTGCTGCTGCTGCTGCTGCTGCTGTTGCTGCTGTTGCTGCTGTAAAAGAAAAGGAGATTATGATGATGAAAATGATAATGGCTTTAATAACCCTTTGAACCTTGAAATATTGAAAGCAGTCATGACCCACACCCTGATCTATTTGCATGCATCGACCACATAATAAAAATCCCCAGGAATCAAAGCACACAGGGACATCTACCCCCGCTTGGAGCCGAGCCGGCCCGGCCCGCTGAAGTTGTTCGGTTTCTTGTAAACCTAGTCTACAGAAAATATCTCATCTCTATAGTGTTTCTGTTATCCTCAAGATCACTGCTTAGACTGTAGTAAAATTCATCAATGCGCGTAGCTCCCCATAGTCAGCAGGTGACCCGCGCATATTATGTGCGACAGTTAACGCACGATCTCATTGATTAATAACAGGAAGTGCAAGACCTCTGAGCATAAATTAACCAAAGCAGTCATACATTTTTTTTTACAATTTTGTAGTTACACTTTAATTAGTAATTTTGAAACTCCCAGTGGTCTAATGCTTGCCTAATTGTGGCCCAGTTAAAGAAATAAAGTGCAACATGAACTGCACCCAATCAGAATTATGTACTGAAGATTTCTTCCAAGATTTGATATTTTGTGTTAAATTCTTTGCAAGTTGATGGATCAGCAGTGTGTAACTAATAACACCTGGTGGGTGTTTCATAAAGCTGCTCGTAAGATAAGAGCGACTTTAAGAACGACTGGTGATCCTTTCTTTTGGTAAATGGTATACACCATACATGCCATAGACGATGGTTTAGCGCGTAAGAAAGGATCACCAGTCGTTCTTAAAGTCGCTCGTACATGTAACTTACGAACAGCTTTATGAAACGGGCCCCAGGGGGTGTTTCACAAAGATCTATTTATGACTTAGAGTCGCACTTAAATGCAGACATGTATGCAACGCGCAATCCTATTGATCAATACACAGTAAGGCACGTCTTCTTGGCATGATCTGACCAATGCGGTCATGCATTTTATTCAGCACACAGCTAGGCATTTAAGTGCAACTCTATGTCATTCTTAAATCATTGATAAACAACCCCAGGGGTCTGAAGACTTACAACAATTGCAACTTTGCCATTATAGTACCCCATATGGAAACATTGATTGTGCTTGGCTGCTGAGCACCGTTACCATGGTTGTAATACCATAATGGCAAAGTTACAATATTCATAACTCTTTATAAAATGGGCCCCTGGTAAAAGCCAAAAGACAATTTTTTACATACCCTCTGTTGTTGTGACTGGAACATCCCCTTTGTTTGTGCAGGAGTAGGAGTCTGTTGCTGCTGCTGTTGTTGTTGTTGCTGCTGCTGCTGTTGCTGTTGTTTCAGATGTTGTTGCTGTTGCTTCAACTGGAAGATGCGTTGTAATTGCTCGGGAGTGAATTTCCTTGAAAGATCTGTACCTGGGAGCTATAGATGTCCAAATTACAAAAACCGACATACATGTATAAGGATAGCTTGTTGGGTGTATTTTCTAAATGTAACCCATCGCCTAATTAAACCAGGTGGTCACTGTCCCAGGAAGGCCTCAGGGAACGAAAGAATTCAGAAGTCAACCGGTAAATACAGTAGAGAGTGCATAATCATAGCTGTATTAGATTGTTTCTATCCAAAGGGTTAAACAAACTTTTAAGGAAACCAAAACCCAAGGAAGTAGTATTGAGAGGAGCAATTAAAAACAACTTTCACAAAAATTGGTTATAAAATTAAGTTTTGCAACACTTTTGATAGGGGTCTTCAAAATGGCTGATTTTGTGGACAACTCTCCATTTACTTATTCATTTTTTTATTTGTTTTATTAACCAGAGACTTCTGGGGGCCATCTTAAAAAGAGTAACGACTCATCCAATAAATCGTTTCTCTATGGAAATCCATCAGTGCCATAATTTTTTCAAAAGGAAATTTGCAAAATGTCCTTTGAAAACAAAGGAGAACACACCAAATTGTCAAGAAATTTATGAATATACATCATATCTAGAATTTTTTGAACAAACGTGCCTTTTAAATGTTGACTTTGCTGGCTTTCCATAGTTACAATTGATTGTAAGATGGGGCCCAGAGATCTGTAAATCCCATAGACATTCACATGGACCAACTGGTTCAAGGGGGCAATGGGCTCATTCATAATGACAAGTCTGTTTATAGTCAGTTCAAGGCCCTACTCAAAACCTACCTGTTTGATAGATGATTTTAATACACAGTTGTGGGTTGGTCAATTGGAGGTGAACACAAGTTTCGATTATTAGACTAGTTCTATTTAATTGGGTCATCTTTTTAAAATAGTTTTTATCCAAGTACTGTATAAACCATAAACAGAACTCAGTGCACTTAGAAACACCCATAGTAAGCACTTTATAAATGTTATTTATTATATTATTATTACTATTATTATTATTTTATTACTAGTAGTAGTATCATTATTATCATTATTGACTTCTAAAATCAGCGCAGGGACCAATTGCTTCCAGTTGGCAACCTCTTAACCAACTGACAGCTGAATTCTGTAATGCACATTGATTATTAATAGGGATTATCCAATTACAGCAGGCAAATGGCTATAAAGCAATAGAAGAAGATAGATTAGGCTTGCTGTACCATATTAGAGAAAATTACCTTTTATACACCTACAAAAACACTAAAACACATCATAATAAAGATCTTCACTGGAAGCGCATGATCATAACATCAAAATAAAACAAACAGCCAAACTTACAATTTCTCCAGATATTACACAGGATTTGAAAGACATAGCTGAATAATCCTAGTATGCAGATTATATCCAATGATTAAAATGACAACTGAGAACATGTACTTGATTTCAACTGTCTAGCCCAATTCTTAACCACAACTAAAACCAAAACTACAAAAAGACAAAATAATTTCCAAATAAATGCAAGCAGGTATGCAAGATATATTAATAGACATATCAGTAATAAAATCACTTGGGAATGAGTTATATCACACAAACAGGATGTCCAGAGTACTGAATACAATAATACACTCAGGAAGAAATGTACATGGGGGAATTCCCTATTCAATGAAATGATATAGAGGTGAGCAAAAGTTACTTTTGGAAGTCTTACACTGTACTAACAAGCATTGCACAATTTGGAGAGTATTTCATGAAGTCCAGGGTCCCGTAACACGAAGGTTAGTGATTGATCGTAAGCTTGATTTTCATGATTGATTGTATATTGTAGTCAATGGAATCAATCGCAGAAAAATGTTCTTCGATCATTGCTATGTTTTTTTGTTACGGGCCCCTGGCCTTGTTATAGTGATTTCCACTACTAAATAGGTTCTCAACCAATTAGATGACAGTATCTTGGAAACCTACATGTAATACAGCCATCAGTGAGAATTACTGACAAATTGGATTATGAAATACCCCCCCCCCCCCTGCGATGGTACAAAAACTTGCAATGAGATAAAAGTGCGACTCAATAACAATACCTGGTGGGTGTTTCATAAAGCTGTTCGTAAAGTTACGAACCACTTTACGCATGACTGGAACATGTTCTTAGGTCATAACTCAATTACATATGGATATCACATAGCACAAGAAAAGGATCACCTGTCGTGCGTAAAGTCATTCGTATCTTACGAACAGATTTATGAAACACCACCCAGTGCACTTGCAAGACCACTACCGGGCTTACGAACAGATTTATGAAACACCACCCAGTGCACTTGCAAGACCACTACCGGGTAAATACTTTTCAAGTACCAGGAGGCTGTTTCATAGAGCTGTTTGTAAGTTAAGAGCGACTTTAAGAACGACTGGTGATTCTTTCTTACGCGCAAAACCATCGCTAATGAATATACCATTTGCCATAAGAAAGGATCACCAGTCATTCTTAAAGTCGCTCTTAACTTACGAACGGCTTTATGAAACACCCACCAGTACATGTACACAGGATGTACTACACCCACTTTGGAAAATTTACGACTAAAAGGAAACATATACATGTACACAAATTCCTTGTGTGGAAACATAAATGAAGACATTCCAACTGCACAAAATTGCAAATGTGCAAAAGTATAAACAACAAGTAGAGGAAGCGAATAAAGCCCCACGTTTGATAGATTTTATAAAGCAAATCCCATGTGGTTCTTCTCTGATCTAAGCATCAAAGTCTGTGTTCTATAGTGAGGTATGATAAAGCAATTTATGTAAATACATGTACAAATGTAGTCAAAATCCTAGAAAAAAAATTCCTTTCTAAGTCTATGCAGATAGACTTGGCAATACATACATAACATTTATAACAGATTTGATTCGCCAATTTTCCACATATGCTCAGTTATGTTATGAATTGGATTTCGCTTTGTTTTTTATGAATTTCAATTAATTTTTCAGACCGAGTTGTTTGTCCAGAAATATTACAAATTCCATGTTGGCCTGAATTCTGTAATTTTTGTTTTCTGTGTTGTAGAAAACATGGGACTCCACCATTTGCTATTTCTACAAGATGGAGAGTAAATTAACCCACTGAATACTGAATTCGGTGATTCCCGTAGGCTTTGTACAGGGATCTTCCGGTTCCAGTGGACAACGGGCTAAGAGACCGATTCATCTTACCTGGCCAGTGCCTTTAGCCGGTGGCTGTGCGGGGGTTACTGGGGTCTGCTGTGGCTGTGGTGTGGGTGTCTGTGACTGTTGCTGCGGTGGTTGCTGCTGTGGTTGTGGTGTTGCCTGTTGCTGGGCAGGTGGTGGGGAGAACAGTGGTTGCTGGCTGGGGCTGGGGACCGCACCCATTTGTCCTCCGGGGGTGCTAGATATTCCTGTAAAACACACAATGCAACGTACATCACATCATTGATTTCCTTCTGTTCATGAACATTGCATGAAGTATGAATGTCACTATACATTGTATTCCAGCTGGCAGAACAGAAATATTGAGTTAAAGTTAAATGCTTTCTCACACATCTGTTTCTCACTTAATCTGGTATTTTCCCCATTTACACTGTTGTTTTGCATTTTAATATGCTCAATTTCAAAATTCTGAGAGCAAGCCATTCTATATAAACTTGGACTTTCATTGTCAGTGTAGAACTCTCTTGCTCTATAGCAAACTTCTCAAAAATTTTCTGCAGCATAATTGACAAAAAAGTTGCTGACCATTTCGCTATATCTATCAAATCAACTTTGACCAATATATCACACATCAAGTTTAAAAAGACCACATATCAATGAAGATATCCATCTATCCCTTGGACAATACTAATCATTAATATTTTGGTGATTTATGATAATGAAGTGAGCCAATGAGTTCTACACCAGGCTAAAGTGAACTATACTGCTTCAGAAAAAATGGCTACATCCAATCCAGTCTGGCTGAAACGTGATAGTTTTTCGTCACTTTCACAGTGATTATTTAATTCCCATAAACCTTCTCTAAAACCTCTGTCATTTAAAACATAATTTTATGTAAATAGTAATTGACCTTTTGATCATATAATAATGGACTTTAATAGCTATCCATTGTTTTGTAACAAATAAATACATGTTTAGGTTGTTGGCCTGTGTGGTGTGAAGTACATATCAAGGATGTCAGAAAAGTTTTACCATCAGACCAAAAGATCATGAAAATGCTTTGAAACTCATTGCGGCATGAAACTCGGCAGAGCCCATTAGACACAGGGCTTTGTCTGAAGTCTAAATTTTTAGGGCTAAGGAACATTTATTATTCTTAACACAAATCGCAGAACAATCAGACTTTGACCCTGGCTGTCTCTTTAAAGTTTAAAAGATTTTTTGTTAGCATTTCACTGATATCATATACGTAGTTAAATGCATATGCATAATGCATACATAAATTATGTGTAGTCTTGAAGACAACCCTATTCCAGTGAGACCAAGTTTTGTACAGCACAAAGCATTTTGTTTGAGGAAAGTGGTCTGAATTTACAGTCTAAAGGGCAGTTACATACTACAGAACCTTCATTCAAATAAGTTGTATTTGGGCTAGACTTGTCTGAAGACCTGCTTGCTTATTAAAGTTTCAATCAAGGTCTGAGATTTTAGACTATTAAAGGGACTTGAGGACCCACGTGTTCAATATGCCGCGAAAGCTCAAGTGTACATGTACAGGGCTATAAACGACCCATAAGCTGTGTATCAGAGGAGCATACAGTTCAAGTACAGGAACACTAAGGTAAGCCAGTTACTAATCATCATGTATATATTTTTCTTTTTTTTATATAAAAATACCTAATAATTGAAAAAAATTTACTTAGGTTTCATTCCTAATTAATCAATCAGACCATTATATATGTTTATTATACAAATTTAAACAAAATAAGAGGTAGGAAATCAACTGGGTCTTGTTGATAAAGTAGTGGCCTTAATTTGTTATTCCCTTCCAATAACATTTGAAAGTAGGGGTTATGTCATTTTATTCAAATGAAAATCAAACCCATGAGACAATAAGAATGATTTAAAAACTTATTCTTTCAGCACATACACCTGACAACCTCTGTGAATCTGGGAGAATTATATTGAAGAGACATGGAACTCCTCATCACAATAGTCTGATGATCTTAAGCCAAGACTGTGAAAGGTCCACCACTGAATTTCTGTTCAGCAGACAATCTATGAATGGAAACATCTTGTGTTGAATGGATAACTTTCTCCCATCGAATGGATTGCATACATTTGTTCAATAGAGCATGACTTACTGTGTGAATGGAGAATATTGCTCATATAAACTCAAACATAACATTTCGTCACTGAAGGGAGATCATTCTCTCACTGAACATTGAAGATCTAGTTGAATGGATAACATTCTATCTTTAAACTGAAATCATCTTCTTCTGAAGGGAAAACTATCTCCCAATCAGCGGGTAGCATAATTTTGTTTATCTGAATTTTCTTGTCTCTGAATGGAGAATATCTCATTGAATGGAGATTTTATCAACAAATGAAGATCTTTTTGGTGAATTTATAATATCTTTCCACTGAACATAAAACCCTGCTTTCATTAATGGACAGCATCTATAAACTGACTGTACTCTTTATAAAAGGAGGACATCTTCTTGAATGGATAATCTTTTCTCTATGAATGAAATATTGTTGTTGAATATGTCAGTCATTCCTTCAATGAAATACATTTCTATCTTCATGCAAAACATCTTCCTTTTTAATGGATAACATTCTCTGTTTATAAAAAGTCATCCTTGGAGACATAACACCTTCATCTGTGGATGGAAAGTGCCACCATTTTATGACAACGTACATAATCTCTATCAAATAGAACACCGTCTCATTGAACGGAAAACATTCTTCTGGCAGAGAACACCTGTTCATCGGGTAAAGAACAACCTATTTGGACCAAGACCACTCGTTCTTTGGAAGGACAACACAAGCATATTGGAAACAGCATCTTTGACCAGGAATAGCTGCATCCATAGAGCTCTTTGGGCAGATGAAAAACAAAATCTTTAGTAAAACATCATCTCTTCAGAGATAAAATGATCGTTTTCTGATAGATAACATTATATTTTTGAGTAAAAAAAAAAGACATTTGTACATTCGCAGGCATTTGATTTTTGCAAATCAGTTGGGTTTTTTGTTTTCTTATTGTATGGTACTTCCGTAATTGTTCATTGTTCTTACTATATTAAAACATATTTAAGAATGTCTCCAAGATATCAAGTTAGATTGCCACACGAGCAAAGGAAATCTCTTCTTTTTGCTACAATACTGCTGAAGTTAATCCCAACTTTAGGTTTCCAAACAGTAAATGTACTAGAAGGTGAGGTTGCACAACTTTATTTTCCCTATCCATGTCACAGCGGAGACATTACATTAAGACATGGCTACAAAATACCATTCTATGGCTCTCCACATCGTGAAACCCAACCCATGCCTGAACACTTGAATCTAACCCTTCATAATGAAACTGTAAGTAGCAGATGCTTTCTGCATCTAACTTTTAGTCCCATCAAAAGAGATGATGAAGGGGCTTATATCTTGACAGCTTACATGAACGGCCATATTATAGAAGATACCAAAATCAGTTTAAGGGTTGACTATCTCCCTGGTAAGGCTTCCTGTTCTTCAAGTGAAGTGCACATTGAAGGGGAGTGGGTCAAGATGCATTGTAATGCTCCGGCAGGAAGTCTTCCTGGGCAAATTCTATGCTATCAAAATGGTATTAAGTTACCAAATCCAGAAAGAGAAGAGAATGATAGAGACTTAAGGGAAACCATATTGGCCAGAATGTCAGAGCCGGTATTCTGTTGTTCATCTAGCTTAGATAACAGTAGAGGTTGGTGTGAGTGTAATGATTCTAGTTATGATCCAAGCCAAGGGCTTCTCCCAACAAACCTGTCACACCCATGCTCTTCGTTTTCCAAAGACACACCTACTTCAACCAGACAAACCCCATTTATTTCTACACAGAACATAGCCTTGAAAGAATCATCACGTTCTTCCAAACCTCAACCAATATCTCATGCAAATATAATTGAAGTTAGGACAAATTTGACTATTTTGTGGACACTGTGTACATTGATTATCAACAACATGTTCATGAAGAGACTTTAAATACATTTTTTTTTTAAATAGCAAATTTCCAAGTTTTTGTCAAGAAAAGAAGAAAGAATTTAGGTCACAATATAGATGATTTATTAGCGATCCTCTTGAACATTTTTGAAAAACCGTCACTATAAGCACAAAAAAAGTGTGGCCTGAAGTTAAGTAAACTCCCAACATGGACAGATTTAAGAATAATGATAATTCATATTTAATTAGCTTGATCTAAAACCTTGTAATTTTAATTTAATTATATATTTTAACATGACAGTCAAGAGCCACTTTTCATAATTTTATGTTGGCAAAATCAGGCCTAAAGAACAATCAAAAAAAGAAAAAAAAAGTTATAACTGGTTAAACACTGATTGAGCTACCTGTACATTACATATTTATCATATTATAAATAACTAACTAAATACCACTAAGTTTCTGAATAAACTGCAGCAGGAGAAACAGCCCATACATGTGCTGAAAATATAATTTACCGTTACTTCCCCCCCCCAAAAAAAAAAAATAGTTTATGAATTTTAGAATTTAGAAATAACAAGTTTGTAAAGTCTTCCTAAATGGTAGCGATTTATACATATTTGCAAAAAAAGCATGGATGCTTGTAAGTTGTAAGCAAGCAACTAGAGGACCAATGGCTACAGGTTCTCTCAGAGGGACCTATGAGGATTTAAATGGCTTACAAAGGGCACTAGCCCACCAAGTGGGGATCAAACCCAGGTCAACCGAATACGAATGAAGGATTAAATCTTTATAAGAAAACTCAATTCATACTTCTGATGTGTTACATATACTTCAGGGTTTTTTTAGTTTGTAATATTGTTATGTAGTATGTATGTAACTTCATGTTATCCTTTCAGTCATTCACCTTCACTTGTTTACAAACTCCCCCAATGTCATCTAAGAATTCCTAAACCCCCAGTATCATTTAACTCCTAAACCTTGACCATAAAAATACCAACCCTCAGTGACGTCAGCTAACTTCAAGGAACAAAAGTTCTAAGTAGTATGACTCACACTTCCAGCCCCAGTCACTTGCACAGAGCATCACCACACCCCTTATACCAGAGAAAGTTTGATAGACAGTTACCTATAGACCAATCAGATCAAGTTTAGATCACTCCCACCTTAAATTGTTACACCCCCAAAACTAATGATATACATATTAAGACTTCTTGATCATTAGAGGATATAGAATACAGAAGAATACTAGACCAACACTCATCCACATAGACTTGGATGTCCATCGAATATTAATTTAACTTCACAATCTCAATCTGATACTTCTAAATTATTTTATATTCATCGTCTCCTATTATATCTGATTTTTTCAAGTACTTCGAACTGTAGCTGAATATTGATAATTAAATACTTTGTGATTTGAACTGTATAACTTTCTCAAAAGTTTCTTCATTACGCTTCCCTTCTTAT
This sequence comes from Lytechinus pictus, assembly GCF_037042905.1. Lineage (NCBI taxonomy): Eukaryota > Metazoa > Echinodermata > Echinoidea > Temnopleuroida > Toxopneustidae > Lytechinus > Lytechinus pictus. Next base: position 2,459,642 of record NC_087253.1, read on the forward strand.
AATTACCGATCCCAACACGACAATATGTTAAGTTTAGAATACAGTCCTTTTAGCTGTTGAATAACATCAATGTGCTTAAATATCAATTGGCCAAAGCTGAGGGGGTAATGTATTTTTGTCCTTAAAATTAATACTTTACTGGTGTAAGAAAATTGAACTTTACACTATAGATCAATAAATAAGGTCTTAAAGCAAGAACTGTGTGTATTTGCATATCTACAAATTTATGTGTTATAGTACAGATTCAAAGTTCATGATGTCTGTAATATTTGTTTTCATCTAACGACCAATGAAATCTGATATAAATCAAGTGCATTACCGTTTATTTTCAAATGTGTAACAACTCCACAAAACATACACTGTATCCAGGCTAACATGTACCTCAGAGAATGCTTAGGACATCCCTTGGTATCAACTTAAATGTCGATGGCTTATACAAATCTAACACATGCCTGTACAAAAAGGTAAGGTCTGTAACTTTTTTAAGCAACAATTCTTTGTGTTAAAATATTTTTGAATTACATGTAGATGCCTTTCATGTTTAACTATCATTAAAAAAAATTACTATCAAAAGAGTGACTTGACAAACTCTCTAAACATGGGGGGGGCAATGCTTACATTTTGAAGAAATATTGAAAAAATTTTATTCATCTTCTGCTAGTTCAGAAAATTCTAATAGCTTTTTTGGGACACAAAATTGCCTGGGATATCTGAATTGTTACTCATTTTATTGACAGAGCTTTAATAAAAACATCATCTAATTTCCAACTGAGCAACAGCCTTCAGACTAAATTATCAAGAATAGAATTAGCTGTGAATTGTGAAATTCAAACCTAGTGAACCCCTGGCTTCAAGTACAGATTTATGACTTGACACATATGAAAAAAAAAACACTGAGCATTACAAAGACAGACTGGAGGAAGAGGTAGTCCTTACGAACAGGTACATGTATACAGATTAAATCCGGGAATTTGAGGAGATAATTTTATCATAATTTTATAAAACTATCTGACGATACATGTTCTTTTTGTTCCTCTTGAGCAATACAATTAAGGATGTACTTTCCTTTCCCTCTCCTTTTTCTAGATTATTCTCAATACAAATGGCAAATGCCAGGAAGATAGTTACATTTTTCCTCGTACTAGTCAACATATTTACTCCAAGCGAGATGGCAAAAGTTCATGTAAATGAAGGAGAAAGCATAGAACTTAATTTTCCCTATCCATGCAGCTCTTCAGAGATCACACTGCAGCATGGAAATGGTTCTCCATTCTACAGCTGTCAAAGTTCAGACGCCCATTCCCAGTCTGGGAATAGGAAGATTATCATCCAAAAGGAAAGTGAAAATTGCATCCTCAATTTGGAAATAGATCCAGTTCAACGGAATGATGAGGGTACCTTCATTCTTGCCGTTTATGAGACTGGGAAAAAGACCCCAGATCTTCACAGAATTGGTCTACGCGTTGCTTATCCTCCAGGGAAAGCCTCCTGTATAGTAAGCAATGACTATGATGATTGGGAATGGGTCTCATTGCGATGTTCAGCTCCGGAAGGGACTAAGCCAGGTCAGATCTTGTGTTACCAAGAAGGTCTAAGACAACCTCATTTGACTAACCCACAATATAAGGCGGTGCTGCACCATCCCGAGTTTGCTCAATCTCGAGATTTTAGCCCGATCAGCCCTCTTCGCGATTAATCTCGAGATTCATGAAACCCCGTCTGCACCATCCCACGAGGAGCTATATCTGCTCGAGCGAGGCAACAAGCCCGATATTCCGGGCATGCGCACTTTCGGATCTTGGAGTTTCAACGGCCCGCGCTTTTGAATAACTTCCCGCGATATGCAAGCAATGAACTCCTTTCATTAGTACTTTCGCCGAATTCATCCGGTGTTATGCAACAATCCTTTCAGCTCAGCGAGTGAAGAAGTGATGTATTCTTCGTGAAATATGATGGCGGAGTAGGAGGCAACGACAGAGAGAGAGAGAGAGAGGGAGAAGGAGGAAAGAAATGCTATTTGCTCACATTTTGCGAAGGAATAAGACAACACTGCTGTCAGTGTTGTTATTGAATATGACCATCGTCGATGCGATGAGCGCCTCCCCCTTCGGTCTGGTCTCTCCCGGGGTCTCTCCCAAAATCCATTCACTGGTGGGGACACCGTCGTTGCTTATGAACGCTATTCGCATGTATAAAGTTGACTTTCGCACGTGTTTATGTTTTGACCAAGGCGGAAGTGGAACGCGAATTGCATTATGGACTGACGTCATGAATAAATTACCCCGAGTCCAATCTCGAGTGCGTCTGCACCGACGAATTAGCGGGATAATTCGTAAAATAGCGCGCTATTTTGCAAATAAACCCGAGTTGACTTGGGATTGCAATCTCGAGATTAATCCTACGAACTAGCGCGATAATTGCGTCTGCACCGCCAACTATCTCGAGATTTTTCAGATCGGGATAATTTGCCGGATCAGAAATAGCGCGCTAATTTGAAACTTCGGGATGGTGCAGACGGCCCTATAGTAGACAATCTTTCAGTCAGGTCATGTTGGTGAGGTCAGTTGGTTTGGTCTACTGTTGTTCTTCCCTAGCGCAATTCACAAAGGATAAGTGTTCGTGTAAAGATTTTGCTTGGGACCCGGTGGAAAAGAGATCCCTAAGAAATGCACCTGACCCGTGCCCTACCACTACAGCTACTGACAGAACTATAAAATGGTCAACAGAAACCACTTCCCTGGATGACAGGGACAATACTATTTTACCGGCTCAAAGTAAAGGCTTTGTAATAACAGAAACTAGTAAATTAAACAGTAATATATTTGATCTATCAGTTAGCTTAATAATGGGTTCCATAACCATTGGAATTCTTATCCTGAATACAATATTCACAATTAAAATTATCTTTAAACTAAAAACACACAAAATAATATCGTATAATAATAATAATAATAATAATAATAATGCAGTTCTTGTATAGCGCATATCACAATATGTCATAACGTCCCTATGCACTTCCAAATGACTTGGACATTATTATTACCCTGGCTTTAGCCCCGCAGCCTATTACAGTGCGGTGGCATTTCAAGGAATAAATTCCTGTCAGGTACCCATTCACCTCACCTGGGTTGAGTGCAGCACAATGTGGATGAATTTCTTGCTGAAGGAAATTACGCCATGGCTGGGATTCAAACCCACGACTCTCTGTTTCAAAGTGAGAAGACTAATCCACTGGGCCAGAATGCTCCACGTGTAATGATTTGAATACATTTCTAGGAAAAATATAGGAATATTCCCACAAAGATGCCTTTTTAAATTTGTCATCTGATAAATTGTCTTATAAAAAGAGATGCCTTCATTTAATTGTCTTCAAAGGGAGCCATGTTTGGAGTGGAGATTTCATGTGGGAATCACAGGCCCATAGGAACTTGGTTTGAGCCCGGGGGGGGGGGGGGGGCCCACATACATTGACGAGTGATACCATGCGCGACCAAAAAAACACGTAAAAAGGATGTCTTTTTCAAGATAGGGCACGTTATGTACGTAACGTAATAAGGGTGTCAAAAACACTAAAATAATGAAAAAAGGGTATCTATTTTGCTGGGAAAGCTACGTATTTAGGGCCACAATTTGCTGGGATGATAAAACAAAATTAGAATGTACATGTATAGAGTGGTGCATGTGTAAAGGTAAAACGGACGACCGACGGACCGGTGACAACAATAGAATATCGCCGTGTACATGTTTAGGGGTTCATTTCAGGGAATTCTTGCCAAGAGTATCGTTATGTTTCCAATACTTGTTAGGGTAGGTCTTCACAGGCCAATACGTGTTAAGGGATGCATTTTCAGAATATGGAAAATATGTGTATAGGGTGCTTTTTGAGACCTCATGGTCGCGCATGGTATCCACTCATCAATGGAAGTGGTCGCTTGTAAAAATTGTGCAGATTATTTTCGGAGTTTGTGAAGGCAATTTTTATTGAATTATCCGCATTACTCTTAGGCGGCTAATTGGAGGATGGGTTTATGAAAGGGGTATAAATTTGCTCTCCTCTTCCCTGGCCACCAACTGATGCACTGGGCAAACTGCTATCAAATATTGCATGTACCTGTATAATTTTTATGTCATTTTATGTAATGTTTGGTATTGCTTTTTAATCTTGAATATGTTTGAAGTGCCAAATAAATGAATAAATAAATAAATGTAAATAAACAAGTATAAAATTGATATTTCATCCCAAATACATGTAAGACTTGAATAATAGATTTATGGCACTTTAAGGCTTCGCTCTCCCTATCTCTATGCAAATGAGGTAGGCCCATTTTGTCAAACACTCACTACAGTATATATAAACTTCTATTATTTCTTGTTGGATTTGATAACAAAGACATACATGTAATGATAAAGATGACAATTATGATACATGTTCCATGAAGATTCATACCAAATTCAAGAAATAAGAAAAAAAATCCCTCCCTCATTTGTATACAACCCATATCCCTTCATTTACAAGTGCAAATACATGCAAACAGAACTTGAAAATGTCAATATCTTTTGTATTCTACATCCACTTTCAATTAAAATTGTCAGTATTATACTTTTTTCTCTATATATGATCAACTCTTTATTGGAATCAAATTGAACTATGATTTTGACATGTTATACATTTAAAACAAATGTTTGGAAGCTGATCACTGATCAGTATCACAATTTATTTTAAAAAATGAAGAGTCCCATAAATGATGGCACAAAAAGGAGAGAAGGGAGAGAGCAAACATGAGGGGAAATGACGACCAATAAATATGAGTAGTGTAGTTTGGCGTCTTTGACACACACATGCCAGATCAGACTTTTTGTATGCTAGGTAAAACTTGATACTGTGCCAGATATCCCTGGACTTTGACCTCTTTCAATCAATCCCATTGGACAAAAAAAGCGGGGGTCATGAGATCCAACAGCGCTTCTTTTGAAAATGAAGAACAGGTCGATCCAGTGCATGTTGGGAGGACTTTGCAAGCTATTTCATTAAAACTACATGTATGAAATATTGTGCCAACTGAATGGTAAGCAATTTATTTCTTCTCAAAGTTTTGGACATCAGTCCATTGTAGGCTTAAGTGACTTAGTCTAATATTAAAGATAAATGCCAGTTGTGGTAACAATCTCAAAATGACTTTTTACAGAATCTAATATAATGAACACCCAAGTGTCAGTTTGTATGAATAAAATATATGTGCCAAAGGAATCTGGAAGGAATTGTGTAATTGCTGAGAAATAAGCAAAATAAGCTCGGATTTGGTCGCTTCCGTCACGTCTTTATTCCAGCAATAATAATACACTGTCCCACGTGTTGCCTATCTGTGTTGGCGATCTTCAGTGTGATCGTTTTTCAGCTTAGATTTTACGATTTCACAAAGTTCAGTTTATGTAACTGTACCAGAACTAGATCCAAAATGATATAGTAATACTTAACCTTACAGACTTTCTCACGAAATGAGTGTTTTACTGCAACTACTTTCATTTAGCTTTAAAGGAAACCAAAACCCAAGAAGAGAAGCAATCTTATTGGAAAGAGTAAAATGAGAGGAACAATTAAAAAAAAGTTTCATCAAAATCGGTTATGAAATAAGCAAGTTATGGACGATTAAAAAGTCTTGTTGTACTTACTATGTGAATCCTCAAATTGGCAAACGTGCTTCAAAATGGCTGATTTTGTGGACAACTCTCCATTTGTTTTCTACACATATTTTCAGATTTTCCGCCTTATTTTACATTCACATTATCTCCTCCTGACCTTGACATATATGGTGTTGATTATATTTTCCCATGACATATGTTGTGCTCAGAAGGAGGCAAGATGCAATTTGAAAGATGAGGAAAATCTGAAAATTTGTGTACAAAACAAAAGGAGAGTTGTCCACAAAATCAGCCATTTTGAAGCACGTTTGCCAATTTGAGGATGCCCATAGAAAGTACAACAAGAGTTTTCAAACTCCCATAACTTGCTTATTTCATAACCGATTTTGATGAAACTTTTTTTTAATTGTTCTCTCATTTTACTCTTTCCAATAAGATTACTTCTCTTCTTGGGTTTTGGTTTCCTTTAAAGAAAATTGAATAGTTTAATTTCAGGATTTTGTAATGTCATGGGGTAAGTTGAGCCACAAAAAAACTATGTACAAAAGGTATGGGACAAGAACCACCATGACAATTTTTTATTTCAAGTCTTTTTCACTTGCTAATTCTCTATGAATACTAACATCCTCTAAAAGTAAAACAACTGTTTTGTAAAATTTGTCCTTTCTGTCTGCATATCAATGGCTTTTCATTTTTGGCTGGCTCAACCTACCCCATTCAAAACTTTGACAAGAATGAAGATCCATCATCCATACCTGGACTAACAATATTGTTCTCATGCCTTTATTATATTTAAAGATGCATGTGGGTAAAGAGCGCTTATCTATTTCACACTTTTTTTTACTCATTTTACTGAAATTTGTATTTTTCCCTCTGAAAAATTATTTTTGTTTCAACATTGAAAACAATGTGGTGGGGTTAGGGGTTATGCTTTGGGTCATCAATATCTGGCACCACCACAATGTCCAACTCACTCATTATCGGACGGGGGGGGGGGTGGCTCAACTTCCCCCGCCTTCCCCTACTAATTTCACCAAAAAAATTTCAGGGACCAGATATGACTGTATTGCATAACAATCCCTTTAGTCATAATCCTTTTCCTTCATCTTCCCCTCTCTCTCTACAGTAAACTGCATGACTTGTGGATGAGGAAAAGGTGGAAAGTAGGCCTACTGTGAGTGGAAAGTACTGAACTCAGACATTGCTTGCTGGAACAAGGAGTTCACTTTTGGATTCAGATGTCAAAAGGTTGATTTACAGTGGGAAGACACCATCATTTTGTGTATGCATGAATCCACTTACAATACATAACTCAAATAAAAACAAGATACAATAACATTCTACAAAGTTGAAAATTTCGGAGTAAAAAGCATTCCAAAGATCTGTAGAGACAAAATTTCAAACAGCATCCGTAAATCTTGGATTTTCAAAATACTTCTTTATCCAACCTCATTAGTATCAAATATCATGTTTCATGAGTACTTCAACATCTTTGATAACAGAATGGCAAATTTCGTCTTTATAATAGTGCTTACACTAGCTTCTTGTGCTGCTAAAATCATGCATGTACTGGAGGGAGATGAGGTAGAACTTCAGTTTTCATATCCATGTAACAGTACAAGAATTACATTGCAATATGGATATAAAGCTCCTTGCTTCAGTTCAGCAAACCCATGGTGTAAGTCAATGCCACCAAATCAAGAACTTGAAATTGAGAACAAAACTGACGATTGTTGCATCAAATTAACAATCAGTCCTGTTTCAAAAGATGACGCAGGAACTTACATTCTGACTGCGTACAAGAATGGCATCAGGCTACCAGAATACCCAAGAATTGGACTGAGGGTTGCGCATCCCCCAAGAAAGGCTTCCTGCGAAATAAATGATGATAATTCGGATAACAATGTGGAGTGGTTATCACTGCACTGTAGAGCTCCACAAGGGACTCTGCCAGGTCAGATTGTATGCTATCAAAATGGAATGAGATTACCTAATATGAACAGACCTAGAGAGAGTGGGAGCCATGTAAGACAGGAGCTCTTGGCTAGACTTGATGGTTTTGTACGATGCTGTTCCTCAACAATAGATCACATCAAGGAAAGGCGTAATTGCACAGACTGGGGATGGGATCCAAAGAGTGACAGGATCTCTGAGGACATCCCACATCTCACACCTGAAGCAAGGTCTACAGACCAAACAAACCATCTCACATCGGTACATACTGTTAATGTAAACAATACAACAACTACTCCTGTTATTGTCCAATCACTTCCAAATCGCGAAACAGAACCAGTAGAATATGCTGAAAGTGAAACAAGCAATCTTCACTGGGTAGTGTCCTTTACACTATTAATGTCCGTCTCTGTTATCATAATTATAATTTTAAGCATTAAATACCACTTCAAGGTAAAGGAGACGGAGCGCTTAAAAAGCAGCTTACCAACGAAAAATGCCTCACAACCAGGGAACACATGCTTACAGTCACCAAATGAATATCCAGATGAATGCAATGTGTAGCGTTGAAAATTCAGACCTGGGCACCATTGTATACATTTTAATGATAGCATTATTTTGCCAACCAATGAGAACTTCCCTAAAATCCTTGATTTCGATTGGATTTATCATTGTTACCATGGTAGTTACCATAGGATGGCAAAGTTACCAGTAATGGTAAATTTTAGGCAATGGGGCTCTGGAACCATACCCTTTTCGTAAAGGTCTGGTCCCACTGGCTGACGGACACAAAACGTATTCATAACAGATACAGCGGACAAGCAAAATTTTGGGGTGGCTCCATCCATTTTCATCTGCTCCAGACAATGGACAAAATGGGCAAACAACGAAATCACTACAGACGGATGTCCAATGGATATAGAGCGTATGAAACATGTATGCAAAGAGTACACAACGGATAAATAACATTTTCCAATGGATGGCAAGATTCTTTTCCGTTTTACATTCTCTCTGCATCCGTAAACTGTGCAGTGGGACCAGGCTTAAGCAAAAGAGTCAAACAGTCAGACTACGTTATAAATGTAGTCATAGATCAGTAAAATGTATGTTTGCTATTTAACATCCAGATGAGATGGGCATTCAAAAGACGCCCAGACACCCCTCTGGTTAAACTCCTGCCTATGTTTTTATATTATGTGCTGATATTCCTCATAACCCTGGTAATGGTTATCTGTATAGAGCTGACAATAGGGCAATCGTATCATTACAATAGCAACCCTATATTATTTATCCCCCAATTCTTTAATACACACACAAGTTGAGAAAAAAAGACCTTGTTTATTTGGTTACCAAGGCAGTATAATAAAAATTAGTTTTTATTTTCAAAATTTTGCTCCCAATAATCTTTGAACCTTAATACTATAAAAATGTATAGACTGGTGTACTTTTTTCATTACCAAAATTATGTACTATAGGCTGTAATGAATAACGGCTGTCAATCTTGTAAATATTTACCAATATGAAGTCAACTGTGTAAAAAAATGTAACATCTGAAAAACATGTTGTGTGTGAAAGGCCATAGAGAAGCCATTGTTCAAGATAATATCTACTGATTATTCAGTCCTTCATATCTTGCTAAATTTCTTTTGTATGTGATTAGAATGTGCTTGTCGGGGGGGGGGGGGGGGCACTCAGTATATAATGCATAGTGGGTATGTGCCATGGAGGGGTCCCCCTTTTTACACTCAAATTTCCATTCCAAGGCATAGCATTTTTGTCTTATTGAGAAATAAAACAAAGAAAGCCGCTCCAAAGCATAGCATTTTCTTCTTTTCAAGAAAAAATAAGAAATCTGCTCCAAAGCTTTGCATATTTTTCGTTACGCTGTTCCGGTCGCATTGATCTGCTACAATGAGCTGCAATTTTGGTGAAAAGCGGCCGCAGAGCGCTGTCCAACCATCGCCTCTGCGGGAGCGCACCCGGCGGAGGCCGCGCTAGCTGCATCATGCACACATGCCCGTTCCATAGGGATGCATATATACGCACTCACACGCTGGCGATCCGTTCCAAGGACCCCCGTTTTCACAAATATTTGTAGTTCCGAAGCCTATTCCGAGGACCTTCCTTTTTACAATAAGCCCGCTCCAAGGCCCCATTTTTTTGTCTCGCCCGCGGCACACCCCTACCACCTTTTTGGTCGAGTGCCCCCCCCCCCTGTGCTTGTAACATATTTTAAATTGTCTTTCTTATTTCATGCTTTAATACAGATTTTAAAACAAGCCATGTATACATGTATGAAGTGTCTTACCTTGCCTTTTTTATTAAAAAATACAGTAGATATTTGTGTGATGTTCAATTTTTTAAACATAATTAATGTGCTGATGTACAGTTGAGGCCAGAAGTTTACATAGTGCACTCATGATATTCAAAGAAAATTTGACGCTTTCCAAACATGAAATTTCCTGTATCATATTAAATATTTGTGCTATCATGATGAATTTGATATCAAACAAATGAGTATGTCATGCCCCTTCATCACGTTGCTCTGTCACTAGGAGCTAAAAATATATTTTACTGTCATTTTTTCCCCTAAAATCTTCATATCTTAAACAAATTAAGAATAAACATTTGACAAAACAATTCATATTTGTGCTAGTTACTTTTCTACACAAACAATTCAGATTACACTTTTTTGTTCAGTGGTGACAGATCATGATTTACTGAATTCCAAGGGTGTACATGGAAGTAAACTTTTGGCCTCAACTGTATATGATTTCCTGAGGAATTTGGAATGGGTTTATTATAAATTGGCAATGGTAATATATTTTTCTGTCAAGGGACTTGCTCAGGAATTTTTGTAAGTGATAATAATAACTTATTTTCTCCTGAAATAATTTGGCGAAAAATTTGGGTTTCTGAGTGATGATGTTAACTGTTAATATCTTTTGTACATGTATTTAAATAATCTGCTGAGGAATTTTACTAGTAAGTTGCAATGGTAACAATTATTTCCTCTTTAAAGGTACAGTGGAAAAGGTAAGGCAATTATTGTGAGTTTTTAATTCTTTTAATAACATTTTATAGGAAGAAAACTAGGGCACCTTCAAGATAAGCCAAATGTAAAAATAGGTAAAAAGAAAAAAAAAAGAGCAATTTTTTTGTATGCATACTTTATGAATTGATGTGTGAAGTAAGTGCCTTGGCTGAATAAATGTTTTAAGAAAAAGAGAAAACAATATGATTACTTGAACTCTATGCATGATTGTCCCTGTCAGGGTTGTAAAATTATAAGATACAGGCAACGTGAAAAAGAGTGAAGAAGAGGGAAAAACAGGGAAATTGAAAAAAAAAGATAGGTGAGGAACATAGTATAAAAGTAAGATTTTTGAGATCTGATGTGAAGTACAAGGTATTAGGGAAAAGGGGTAAAAAGAGAGATAAATACAGTAGGAAAGAAAATTGAGAGACAGAAGATAATGGGAGAGAGGGTGAGGGAGGCAGAGAGAGCGAGAGTGAGATAGAGAAAGGGGCAATAATTATGTGGATAGAAAGAGAGAGGATAGAAAGGAAAAGGGATAGGAGAGAATAAGATGGTGAAGGAGTAGAAGCAAGAGAGAATGAGAAAGAGGACAATTGCATGTGGACAGAAAGACAGAGGGAGATAAAAAAGCGAGAGAAAAGAATGGGATGGTGAAGGAGTGGGGGGGGGGCAGCTGAGAGAAAATGAGAAGAGGACAATTACGTGTGGTTAGAAAGAGAGAGGGAGATAGAAAACAAAAAGGAAGAGATGAGAATCATATGGGAAAAAGGAGTGGAAGGAAGTGTGAAAAAATGAGAAAGGGGGCAATTACATGTGGATAGAAAAGAGAGGGAAATAGAAAAAAAAGTGAGAAGAGAAAAAAAAAGTGAAAATCATCCAATGAGAGAGCGAGCTGCTATGATGTCATATTCAATATTCATGAGCTCATCTTGAATGGCGACCCATGGATTCTTGGCGAGGAGTGACAACGAAATATCAAAGAGCATTGATGTGCCTCTAAAATGCAGAATATTAATAATAACAATAATAATAGCTGGATTTATAAAGCGCTTTTTGCCAGAGGATACAAAGTGCTGCTATTATTACAGCGGCTTTAGCTCGAACTACCATCACCATCAGTGCATGCAAAGAATTAATCCTACCAGGTACCCATTCACCTCACCTGGGTCGAGTGCAGCACAGTGTGGATAAATTTCTTGCTGAACCCACGACCCTCTGCTTGTAAGGCGAGAGTCAGAACCACTAGACCACAACGCGCCCACAATATTGACCGATTTAGGGATTTGCAAGTCGATGAAATTAAATCTGCACTGAAAGAACGAGATGTTTTTGTAAATCTACCCACAGGATATCATGGAAAAAAATGTAATCTTTCATGCGATTATCAATATCCATGGTAAAGTGAGGGAACGCTGGAGTCGAGTTGTTCAGTTGTTGGTTCCCCTTGACTCAAGTCTGACCAGGCCGATCTCCCAGGATGTTTTGGGGCGGTGATGGGTCTGTTACAGATAGTAGTAGTAGTAGTAGTAGTACCACTACTTGTAGCATTATGCTGGTTATATCCCCTTTTAATAGTGTTCTGCAATTAAATGAATCCCCTGCAGAATAGTGGACTACTAGTATTCCAAACCCCGGACGAAACAGCTTTAACATTTTATTGGTTTACTAGGTAACCGGTAATATCCATGAATCATGTATATTCATTAGGAAGACGTTTCTCATGAATATATAATTCAGCTCAGATGTCAAGAGGCTAAGCTGTGAAACCAGCTAGCAAGCTATCTCAAGCTTCCTCTTAGCATGGACTTTTGACACCGTTCTCACTACCTTCCTCAAACTAGTTTTACTGGAAACTAGTTTAACATACATGAGAACCGGTTCAGAAAACCACCTCGTGATGTAGTTTTGAAGATCGCTTTGAGTCGTCAAACTGGTTTTAGCATGAGGACACAACCGTTCTTCAGGAAGCGATCTTCACACATTCAAACACTACTCCAAACACTGTATGTGGAATGCCTACGTCGCGTTTTAAAATTTTGCGCAAAACATGTCACCCCACTGAGTGTTCCCATAGCAACAAGACCGCTTTACGTAAAGTGGTTTTGAAAACCACTTTCGGGTGATCAAATGGGAATGCTAACAAAGCGATCTTCCAAACTGGTTTTCTGAACCAGTTTCCAGTAAACCAGTTTTAGAAAGTATAATGAGAATGGCATCCTAGAAAAGGGCGCTTCTCATTTGGCTCTGTGAACCTCACACAAAACTGTCAAAATTCACATAAAATATAGTGTAATCTTCTAATGTCTATGTTTCCTAAAAATTTGTGTAACCCTGTTGGTGTAACTCTTTTGCAAGCAGTAAAAGGAAATATCACTTCTGTTATAATTAAAAAAGATTGAGTTTCAATGATATTGTCTGTATCAACACAAAGTCCCTTGTATAACAGTATAACAGTCCCACGTATGCATTTGTGTGTATTGATAAACTTTGGGGTTTTTTTGTAAACTATATCTTTTTGAGCAAAAACGTAACTGATAATTCCTTTAATTTTTCTTTGTTTTTTCTTTGGATTTCTTTAATTTTTCTTTCCTGTTTCACCCCCCCCCCACTTCTACATTCTTGATTATTTTTTTCTTGTTTCTTTCCTACATTCTGTTTTATTTTCTTCCTTCTATTTCTTCTTTCTTTTTCTTCCTTTTCTCTTCCCCCTACTTTCTTCTCTTTATTACCCGTTTTCTTTCTTGCATTCCTTCTTCTTCTAAATTCTTTCTTTAATTTTTCTTTTTTATTTTCCTTCCTTTCCGTCTTTTTTAAAATCTCTTCTTTCTTTCCTTTCTTTTTTCATGTCTTTTCTCCCAAACTTTCCTTCATTCTACTACATGTAACTCATTCCCTCCTTTCTAATCCCTTCTTCTTTCCTCCTTTCATTTATTCTTTTCTTTTTTTCTATCCTTTCTCTTTTCCCTGTCCTTTCTTTTCTTTCTCATTTCTTTATTTCTTTCCCTCCTCCTTTTTTTTACATTCTTTCCATTTTTTCTTCATTTCTTTCATTTCATTTTTATATTTCTTTACTTTTTCAATCCTGTTCCCCCCCCCTCCTTTTCTACATTTTCAATTGTTTATTTTTAATTTTCCTTTATTCTTCCTTTATTTTCTTACTTATTTTTTTATCTTTATTTTTACCTTTCTCTTCCCCCTATTTTCTTCTGTTTATCCTTTTTTTTTCTTTCCTGCTTTCCTTCATTCTTCTATCCATTTTTTATTTGTTCTTCTCTTCTTCCATTCTTTAATTCTCGTTTTCTTTTCTCTCTTAACTTTCTTTCCTTTTTCTTGTCTTTCTCTTATACTTTGTCCTTCCTTCATTCTTTCTTTTTTCTTTTCCTTTTCTTTCCTAGTTTCATTCATTTTTTAAATTCCCTTTTCATTCCTCCTTCCTTTCATGTATTCCTCTTTTCTTTCTTTTATCATTTATTTCTTTTTTTTCACATTCCTTCAATTTTTCTTTTTCCTTCTTTCCTTCTTTCTTCCACCCCCCCCCCCCCCCTGGGCATGTCACCCCACTTCCTTACTGGGTTTTTTTTTATAGAAAACTCAAATTTTCAATCTACAAAAATACACTAGTTATGAGTCATCGAATGAACATTCGAGAAGCAATGCCAAAAGGGAAACTCCCAATATAAAGCAGGAATTTCATACAGTCCTTTGTCCGGTACATGCACATACTAGAAGATCGGTAGTTCATGAAGCAGAATCATAGTCTTGATATTGAGGGTAAATGGTGAGTATTACAATTTTTCTGTTCACTGCAAATCTTACCTTCTAATTGTAATTTGGGCGTATGAAGATCATAGTTTCCAGAGTCTAGATGGTACAAACATGCAGGATTTACATACATGTGCTAAAGATTTTGTTTAGTGTATCATGGGGAAATTCTATGCGAGAGTGGGCCTACATGCACTTAAATGTACATACATGTATCTTCAACTTTTTGGGGGGAGGGATGTGGAAAATTAATTCTTTCTTTTAATAAAATCTACACAAAATTCATATTTGTTAAACTGGATGACAAATGTACAAGGAAAGTCTGAAAATGAGTGCAAGCAGAATGAAATAACAAGTCAAGCGCCTCTGACAGTCTCGCCTGCATTATGCGATTCAAAATAGCAGCAGTGCTTACTTTGAAAAGGTTTTATTATAAAATGGTAATACAAAAAAAATACCATTCATATTTATATATTAGTGGTGGGCTATAGAATGTTGATGTGTTAGAGCACAGAGAGAATGCAGCTTGTGCCCCTGAGAATTTTGACACTTTTTTCGAAGAAATCAGAACAAAAATTGAGGGGGTGCCGCCCCAAAAAACATTTTGGGGCAAAAAAGGTCATTGACCCCAACCCATTTTTGTCAAAATTGTATATCTCGGATTCTGCATAAGGTATTTCAATGATTATTGTTTCAATTTCTATGATATTTTGGAAAAGGAATTTATTTTTAACAATAAAAAGATGTATAAATGCTGTCTTGGAAGGGGGCCACTTTGACAAATTTTGTCACTACGAGACCGTAGGAAATTTTCTTACCTCACTGCTCGATGACCTTTTACTTTCAAGCCTATCTTCTGATACCAAATTTGCAACTCCAGGGTGAGCAGTTCCGAAATTAAGCAACATGTTTTAGAGTGTGTCTGACCCAAAATTGCTCAAAAACGTGATTTCGTGTACAAAGTCAATGCAAATTGAGTATTGTAACTGTACCAGACCTTGATCTACAATGATATGGTGACAGTTAACCTTGATGTAATAGACTTTGTAATACATTTTCTTCTATTTGCTGCAACTTAGCTCAACCATAATAAAATGATTGAATAAATTTAATTCCATTGTGTTTATGTTTCAGGATTCTTTTTGAACTGATGAAATAATTCTAGTGTTGACTCTAAGCTTCTATATATACATGCTGCATCTTGGGCCATCTTGTGCACAAACTATATTTCCAGCTTGACAACAATAAGGAACAACAAGGTGTCATAAAAAATCATCAAGGCACCACTCCTCCCGATATCTCTGGCCATAAAAATGACCACTTTTATCATATTTGGAATGCTGATAGGAATGAGTGTCTGTAATGCTACAATAATGTATGCACGAGAGGGAGAAATGGTGCTGCTAGAATTTGTATACCCATGCAACAGCACAAGAATAACATTACAATATGGGAATAGGGCTCCATGCTACAGCTCTGCAGAACCAAAATACATGTCAATGCCACCAAACCAGAGACTAGCATTCGAGAATGATAGCCAAGTCTGTTCCGTTCAATGGACCATTGATCCAGTTTCAAGAGATGACGCAGGTACCTACATACTGACTGCTTACAAGAATGGCATCATGCTACCCGACTATCCAAGAATCGGTTTACGTGTTGAATATCCTCCTGGGAGAGCTACATGTCAATTGAGTGATTATCATCACGATGAAGAATGGATATCTCTGCGATGTACAGCTGCACTAGGGACTCTGCCGGGACATATTGTATGTTATCAGAGTGGCCTAAGACTACCAACATACACTCATCTACAACAAACTGATAGAACTCTCACACAGACTATACTTGCAAGATCTGCCAATATAAATGTATTTTGCTGCTCTAATTTGCTTGAGGAAAGCAAAGACAAGTGTGAATGCAAGGACTTTGGTTGGGATCCAATTAACAGGACTAGCGCAACTGAAACTAATCCTTGCCCTACTTATGAGCCATTAATAACTTCAACACTCACATCTACAATGAATAGTGAAATTAAAATAAATTCCTTTAAAACTACCATGCCAACTACCATGCCTCAGAAAGCTAAATGTGAGTTCAAGGGCAATTTTGCCACTTTGAGATATTCAGTAAGCTGCTTAGTTATTATCATTGCTAGCTTTGTGGTTGTCATCCTCATATTAAGTACAGGGCACTTCTTCAAGACTTGGAAAATGGAGAAGACCTTGAAAAACTTTGTGACTTCCACCGAACTGATATACCACAGAGCATGAAAACATTGGGTGATTTCAAGTACGGTGTTCGGAGTTGGTGTTGGTGTTGAGAGCGTGAAAAGGCTGCTGAACCGAGCTCCAACACCGAGCTGAGTTCAGAGGAGCGATACCGATCGCGTTATCGATAACCTATGACGTCACGCCTCTGTGTTGCGCTGCTGATCATCTCAACTGTACGCAAGAAATTCTCGACGATGAAAGTGAAATCGGGAATAAACTGCAATAAAATCTTATCGTACAGAATGCAAAGGTTAAAATCACTGCAATAATCAGAAAGCATAAATATTATCTTTCAATTAAATGTGTAAAACTCTAATGATTTTCGCTCATCTTATCTGTAAGATAATTTTACGGAGATGTTTCATCGTGTTCGCTGCCTGTTCGTGAGCTACAGTTCATCAACACCAACACCAACACCGAACTTGAAATCACGATTTTCCCAATCCCTGGGGGTTGGTGTTGGTGAATGGGGAAATTGCACGTAGATCGTCAACACCAGCCGCAGTGCTGGGTTCAGCAGACGACATTCAACACCAGCCTTCAACACGAACTGCCGTCATATTTTCCAAGGTCAATCCCAACACCAGCCTGATTTCAAGTACGGTGTTGTGGCTGGTGTTGGTGTTGTCACAACACCAACACCAGATTTCAACACCGTACTTGAAATCACCCATTGGTCACAGAAACAGAAGATGAAATGGAAGTGTAATGGCAATCTGTACTCCAGTAGGCCTACCTGCAATTTGTCAAACAAACTCTAACATACACCATTCAACGTACAACCCAATATAAATGCAAATTGAACAATTTTGCTACAGGGCTTAACTCTAATGCATATTTGAGCACTGTTTTTAGTACTTACAAGTATATACGTAGGGCTTACTTTTATTTATATTTGTGACCAGGCATGTCAAAACCCACAAAAACTTACACTGTGATTTTTGGTTGGATGGTATCAAGAGTGCTTTTGGTCAAAATGGTCAAATTTTATTTTTTTCACATACTTTTGTTAAAGGTAAATTCCAGTTGTGGGGACCATCTCAAAATGACTTTTTACAGAATTTAATATAATGATCACAAAGTATCTGTTTGTATGAATAAAAAATATGTGCCGAAGGATTCTGGAAGAAATTGTGTAATAGCTGAGAAATAAGCAAAATAAGCGCGGATTCTGTCACTTCCGTCAGGTCTTTATTTCAGCAATAATAATACACTGTCCCACGTGTGCCTATTTGTGTTGGCGATCTTCAGTGTGATCGTTTTTTAGCTTAGATATTATGATTTCACAAAGTTCAGTTTATGTAACTGTACCAGATCTACATGTAGATCCACGATGATATAGTAATACTTAACCTTGGTTTTACAGACTTTCTCACGAAATCAGTATTTTACTGCAACTACTGTCATTTAGCTTTAAGCCATTACTCCATTTTACAACTTTTAAAAATCATAAAGCTCTTTATAGTGTTTCTCTGATCTTGTGCAAATTTCCATCTATCTGGTCCTCTGAATCCCGGGGGGGGGGGCACTCGACCAAAAAAGTGGTAGGGGTGTGCCGCGGGCGAGACAAAAAACGGGGGCCTTGGAGCGGGCTTATTGTAAAAAGGAGGGTCCTCGGAACGGGCTTCGGGACTACAAATGTTTGTGAAAACGGGGGTCCTTGGAACGGATCTCCATGCAGCGTGTGAGTGCGTATGCATCCCTATGGAACAGGCATGCGTGCATGATGCAACTAGCGCGGCCTCCGCCGGGTGCGCTCGCGCAGAGGCGATGGTCGGACAGCGCTCTGCGGCCGCTTTTCACCAAAATTGCAGCTCGTTGTAGCAGATCAATGCGACCAGAACGGCGTAACGAAAAATATGCGAAGCTTTGGAGCGGATTTCTTTCTTCTTTTTTTCTCGATATGAAGAAAATGCTATGCTTTGGAGCGGCTTTCTTTATTCTTTTTCTCAATAAGACAAAAATGCTATGCCTATGGTTAGCTGTTCTGAAATTCTGCAACATTTTGTAAGTGCTCAAAAATATCATTTTATGTAAAAGTCAATGCAAATTGAGTTTTCCACTAAAAATAATAAATGTAAGATTATTTTTACTTTTGCTGGTTTAAATAGATTCATCAAAGCGAATTATCGTGAAACAGTTCCCAACAAAGTTAATCACCAAAAATAATAATTTGAAAAAACAAAGAAATAAATAAGAAATTCACAAAACTACACAGGAAATTAGTTGTTTTACGATTGTTTTGGTAGGTATTTCTTAGAAATTTCAGAATTAGTGTTTTCACCAGAATTAGCTTTCTAATAGCTATTTAAGTGATTTAAAAGGCAAAAACATACAGAATTCGCATAATTAATTACCAGTAGTCAAAAAAATCTTTTTTTTTAATTTTGAATTTTTTTCCATAAAAAAGTCCTAGAATTGCAGTGCTGTAAAAATGTTTGATCTGATTAGAGTCTCCTTTTCATATATAAGACCTGGGGAGCGTTTCATTAAAGGACTTGTCATTTTATCTGAAAAGTCCTGTTTTATCTGACAGTTACCATAGCAATAATGCCTCTCAGCCAATCAAAACCAAGGAAAGATGCCAGCACCTACAACTTGTCGGACAAATATATTCAAGAAATGCTCCCCAGGAGGCTCAAATAGAGTCAATCAAAAAGCAGGCCCTGCTTGCAATATTAGGAGTAAGATATGATTCGTACCGACAGGCTCTCAAAGCATGTAAGCTGTCCTTTTTGAGAACAGAGGAGAATTGCTTTGCCTAAACTTTGCAAAATCCCTTTTTTTAATTTTCCCTAAGACAATTGAGACACAGTAGGCTAAGTGAAAAAGTGTATAAAAAGAGTGTTTTACGCTATCTGGTAAGCTTTTGAACCAAAAATGATCAACTTTAATTTCAATAACAAACTTATCGTAACACTTTGTGTTCATGAATACTATTCACTTTAAGTATAACAGAACCATAATATATGCATCTATATATGTACTTCTTGCCAGACTTCAATTTATTTTGTATCTAATGCCAAACCATAAACCATGTGATTTTATCTTTTTGTTTATCATTTCAATACTCGGAATCTTTATTGCAATATATACGCTGTTCTGCCTTTTAATAGTAATGCACATGTATTATGCTCTTTTAATACCTACCTCTCTGTTATCCTTGAACATACAAATGTATTTGTAGTTTAGAACTTCCCCTTTCTTTCCATTTCTCTACCCTCTTTATTTTTCTCACAACTTTCTCCATACTTTATATGTTCTTTTTCCTTTCCTCCTTCTTTTTTCTTTCTCCTCTCCTCCTCCTCCTCCTCCTCCCCCTCCCCCTCTTACTTACTTACACTACTTACACTAACTTCCCTTTGTGTCTGCCTACTCCTTTTCTTTCATCCCCTTCACTAACCTGATTGGTCTTCTCTACTCACTAATGCCCCTTTTGTCTCCTTGTTTCAAGTGTTGCTGTAGCTTGTCTGTGGTCTATATTATGGTTGTTCTACTTTATATGTTTGTCATTTTGCCTCCGACGAAGATTCTGCTAGGATCGAAAGCTTAGGCCCCTTTTGACTTTCTAATTTACTCCATTGGCTCTCTTTTATTAGATAGGCAGTTTTCAGCAGCTTCTTTTTGCCAAATGTTTCAGATGGCGAATTTGCAGTGATATCAATGATTCATGTAAAATGTGTGACGCATGTACTTTCCAATCTTCTAAATATTACCAATGTCATAAACTACACTTTTTAGTATTGTATATCCATGTGCAATTCAGTATAATTTGTGACTGTGATGCAAGAACTAATAAATATTATACAACTCACACAAAGATTCTTGTTATTTGATTGGTTGAAAGCCATTCAATATTTGATCCATTTTGTGCTGCATTTATTTTCCATTGCACAGAGACTGCTATTTTTTTCCATTGCACGGTTGAGCTCTCTCCCTCAGTGTGTTCCACTGAACATGTACGTGTACGTACATTTTATACGTGTGTGTGTGTTTGTGCGCATTAACAAGGCTGACTCTGCGCCCGGATTCATGAATCAAAGTGCGTCACAAAAGAACAAAAACAACTGCATTCATGCAAGGGGAAGAGAAGATAATCATGTTTTCAGAGAAAATGAATTGTCGGAAAAAGACAAATACATTTTGATTCCATCTCCTTTGGTTATTTTTTCTTCTATTTTGTCAAATAACACAATCTAGAAGAGTCGTTGTATAAACCATATGATGCATGTCTTCATTCGTCCATCCACTCTTGATGAGGCTGTGTCCACCCCATTGGACTAACGGCTTAGTGCAATGGACTGAACAGTGCCTCAACTCAAGTGAGGATAGATCGCATAATGAACTCATGTGCATGCATTATTTGTATACCATAACATTCCATGATATTAATATAGAGTGCAGTACTTACCTTGTGCACCTCCTTGGCTTGCAATGGATTGCGTAGTTGGTACCTTGAATTTGGTGTTCGGACTTTGACCTGATTCAAAGAAAAAAAGAAGAATCCAATTTCTGTCTGACATTGGATAAACTTACTTTGGCAATGCAAAACATGCAACATCGCGAGACGAACAATCTTTTGGAAAGCCAAGTAATACCTCAATCACATTTGCTCTACGGCGGCTGAATGGTGAGTCGTAAACAGCCGTTTTATTCATTTTTATTCAAACCACCCATCTGTAGCTGGTACAAAAATGTTAAAACGGCTGTTTTCGACTCGCCGTACGGCCGCAATATAGCAAAAGTGACTGATATAAGATGCTCAAAATTCTTTTTATTTTTAGAAAAGTTGCAGGCATTTCCAATTTCTAAATCTAAATAAGCCAAAACATGATTTCGGAGAATTATTTTTCTTGTCAAGATCAAGTATTTCACCTTTGGAGGAACAATTCAAAAATGATTACGCCAACTCAAAACCCAAAATAAGTTAGCAAATATGAATTTGTGGAGTTTTCAATTCATTTGAGAAAAAAAATAATAAACAATACCTAATGGTTTTGATTCACCATAAATAATGAATGATTAAAGAACTTTGTAGAGCCCCCTCCCTCATAACTGAACTGTTTTGCTTATTCAAGGCACCATGCACTTTAAGATTGCAACAAATTGCAATGCCAGAAATAACATTACATTGTGATGATCTAAATGATTAACGTGAGAGAAAAACAAATAAATGAAATGATTATTGACTTGAATAATGGAACACTTGGACTGGATAGCTGAATATTTCTAAACAAGAATGAATGATAGTGAGCGAGTCAACGAATGATAGTGAGTGAATGAATGAATGATAGTGAGTGAATGAATGAATGATAGTGAGTGAATGAATGAATGATAGTGAGTGAATGAATGAATGATAGTGAGTGAATGAACGAATGATAGTGAGTGAATGAATGAATGATAGTGAGTGAATGAATGAATGATAGTGAGTGAATAAATGAATGATAGTGAGTGAATGAATGAATGATAGTGAGTGAATAAATGAATGATAGTGAGTGAATGAATGAATGATAGTGAGTGAATAAATGAATGATAGTGAGTGAATGAACGAATGATAGTGAGTGAATGAATGAATGATAGTGAGTGAATGAACGAATGATAGTGAGTGAATGAACGAATGATAGTGAGTGAATGAACGAATGATAGTGAGTGAATGAACGAATGATAGTGAGTGAATGAATGAATGATAGTGAGTGAATGAATGAATGATAGTGAGTGAATGAACGAATGATAGTGAGTGAATGAATGAATGATAGTGAGTGAATGAATGAATGATAGTGAGTGAATAAATGAATGATAGTGAGTGAATGAATGAATGATAGTGAGTGAATGAATGAATGATAGTGAGTGAATGAATGAATGATAGTGAGTGAATGAATGAATGATAGTGAGTGAATGAATGAATGATAGTGAGTGAATAAATGAATGATAGTGAGTGAATAAATGAATGATAGTGAGTGAATGAATGAATGATAGTGAGTGAATGAATGAATGATAGTGAGTGAATGAATGAATGATAGTGAGTGAATGAATGAATGATAGTGAGTGAATGAATGAATGATAGTGAGTGAATGAATGAATGATAGTGAGTGAATGAATGAATGATAGTGAGTGAATAAATGAATGATAGTGAGTGAATGAATGAATGATAGCGAGTGAATGAATGACCAAGCGGACAAATGAAAGGAGGAAAAATCTAGACAATTTCCATGAAAACATGATTTAAGATGAAGGAAATGGATGAATTCAATTTTGATAGAAATTTGATGAATTAAGATGAATTGAAGACTAAATAGATAAATGATAAGAGTTTAAATAAAAAATGGTAACATACACAAACAAGTGGTATAGCAGTAATGCCCCAGTCACACTAAGATAAAATAACTGATTACAAACCGACCAATGATGTGTCATTTAAATAGCATCATTGTGACCTGCCACCCCAAAACCAACAATGAATTGCCCAAAATTAAGTCTGAGATTTAAAAAGCACATCCAATGCTTTAAAATTATATATAGCTTGTCAAAATAGATCAAATATAATCCCCTCAGGTACTAATTGAATGTAAAAGAGATATTCAAAGAATACAAAGAAAAGAAGGTTCACTCAAGCATGAGATATGCACACCATGCAATCTTGGTGAAAGTTCTAAGCAATTTGGAAAAAAAAACAATGTCAAAGAATCCCTGTCAGTATGAAGAAGAAGAAATTACTCTTTCAATCATCGCTGATTTTCTTGATTATTAACAGCAATCCCCTCCCTGGCAACTTATTTTAGGTTTTAAGGTGGCTTGTCGCAAATGTTTTGATCCATCTGGGGTCCGTAACACAAAGCTTAGCATTCATCATAGAAGAATATCTTTACGATTGATTGCATTGACTACAGTGTACAATCAATCGTGAAAATCAAGCGTACGATCAATCGCTAACCTTTGTGTTATGGCACCCAGAAGCCTGCAACACAAAGGTCAGCAATCAACGTTGAAGAATATCTTTACGATTGATTGCATTGACTACAGTGTACAATGAATTGTGAAAATCAAGCATAAAATGAACTACTAATCTTTGTGTTATGGGGCTCAGGGGCCCGTAACACAAAGCTTAGCAATCATCGTAGAAGAATATCTTTATGATTGATTGCATATACCACTGTAGACAATCGATTGTAAAAATCAATGGTACGTGTACGATTAATCGCTAAATTTTGTGTTAAGGGACCCAGAAGCCAGTAACACAAAGCTTAGCAATCAACGTCGAAGAATATCTTTACGATTGATTGTATTGACTACTGTGTACAATCAATCATGAAAATCAAGCGTACAATCAATCGCTAGCCTCTGTGTAATGGACCCCGGAGTCAATATGGATGATGTGACAGTGACATAAAGATGACTATTAAAAAAGACAGGTTGCATACCAGGACTATTCTTCATACCGCTAGAGGGCAGCGTTCGTCTTGGCGATGCATTCCCAGTCACTTGTTTACTCTCTTTGCTGTCAGGCACACGCTCTGATAGGGAGGTTAATAATAGAAAGAGAGCGAGGAACGTATAGTGGTTAGTCTTTCAAACAGAACCCATGAATAGACATAAAAGACAACTGCCCAAGAGAGCATTATTGAGAAAGGGTTAGCACTTCCTGAAGAAAAAAAAGGAGATAAGGCAAATGTAAATTCATTTTTTGTGTGTGTGCAAGAATTTTTTTTTTTTTTTTAATCAATGTGGAAATTTGCAGAGAAGCAAGCAACATGTACACCATCATTTTATCATGGGGATTTTTGCACTTTACTCCTTCTTGCTGTAAAACTCATATCATCAAGTCATGTTAAAGTTTTTTGTTTTTTTTATGTTGCTTGCTACTTTTCATGTGGGAATTATAAGACAAGGTGAGGTGAAAGAATATTCTTCAATTTCTTCAAGTGAAAATAACTGAAGGTAACTGCTATTTTAAATTCATAACAAACCACATGAGTGGGCTTTTACTAAAGAGAATAAAGCACATGCAAAAAAGATAACACAACAAACATTGTGTGTATCCAAATGTAGAAATAAGTGCAATCCATAAAATAATCAACATTTTGGAACGTCCAACCCCATCTTTTCTTCATTTTCACTGCACTACAGTAATCGCAATACAACTCAAGAAAGTCATAATATAATGCACAAAGCAGAAATGAAATAATTTGAAGAACAACCCGCATAAAGTGGTTGGATGTTCATAATATATGGAATTGCCCAATAACGGCCAAAAAAATTGTTTGGTTGCCCTCCATTATAAAATAATGTTTTATGACGATACACTCGGTAAATTTTGTAGACTTTTGTGCTGATGCAACATTAAGTCTGTCATCACCATGAAAGTCTATATGTGGGACTGCAATATAACACAATATTTAAAAGTCAAGAAAGAGAATATTCCTTATTTTTTCAGAAGTCTCCAACTAAATCCAAAAAAAATTAAGGAAATATGGTAAATAGATGGCCATTTCATAAATATCAAGATGTAAAACGTGAAATTTCAGAAACTTCTTTGAGATTTTTTTTTTTTTGTGAAAAAAAAATGTGTTGCCGATAACAAATTAGGACAACCAAACAATTTTGTTGTCAGAAGGCAGTGCTTGTGAGTGGGCAAGGGGCGGGGCAGTTCAGAGACCAAAGAACCAATAAGGAAAGAGATGCTGTTTGCTATTAGATGAAAAAGAATAAGCAAGCACGTTACACACCAAAATGACCCCCAAGGAGAATAATAAAGGTATTTAACAGCAATATTTTGGCTAATAGATATTTTGATAAGCAAAAATTTGTTAGAGCACATTAAATACAAAATGCATAACAGTTTGAGATTTATTTTACTACACATACCAATGTATCTTAAAAATAACATCATTCACTCCAAAATAATTATAATTGTTCAAATTAGAAACCAGAAAGAGAAATCGCAGAATAATTAATTTTGCCCATGTATGGAAACCATAAAAAATAAAAGCACTGTCCATGCACAACAGTGCACATCCCAATAACTTTGCACCAATCTGAAATCTAGTGAGGCAAGTGATTCAAATTTCAAATTCCACTTGGTTTTTTTTTTAATCGTTTAGCCCACTTTCAACTCATTTAGTTCCATTCAAACTTACTGTTTCTTGAATTTTAATCAAACAATATCATCATATTGCATATAATTTGTACATCAGGGTGTAACTTCAAACCCGTTTTCATCTGTTTATGTGATTTTTTTTTCAAACTTTTTTTTTAACAATGGATTCTCCTTTTCAGATAAAACACAGACACTTAATACAGTGTTCACTAACTCTACAAGTTACAGTGTTACCAAATATATTGGACTGCAACTGACAGAATATCTTTGTTAAAACCCATATAGAAAAGGTTGTATTTTTAAATTATAGCAATGGTGGCAATTTCATATTGTCTGAAAACAGTCTCCTGATACCCATGAAGAACTCTTTTGAGGCAAAAGAAGGAGGCTAGCCATGATTTTAACTGTAAAATCCAGCTTATTCTGAGCTGTCATCAAAATATTTTAATTAGTTTTATCAGCTAACCAGCAATATATGGAACTACATGTACCATTTGCAGAACTGTTTTTGTTTAATTGTTTTAATACCTTGGAGTTCAAAACCTTTGAGCAGGATGAGGTGTCTTTCGTCCTTGGCATAATCCTTGTTTGGTAAAACCTGTAGCTCTGCACAGGATTTGTCATAGAGCCGCTGCAGGACACCCAGCTTCCTTGGTGACATGACAGAGAGGTTGACATTCCGCTGTTCACACACAAAAACAACATTGATAGGAATGTTAATGCACAATGTAGGCTGTCAAGGGGGTGGCTAGGGTGTTACCCAGGAAGTGGAAAATGTGCATACAATGTGTCTTGCATAGCTGAATATAACTAGGTTACCGGGATGGTGACATGACAGTTGCTCCTGTGACAATTGCTCCAGGCTTTATTTCGTCTAAGAAGTCAATAATAATAGACATTTATATAGCGCCATCTATCTGGAAATATTCTATTCCGAGGCGCGTTGTTATTATTATTATAATTATTACGCCGGATTTAGCTCGAGCTGCCTTTCAGCGCTCATGCATTCAAGGAATTAATCCTGTCGGGTAGCCATTCATTCATCTTACCTGGGTCAAGTCCAGCACAATGTGGACAAACTTCTTGCGGAAGGAAATGAAGCCATGGCTGGGATCCAAACCCACGTTTCAAAGTCAGAAGACTAATCAACTGGGCCACAACGCCCCACATTATGGTTAGGGTAGCAATAGGGTTTTATGGTAGGTTTAGGGTATAGCGTTAAACCCATGGTTGAAGTTGGTCATTTGATATAAAGTGTGTGGAATTTACAGCGGAACATTCGTCACCGGAGCATATGTCATAGAACTGCTGGGGTAGCCAGTAGAAGTGAATGTTAATGTAGGCCACCGAAGAAAGTTGGGGATGACTGAAATGCTCAGGGAGATGAGAATGTGCATACAATGCAGAGCTGCCAAGTTGTATTTTGCATTTTCAGTATTCTTATCTCCCAAAATCAGTATTTTGACAAAAAAATCAGTATTTTTACCGTGTGAGATAAATATTTTGTATTTTTCCCCAAAAAATTGTATTTCATAATAAAATGCTTGGCGCACTCGCCCATCACGGCGCTCAAGCTGCATGCAAGCTAAAATGCGCACTGCTCTTGCAGATGAAAAAAAAAAACATTGAAACTTGTGTATATCTCACCCTGGTTTTTACAAAATGATTGAAAAAAAAAACAAGTTACCTGAAATTACATTGATCTAATAACCATATTTGTGTACGTTTCATGAAATAGAGACATATAGAGATGATTTTTTTTTTTTTTAATACAAAAAACGTATTTTTTAAAGAAAAAACGTACTGCCGTATTTTGGTTGCAAAAACGTACTAAATACGGAAAAATCGTACTACTTGGCAGCTCTGACAATGTGTCTGACAAGGCTGAATATAACTAGGTCACTGGGGTAGCTAGTAGATGTAAATTTAATATAAGTTGCCCAGGAAAGTTAGGGATAGCTAACATGCTAAGGGAGGAGATCATGTGCAAACAGTGTGTCTTGCAAGGCTGAATGCCATGACAGGGCCTCAGTGGAAAGGTCTGCACTTTGGCTACTCAATTGAAGACAGCACAGGCAGACCAATCTACATTACAAATCATATGGATTACAAAATAATAATTAACATGACATAAATAATGACGTAAATAATTCAAGAACTCAAAATCTAATGGGTAGAACAAAGAAGACAATCTGCCAACTAATTCATTTATTTCATATCCTAAATCTTTGTCCAACAATAGTAGTAATAGCTGGATTTATTATTGAAAGCGCTTTTTGTCTGAGGATACAAAGTGCTGGGATGATTGCAGCACAATGTGGGTAAATTACTTGCTGAAGGAAAATGCGCCACAGCTGGGAATCAAACCCACGTCCCTCAGATTGAAAGACACGAGTCTTAACCACTACACCACGATGCCCTGACAATAGAAAAATTTGCTTTGAAAAGAGGTCACCGTGGTGGTCTTCAGGCAGATTCTGTCAACTCATGTTATAATAAAAATCTGTTTCCAAAATAAGCCCAACATATGATTGTTTTTTTCTTTGATGAAATGTGAGAATGGGTAATAGCCTCTGCAGGTTTCCTGCAGGAAAGAGGCGGCTCTGACTTTCAATGGTGTGCCTATGTGAGTACCACTGGTTGTTTGTAAAGTTTTGCATAACTTGAGCACCATTTTCTCTGGGCTCACAGATGTTATTGCCAAGACTTTGCACATAAACAATGTAAAAAAAATAGCCAAGTCAAAAAGTCGCATTTTGTTCAACCAAAGTGTGCAAAACATTTGCTTAAATGTCCGGAAGCTTCGCCAAATGTTTGTGAGGGTCGCTTAGAATCTCTTTATGTTCGAAATAAGTTTGTCTAATTTTTCAAATTACTAGTGTGAACGAAAAGCGACTCCAAGCAAACCCACAATCAGTAGGTGTTTCTTCTGAACATTTCAGCCCAAATATTTTACACACTTTCGTCACATAAAATAAGAATGATGGGTGTTGCCATTTATTGACCTTTCTAAAACGTTTGTGAGCCCCATGAAAACGGCGCATTACGAACAGCTTGATGAAACACCACCCTATACATACCTCGCCCATAAGGACGGCTAGCTGCTCAGCCGTGTATCCACTATAATGACCACATTCCATGGCTGGGATAGAGAAAGGAGGTGAGTTTGTGATCAGGATACACATTCTATCTATCTTTGTCCTGGTAAAAAGAAATAAAAAGGGGAAAAACCATTGAAGCAATTGATGCCCAGCATTGTGGGTAAGGCAAGAAAGTCCATTCTAAACAGGGCCATCAGACTGTCCAAGGCAATTGTCAGGGACAGGATGTGACTCACTAAGGCCAACGCCAAAGGACTTCAAGATTGTGGCCTCAAGGCCAAAGCCAAGGACTGTACATACATGTATTTTCAAAGACAAGAACAAGGCCAAAATAGTGTAAGAATTTCATGTTTGTCGTAATATTTAAGTCGCAAGTTACTTTATATGGCAACCTTTGTTAACAGGTCCAATGGCACAGTTTCTTTTAATCTCAACTTTGCATTTCTTAAAAATATTTGCCTATGATGCTTGTCTTTCATCTAGAGCTCTTACCCAATCATTATATAACCCATTCCGGACAAACAAAATTACAGCTTGATTATCACACAGTCTGAAGTAGCCACAAAGTGGACGTAAATGTACTCACTAAGGTATTAAATAATGTTCTTGATTGTGAAAAAATGGGTGATTTCAACTCCGGTGTTGGCCTTGGTGTTGGTATTGGTGTTGAAATTTGGATTGTTTCCCCTAACTCCAAAACTTATTCCATCGTTTGTAAAACTAATCCAAATCACATTATTGACATCTCAACAAGTAGTGAGTGACGTTTTGGGACCATCTTTATTTTATGTTTGGCGTTATAATCGAGTAAAAATTGACCTAACACCAACACCAAAAGGTCAACACTGAACTTGAAATCACCAAATATGTATTCTCATGAAATCACTCATCAGAATGATCTTGTTCAGGACCTCTACAATCCAAATTGATCATAATTTTATATTAACTTTAATACCCTGTATCCTTTCTAATCTTCATGACAACAACGGATCTGGCACTTTCAATCTGTACACCCAAAGTGAATTGCATCAGACAATATTTGTAAGTCCAATCCCATTGCCTACTGGAAGTGGGTGGCCTATGTACAAGCCTATGGGGAGAACAGAATACGGTAGTCAATGGGTTAACTCACCCTGCTTCTCTCCTAATCTTCATATGATCAAATATCTGCATGGCTCCCCCTAGACCCTCGGCTAACAGACTGTGACTTTCACCACCTCCTCCGATGAATCTGGGAAATAAACACAGACAGACAAATGCATGTTCATTGATTCTATAATCACCGCTTATTCTTGATCAGTTGGGTGCTTCATAAGGTTACCAACCACCTAACAGACTGGTGTTCCTTTCTTAGGATCTTAATCTACATCAACGAATGCACATAACAATTATTAATTTACCTCAAGAAAGGATCACAAGTCATCTGTACAGTCCCTTGTAACAAATGAACAGTTATAAACACCCATCTGGATATATACGATGTTATATCCTACATAGAGTAAATCCTGTATAGTGATTGGTTCAAGTAGCATCATGTGACCTAATATATTTCAACTATGATGTTGCATGACGTCAGACCTCGATATATTTTTGGATATATCGAGGTCTGACGTCATTATTTCGCAAAACTGGATATCTAGCAAAACTCTCGGGCGCACCGGCCAGCGCGCTCTCTCTCCCGGGCAAGTCCAGCGATGCGTCGGCACAGGCACTAATAGGCGTTCCGCTGAGCGTGGTGGCTAGGAGAAAAGTAGGTAATTCAACTTAAGTAACCGGACTTTGCAGGCTCAACACATAGATTTTGGTTGTAAATTATCTAAAGTAGGATATAAAACAAATATACCAGGCGTTTCATTTGAAAGCATAGTGGGAATTATTAATCCTCGGTTGGACTGGCAAAACTACTATATTTCCCTCGGGGCTTCGCCCCTCGGGAAAAATAGTAATTGCCAGACCAACCTCGGATAAATAATTCCACTATACTTTCTCAAAGCCTGATATATTTGTTTACTATGCCCTGGGACCGTCCTTTAACACCATCTGGGGCCCGTCTTACAAAGAGTTGTGATTGATCCAATCAATTGCAACTATGGAAAGCCAGCAAGGTCAACATATAAAATGCATGTTTGTTCAAAAAAAAATCTAGTTATGAATGTATATCCATAAATTCATTGATTTCTTGACAATTTGGTGTGTTCTCCTTTGTTTAAAAAGGACATTTTGAAAATTTCCTGTAGAAAAAATTATGACACTGATAGATTTCCATAGAGTTACGATTGATTTGATCAATCATAACTCTTTGTAAGACGGGGCCCAGAAGGTATAAGTGCTTGTACATGTACCTGTACTAGAATACAGGCCTTAGTCAAATTTCTTTTAATTGTATGTCAAACACATTTCTGTGATCCAAAATATTTTACTTTATTTTATGCAAACTACAAATTTATGTAAGAGCTTTCTGGCTTGATATCGAACAAAAATCAAATTTAAAAGATAAAAAGGGGGCCAACTTACAGTATTTTTTCAAGTGTCCTCATAAACTCCTTGGCATTGCTTGTTGGTGCTGTACAACTGATGGCCGGTCCAGGAAAGCAGTCAACACTGTTAAAGACCACAAGGCTAAAGACTGTCTTTCCATACTAAGTAAAAGAATAGGAAACAACATTGTAATGAAATTAGGATGACATATTATGTAATATTACAATAATCCACTTTTATATCAGAACAACGTCTCAATAGAAGTGATGAGTTACAGATTACCATTGTCAATGGATGCCAGAATATAAATGCATGCACTTTTTCCACTCCCTGGGGAGTAGGGAGTACAAGAATTTCAAAACTCTATTGCTAGGCCTGCATACTACATTCATGTAGGCTTTCGCATAATTAGCTCTAATAGCAGTTTTGGAGATTATACCCAGCATTGCACAGCATTGTAATATTCTTCACATGTACATACATACATGTAATTTGTAAAACTATGTGATTCAATTCATTTTTTTTTATCAATTCAAATTAATTTCCACAAATTGAGTAAAAATTATAAAAAAATATCAATACAGTAAAACAGTTAAAACAGTTAACAATATACATGAAGAAGAAATTGTGGAGCGGATTGAAAAAGCCCATGTTGATCTATCAATGACAAAATACAGGTAAAGATACTTGACTTTAATAGTAACCCAGGCAAAGCAAGAACACAATATAACCCAAAGAAATGGGAAGAGGCCCACAAAATACCCTAAGGCATAAGAAGATAAATTTTATATATCATAATTCACATTCAAAAGTAGAACTTTGTAAACGACATTATATTTGAGGTGTTACAAGAAACCTGTTATCACATATCCTAGAATCAATCATTAGTCATGCATCCAACTTGTCATTATCCATATTAAGCAGACCGAGGCTTGCAATATGAAAGAACTGTACTTATTGATTCCTTATCAAATGATCATGGGGGATTCAATGATTGGTTGCTTGATTATTGTTGTGTACAGTTTGATCAATTGTTAAAAGCAATCCTATTATATATCGCTAAGCTTTATATTACAGCGCTCTGGTCAGAGTTCTAGAGCATAAATTTGTATAACTATGACCTAGAATGGCCACTGCTATGCAGAGATTAGTTGCAAAAATTTGTCTTATGGAGCCCAAATGTAAAAATACATTTGTACATAATATGGGTGTTGGAAGGAAATATTTATTATCAATCAATCTACATGTACGGTATAATAAACATTTACAAGCAAGAATCTAGTTGTAACTAGAGCAAATTCATCCATATAAGATAGATTTAAACCGAGAAGAGAATATAAATGTCCTCATTTTTTAAAATTAATATTGATGATTTCATACTTACATCTCCAGTAAAATCTGAGTCAATAAGTGGACCTCCATTAAAATGCCTACAAAAATATAAAAGAATATTTAAAGGATCATATCGGGATATAAACAATGATAAAAATGATGGTAATTATTCATTTCCAATTTTGATGAAGATGATGTTTCATGATAACAATTAAATGTAGGGTGGTACACCCCTCATAGTATATACTCAGTGTATTTCATGAACAAATAGTGATTTTTCACCTACAAATATGCTCTAAGCCAATCAGAAGCAAGAATTTATAGTAGATTATACAGGGCTCCACATTAGCAGTGGCCCGGTGGCCCGGGGCAACCAAAAATGAGAGTCGGGCCACCAAAATTCTGTAAAAGCCAACACTTGGTGGCCCAGTCGGGCTACCAAAGTTTTGATAAATTGTAATGTTTCCTATTGTTTTAGGGCCACCAAATTCACTTTGCGGGCCACCAAAAATATGAAATTGATGATTTTGGTGGACTGATCGGGCCACCAAGAAAAAAAGTTAGTGTGGAGCCTTGGATTATAACAATTTTCATTTAAATCACCAACTATTTGTTTCATGAAACACACTGCAAGACTGACTCTTCTTCAGAGCTACCAGCTATAACAAGGGCATTGCTAGGGGACAAAACATTATCCAAAATGTGGCAAGTACTTTTTATTGATGCACCGAATTTGCAAAATCTGCACCAGTGCTCAATCGAACACCGATTTTAAAATAGATTTGACTCAGGCTTACTTGTAGTGTAAACGTTTCTTTGATACGCACTGTACATTACTATTCACCATTTTCACAATATGATTTATATGGATCTATGCCTGATAGGTCGGCGCAAAGCCCCTTGTCTACGCATACTCATATCTGCATGATTCTAGTAAAAGAAGATATGTGATGACCACAAACTAATATGGTTCATAGAAAGATTTTCATTAAAAATCTGACTGAAAACATTGGCGGAAAAATTAGGAATTTCTGGCAAATCATGTGACGGCCTCAAAAAGCAGCCTTTCTAATCGAAATCCCGGTGCACAGACATGGGGCACCATTTTTTTTTTCAGTCTGAAAATGACTGGCTGGATTTACTCATAAAAATGCAAGGAACATTATAACTTATATCAACTAAAAATTTTCATGAATATTAAATAAA
This sequence comes from Lytechinus pictus, assembly GCF_037042905.1. Taxonomy (NCBI): domain Eukaryota; kingdom Metazoa; phylum Echinodermata; class Echinoidea; order Temnopleuroida; family Toxopneustidae; genus Lytechinus; species Lytechinus pictus. Next base: position 2,493,521 of record NC_087253.1, read on the forward strand.
AACAATCATTGTTAGGTGCGCAGAAATGGGACCTCCCTTCAAATTTCATACAGTTATAATCGTCCAATATTTTGGGCACTACATGTATGTTAACGATGTTGTTTCAAAGATTTCTCCATGCAAGAAATCTAGGATTAGTAGGAAAGTTCATTCACCTGTCAAGTGCCGACATCAATTGAGTGCGCTAGTCAACATAAACATATTAACAGTTAGGTTTCATAACAAGATTATTGAAAGCAAGTCGTGAAAAATAGACGGTGAACTGGGGGAATTCAGGTCACTGAATCAATTTTTAGCACTCTCATTCTCAATCCCCGTAATTGCCGTCTATGTCCTGCAGGGGTAAGTGTAAAAAGACTGTCCCCATAAACAAGGACAATCTCAGTTTATCAAGACATGATTTTTCCTGGTTTATGAGGATATCCTTGCTTTCTGGGACAATGCCAATTTTTGGAATTTTGATTTTTGGACCAGCGCCTCTACTGTCACTGATTAGGCCTACTTTTTAGTTTTAGTTTTACTTTTAGTGCCAAATATGTTGGACAGGACAGACTTCGACTTACACTAAAGTGGGAAGAATGTAGTTTCCCTTTAGTTCATCAAAATAAGCACCAAGAGAAGCATTCCCTTCAATAACGAAAACAACGTCTGTACACTTCCCTTCTTGAATAACCATATTGGAACTAGCACAGCAGCTCAGGCAGGCAAGCAGAGACTGGGTTGTTCAGCCCGGGGGTGCAGCGGCTTGGCTACTCTTCACTCAGTGCTCCGACCGGATCCGGAGGAACGATTTGCCTTGCAAAATTAGCTTGTCCGCTGGCAAACTGAGATAGAATGATACTAAAAATCTAAAAATGATCTATAATACGTAGAGCAGTTATCCAAAAGTGTCCATCGTCAATCTGGAATAAACACAGACATCAAATTTCACATTTCAGGATTGCTTTCTCCTAGAAATTCGGATCCTTCTCTCTTCCTGCTGCGCTGGCCTAGCCTGCCGAGAATTAAAAAAAGAAAAAACCAAAGACCCCTGCCTATCGATAGAGGGCGCTACATTTTCTAAGACTCTATTCTTAGTAGGGTCCATGGTTTCTCTGATTTTTCATTTATTTAAAATAATAAATGAAGAAAGAGACTGATTATGGATGGGAAATTCCTGACGTTTTGTCCCTTGTCTTATTTTTATTCTGTTTGGATCAATTCCAGTTACATTAAAGTATTGTAGGAAGAAGTAGATCATGCACGAAAGACAGAACAGAGAATTTTAGCATGGAGCTATTAATAGCTCCATGATTTTAGAATGTGTTTTTAGCATAATGAGCACGAATAAAAAAATAAATAAATAAAACAAATAAAATCCGGCTATACATGTTTTTCTCTAACTGTGTAAACTTACCAGTCTCGTATATATTCATGAAACTGATAAATGATTTACCATTGAAGGGCATTTATTTCAAGAAAAATTGAGCAGACGGGTGGAGATGTGCAATATCCTACATAGCCACTACTCATAAAGGTACCCATTGTTTTGGGGGGTTTTATTTTCTTGTTTGCTTTAAAAAATACCGATATACCTAATCTTAACTCGAATTCTTTTTATTATCTAAATTGTAAACTTCCCCTCCTCAATAACCATATATTTCTAATCATAATTTTACAAAATAATCATAATAGGAATATATCGTCCTCCGGCCTTTTCTTTGTATTCTTCATGTTCTTTCCATTAAAAATGTTTGATAATATATGTCTATCATGATGATGAACAAACTCGAAAAAAAATGCCTAACATTATACAGCATGGACCATGAATAACATTTTTTTTAATTGCAAATTTCACATCGTCACTAGATTATGCCTAGCCTCTATAATATAATATAACCCACAATAATATTTATAATTATGCACATCCTGGCCGGTATGGGGGATCGACGTCCGAGGCTGCTTACTATATTTCTTTTGTATTTTATTTAATGAAATATGAAATGTTCTTTTTTCCCCTAATTGTCATGTGAAACACAAATTTTATTTCTCGCTGAACATATAACAATCCCGTTGTTTTAACATTTTGTGGTTGAGTCAAGTCTTTTTTGTCAAATCTGTAAAACTTCAAATATTGTATACTGTAGTAATTATTATTAAAACAATAAAAAAATAAAATAGTGAGGACATCATCGATTTTCTCATTTGCATGTCACTGAGTTGTTGATAAGCCCATGACCATACACATAATTTTTTCGCGGGGGGAAGCACGCATAAAAAAAAACTCGAAGCGATAAAGCGAAGTAAACGCGCTTGTCATTGGTGGATTTTAGAAGCGTTTTGCATTTCGTTAAGTGAAATTGAAGGATTTTGTCAATTTTTTAGTGACTTTGTAAAAAAAATCAGTAAAAATTGTAAATTTTTAAATCCCCCCACGGCTGTGTACGGCCATGCATAGGTCTATAGGACCTAACTATTTTGTGAAAATCAAATGAAACTTTAAAATGTCATAACTTTATTATTTACTTCGGATTTTTATTTTTATTTTTCGATTCAAACCAACAATGGGGTGAAATTAAATTACTTGGCTTTTATATCTTTTCAATGAAAAATTTAATCAATAGTGTTGGGCAATCGAAGAGTTGAGTAATGACCTGATGGGTTATGAACTGATGGGTAATTAGATTTGCCAGACCATATACCAAACTGATTAACCAACATCAATTTTGGAAATTTTAACAAGATTGTGTGGAATGTCTGTTTACTGGTGTTGGTTTAAAATTAGACAATTATTCGCCTATTAACTATCATACTACCGTTTACCAAAATTATTTGAAAAACTATTTAATATTGGGAGAAATGCATATCGCAAATTAGTTGTCGATAGATTTTTAAGTATTATGGAATAGAATTTTGGAATGTTTAAGTAAAAGTAAAAACAAAGTAAATCTAAAAACAAAGTATGGAAAAGAATGTGATATACAATTAAAAAATTTATTATTGGAATAATGCATTATTTTTTATGCTATTGTTTATACCTCCATCTGAGATGAGAAAAAAAAGAGAGGCTGTTTCTTAAACAATGGGGATTGTCATTGTTTCTCTCACGTCTTCATAAGATTTGATGATATAGTTGTATTTATTTGCGGTTATAATATTTTTGGAATGTCGTAAAAATTATGACATCTTTTAATAATCCAATTATTTGGATTTGACAAAAGAAATGACAGCATGTAGTCAGCTAGTCCATCAATATAAATCTATTAATCTTTTTCTTTAAAATGAATTTATTTTTTATGCTTGTGGAAATAAACGAAAATTATAAATATTATGAAGTGTAAGAAAAGTATGATCTATGGATATGTTTCAGATTGTATTCAGCCTTCTCCGTTATATTGCACGTAATATTGCACGTGATTGTTTACGTAAAACCATATAGGCTTGCCTCTGCTCCAATGTTGCCACAAATCCAAAACAAATTTCCCGAAACTGAGTCTCAAATTTTCCTGAAATTCAGAAACATTTCCTGAAATTTCCAAATTGTATTTTCTATTAAAAAAAAATTGGACAATAACAAAGCAAGCCTAATTGGTCCAAGTGACTAAATTCAAGGAATTTAACCTTTTTTGTTGCCTGCACTTTTTTCAAAAAGAGCAACAAAATGACAAAATGCGGAGCGCGAGCAAAATATTTTGAGCTACGTATGACAAACAAATCTATGAATATTATGACATGAACATTTAAAGTTGCTACGTTTAATTGTAGTTTTCTGATTTTCAGGAATTTTTTAATTTCCCGAAAATGACCTGAAAATGATCCGGATTTCCCGGAATTCGGGAATTTTCCTTTTAAGTGGATACACTGCTCTCCTCTCATACAAGAATGCGTTTTCTTGGCAAGCTCCTCCGTTTTCTATTTCATATACCTTACTAGCCAAAAGTCACTTTCATACCTCTCTTCCCGTTTACCCTTTATTATTTTAAATGTATTCTTTTATGATTGACATTGTTAAGAGAGCAAAAAGTTACCCCCTCTCACTCTGGTGGTGGACGTATAACAGGTGGGAGGTGGGGGACGTCTGCCCGAGGAAAAAAAAACTAACACGGGGAAAAGAGAGAAATATTCAAAGGGAAAGTAAAAAAATGAAGAAAAACTGGTAAGGAATTAAAGAGGGGAAAGAAGGAAAGAAAAGGGAAAAGGGGAGAGAACGAACACAAAGAGAAGAGAGGGAAACGGAAGGAAAGTCTAGGGAAGGAAAGAAGAACCTGCGAAAAAAACCAAAATCACCCCGAAAAATTCATGCACCGTAACGACTAAGTGAGAAAGGGGAAATAAATCAATTTATATAGCAAAATTTAGCTGGAAATTATTGCATGAAAGAAAAAGAATTAAAGGGGCAAATAAAGGAAAATGAAGGTAGAATGGATAAGCTAAAAGTTGAGTTGGAAAATGAAGAAAAGGGAAAGAAGAAGAAAATGTAAGAACGCGGCCAAAACCAAGGATCGAGCCTGGTCGGGCTGTCCGGGATTCTTTAGAATTTATTTTTAACGCTCTTTTAAAGTGCGAGTATTATCATCCTATATATACATGTAGCTTGTAGGCTAGTTGGTTGGCAATGATATTTGGCAAATCCGTCACTCAAATGAGTCACCCAAAATGAATTGATAAAACACTTAGAGGGTACAATAGCATAGGCGGATCCAGGGGGGCCGAGGGACCCCCCCCCCCCTATTAGCGGATCATAAAAAGAAAAAAGGGGGAAAGAAAGAAAAAAAGAAGGGGAAAGAAGGGGAAAGAAAGGAGGAAAAAGAAGAGGAAAAGTATAAAAGGAGGGAGACGATTGAATAAAATAAGGTCAGGGGAAGACTTTGAAAATGATTTTTTTTTGCTCGCGCTTCACGCTCGCCTAGCCTGTTTTATGAGATATATATCTTGCTCAATAGGCTAATATGTATAGCTTAAGATATCAAGTTTTGAAGTCAACATACAAAACTTATTTCAGCTCGGACATCGAGCTTTTATTAGTTTGTTTGATTTCCAAATTTATTTCTAAGTGCTCTGTAAAATGTCCGTTTTATGGTGTGAATATCATTTGCAGCTTTTTGCGCTGTGCGCTCGCATTATTTGATTTGCCAAGTAGGCCTACATAATATTGTCTTTGTTTATTCCATAAGATTCTTTATATATTAATTCTATAACAAACTACTTAAAATCCCACTTTTATGACAGTTTATAAAAAGTTTCATCTCGCGATTTGCGCTCGCATCAATAGTAAATTTAATATATCAACTCATATATCCTATTCATGATCACAAAATTGCTTAAAATATCCAGTTTTTAGGCCTCAAATGTCAACAAATTTCATTCACTCATTAGGCTTATTATATCAATAAATATGAAAATAAAATTTTCATGAATTCCTAATAACTTAATTGTCCCTTTTTCAGAAAGTTTCATATCGCGCTTAGGAAGAGGAATGTGCTTTCCACATACACTTCAGAATTTCCCTACACAGTGCTTTAAATAGTGCTTAAATTCACCCTTTTCATACCGGAATATCAAATATTTTCCGCTCGCACTTCGCGCTCGCATGATTGATTTTCATGAAAAAAATGAAATGTATTCAGAATGCCCAGATTCTGTCTAACTCTAAAACACGCGCACACATGTTTTTTTTTTAGATACGCAGCTTGATCTTTATTCAAAACGTGCTGTAATTATCCATTTTGCGCTCGCATTATTAATGTAGGAAGATACCAATTTACCCATACTTTTTCATGATTTACAAAACATGAATAGTGTCCCATTTTTAGGTCTGAAATCTCTTTTTTTTTCTGCTCGTGTAAGCTTCGCGCTCGCATCAATTGTTTAGTTTATACCGTTTATTTAAAAAGGTGCTTAGAATATCAAATTTTAGGTCGCGATGTCAAAAATTTTTCAGCTCGCGCTTCGCGCTCGCATTATCTAAAAATTGAAATATCATGTGTATCGTCTTAATGGCTAACTGCGAATTGTCCTTAACAGGTCCCTTTTCGATCAAGCCAGAACCCATTACAAATTTCTGCTCGCGCTCACACTGTTCAATTATTACATTTTTAAAAGTTGTTTTATAATAATAAGGTTAAAAATGACTGTTAAGACATCGGCGTTTTGGGGAGAAAGGAAAGGGATAAGTGTGAAATATAGGCCTAAATTTTTTGAAATGTTATGTCAAAATCTATCCCAAACTTTGATTTTTGTAATTTAAATGTCAAAGATTTTGCTCGTTTGCTTCGCTCGCTCGCATATATCGTATCGAACCCCCTCAAATTTTTTTGGCTCATTACGCCACTTAGACAATCCCTTCAAATAAACAAACAAAAATCAACTTTGAGTGGCCGATCGGGGAAAATATGGGTGAAAAAAAATTCGGGCCTCCCCCCCTATTGGCGGGAGCTGGATCCGCCCCTGCAATAGTGGAGCCTGTAACCAAGGGCGATGAGCGCATCTCGGTGACTGGGGGGGGGGGGGGGGCACTTCCAATGACGAGTACGTGGATACCAGGCACGACCATAATGGGTTTCGAAAAACACCCTACAAGTATTTTCCATATTCTCATATTCTGAAAATGCACCCCATAACAAGTATTGGTGTGTGAAACCCTACCCTTGACTATTATCCCTGAATTGACCCCTGCACTGTACATGTACAGCGACGTGATTACGAACACCGGCTTTACCTTTAAATTCGGTAACAGCACGAGGGTACTTATGAGTCCAACGAATTTTGGGCAGTATTTCACCCCATGCGTAAGGCATATTGTCCAGTAACTATAAAGGTTAAAAAATAAGCAGCAATTACTTTTGGGCGGAGCAAAAAATATGAAAAAGGGAAAAAGAAGGGGAAAGAGAGGGGGAAAAGGAAGAAGAACAATACGAGGAGGAAGACGAGTGAATAAAATAAGGTGAGTGAAATACAAATAAAAAAAAGTATTTCATGTCACTATTTTCGCCCGCGCTTCGCGCTCGCATTGCCTGTTCGATGAGTTATATATCTTTTGCTCAGAATATGCTGCTATGGAGCTTGAAAATATGAAGTTTTGAAGTCAATATACAACACATATTTTAGCTCGGACATCTAACTTTTATTATGTGGGGACGGAATGTAAAAAAATTTCAGCTCGCGCTTCGCACTCACATTATTTAATAGTTAAAATATGTATCGTCTTCATGGCTAACTGCAAACAGTCGAAAATTCCGTTTTCGATCAGGCCAGAACATATATTTAAAATTTCTGCTCGCGCTTCTTACATACCCATCTTGATCAGGATCACAAACGTTGCCAGAATGTTCAATTTTCACAACAAAATACATGAAATTTCAAAAAAAAAATAGCTCGCGCTTCGCGTTCGCACTATTTAAAGGGGAATGAAACCTTTGGAACAAACAGGCTTGTGTCAAAACAGAAAAATCAAAGAATAAGAACAAAGAAAGTTTGAGAAAAATCGGACGAATAATGAGAAAGTTATGCGCATTTGAATATTGTAATCACTAATGCTATGTAGATCCTCCCATTGGCAATGCGACAAGGATGTGTGATGTCACATGTGAACAACTTTCCCTTTGATCATGTTGATGGACTATGAAATACCGCCAAAATGTCTCTTTTTGCTTTTTCTCATGGTGATACAAACTCTTTATCCATGATGTATTACAAAAAAAAATTGTATTACATATGTCTTCCTATAGAAATAACACATGATCTACTGATAGATGTGATAAAAGAGGCAGTTTAAGTGGGATATATACTAAAGTAATGGGGAGAGTTGTTCACAAGTGACATCACACATATCGCAATATTTAAATGCTCATAACTTTCTCATTATTTGTCTGATTTTTCTCAAACTTTCATTGATCTGTTTCTTTGATTTTTCTGTTTTCATACAAGCTATCTTGTCCCAAAGGTTTCATTCTCCTTTAAATATATAAGATATAACATATTCTTTTATAACTGACTGTTAGAACTACCCCTTCAAAGAAACAAACAAAAATCAACTTCGATCGGCCGATCGGCGAAATAAATTATGGGTGAAAAAAATTCGCCCCCCTCTATTGGCGAAGGCTGGATCCGCCCCTGTATTATAACCATACTCTCAGGATAAAGGATACCAATAAGCCAGTTCACGGTTAGCTCATGATTAACTTTTCTCAAATGACCTTTGTAATTTTTCATTAGGATAAGCACTATCATTTTCAAATGTAGATGTTGCGTAAGCTTTACCGGTAGAGTATTCAAATTCTAAGAACAAAAGGCATTGTATAGACCAGGTGACTAGAATAGTACATCAGGGATAAAGTTTGGAAATCTGTTTTATTGTCTGCCTTTGGCACATTTGACTATTGTTTAGGCTTCTGTCAAATACCAGTGATTATGAAGGCTCTATTTATTACTCTTCAGCTTGGATGTGATAAATATTTTGAAAGGAATACATGAATAATCATCAAATCACAAATGCCTATGTCAGTGAATTTGAAAGCCACCTTCGTGGTTGTCTCCAATGACCTTTTTCTGCTCGTGCGCAGTTTACAACCGTGAACAGGCTTATTCTTGTAAAAATATATAGTTTGAGCGCGGGAGCGGAATTTTTTGTTGTTGCGTTTTTAACAAATTAGGAAAATTCAAGCCACGGATTAGTAGTATTACTCATTTGATACTAAAAAATATCGTTTATGTCTTGGAAAGTGTGTGTGTGTGTGTGTGTGGAGGGGGATTGTACATGCCCCCCCCCCCTCCGAAAAGTGTGTGTGTGGGGGGAGTGTTTTGGAATTTTGTTCAGCATATTAAAATTTTAGGTGTTTACTTTTCTCTTTATGTTACAATAAAAGAGGACATGAATTACAAAGAAATACTTAGTAAAATAAAAAGACTGTTGGGATGGTGGAAACAAAGGGATCTCACACTTATGGGGAAAATTCACTTAATGTTAAAAACATATGCAATGTCAAGGTTAAACTTTGTTTCGTCACTTATAGTGGTTCCTCAGTGGTTGTATGCTGAGGTTGAAAAGATCACATTTGAATTGTTATGGTCAGGAAAAGATCGGATAAAGATAATTATAATGTACCAGGATTACTCACAAGCCGAGGAGGTTTAAAAATGATGAATTTTAAGTTGTTTGTAAAGTCTCAACGTTTAATGTGGCTTATAAACGAATACTTTACGGAGAACGGGATGCAGGATGGAAGTTGTATTTTGATTTTTGTTTTCGATCAGTTGGGGGGAGATTTCTGTTTCTATGTGACTTTGACACTTCAAAATTAAATAAAAATTCCCCAATTTTATTCAGAGATGATGAAGGCTTGGCAAGACTTAAGGAAATATCGTCATTCTGAAGAGGTCTGAGGTTAACCCTATTATATTCAATAATCAACATATTTGTATAAAAGGTAAAACAATTTTTGACAATGATCTTTTCAATAAAGGAATATTTAGCGTTGATAAAATCTTTGATAATGGCCACTTGAAGCCTGTGACTTTTTGTCAAAATCTCGGTATTACCGCAAATCAACTTCTCCAAATAATAGATATTGTGCACTTTATACCAGCAAGTTGAAAAAATTTTAATAGTTCAATACAGCTTTAAAAAATTGATTTCGTAGACTTTGGGATAAGTATGAATATTGGAAAACAGGAAACAGCTTTTGAAGTAATTAAATCGAAAACAATTTATAACTTGTTTATTACCAATCTACAAGAGCTATACAAATTAACACTCAAGGATGGTCACAGTGATTTTAATTTTAATGATGTAGAAATTTGTAAATTATTTGGATATATCAGGAGTACAACTCTTATAAGAAAACAAAGGGAATTTCAGTTTATGCTTTTACATGGAGCAATATATACAAAAGAACATTTGATGAGATTTGGTTTCGTGGGATATACTTACTGCTCGTTTTATTGTACAAAAACTGAATCGTACTTTCATATACTCATGGATTGCATAAAAGTTAAACCTCTGTGGCAATTTTGTATTGATCATTTTTGTTTAGCTGAATTAAGAACTTTGAATCGGAGGGAAATATTCTTAGGATTACCTGGAAATTCTTGTAGAATTAAATTTGTCAATTCTGTTATTCTTTTTATTAAATATGGCAATTTTTAATTCCAGAGCTGAAGGCCGGGTACCTTCATTCATTAAAATACACAAATATATTACGGGTTGTATAGAAGAAGAAAGTCGCCTGGCAACGAAGTCAGGCAAGTAAAGTTTACATTTACAGAAATGGGATGAACTGAAAGTGAAAAGAGATTTGAATGTGAACGGGTGGGATGTGGTGTGAATGTTGATGATTTTCTTTTTTCTTTTTAGTTCCTTTCAATTTCCCCTTTTCTTGTATGATTTGAAGGTTCTTTTCTTTCTGTATCCTATTTCGCCAAAATGTTAAACGTTCATATGCAGATTTGTATACATTATGTTTGTTTACGTATGCATGGTATGTGCATGTGTGTATGGGTGTTAAGGTGGGTGTGTGTATGTGTGTATAATTATGTAAAGTTATGTTGAAGCTTGATGTAAAATGGGATGCAATGATAATACATGTAGGTTGATTTCTGTTCTCCTGCAAATCATTTAGTCATTTAATATCAATAATTATTAAAATACATAGAGGGTTGGGGGCTCAGTTAAGTAAGTTTTTTTTTTAGATATAAAAGTATAATTTCAAGGAATTTCATTCCGTCGTTATTTGCTTCAGTTTTTGGTAAATATATATGTATTTTTTTTTGCATATCCGTGTTGATATAAAATGAAGATTTTTATTTTTTTTGTATTTATCTGGAGTTTATGTAATTCATTTGAATGAAATCCATAATAAAAACATGTTGAAAAATGTATCTTCCCGGGATTAAACCCCGTGTTCACAATGATGTTCACGGTTTAGAAGGTAGTAGCGTAGCTATAGCAGACAGCATTTCTCAATCACGTGAACTATTATACTACTAGTCATGTGAGCAGATCACGTGTTCAGCCAGTTTCGTATGAGGCGCCGAATGTACCAATATTATATAGAACAATTATTTGTTATATAATCATTATTTATTAAATAATAACTATTATTTATATATAATTTACATTTTATTTGTAAATAACTACTATTATATAAAATATCATTTCTAATTATTTATATATAATTCCAAGTAATACTTCATTATTTGTAAATAATAATAGTTCGACATTCCATTATTTATAAATAATGATTATTTGTTTTTCATTATTTATAAATAATGATTATTTGTTTTTCATTATTTATAAATAATGATTATTTGTTTTTCATTATTTATAAATAATGATTATTTGTTTTTCATTATTTATAAATAATGATTATTTGTTTTTCATTATTTATAAATAATGATTATTTGTTTTTCATTATTTGTAAATAATGAAAAACAAATAATCATTATTTATAAATAATGAAAAACAAATAATCATTATTTATAAATAATGAAAAACAAATAATCATTATTTATAAATAATGAAAAACAAATAATCAGTATTTATAAATAATGAAAAACAAATAATCATTATTTATAAATAATGAAAAACAAATAATCATTATTTATAAATAATGAAAAACAAATAATCATTATTTATAAATAATGGAATGTCGAACTATTATTATTTACAAATAATGAAGTATTACTTGGAATTATATATAAATAATTAGAAATGATATTTTATATAATAGTAGTTATTTACAAATAAAATGTAAATTATATATAAATAATAGTTATTATTTAATAAATAATGATTATATAACAAATAATTGTTCTATATAATATTGGTACATTCGGCGCCTCATAGTTTCGCCAAAAAGCTGCTCTGAATTTTGAGAGGTTTCTTTGACGTTTGTGCCGCTTCATCAGCTGCCATTTCTTTCGTGGATATCGTTGGAGATTTCTTCAAGATGTCGACTGGGAAAGCTAAGGATTCTGGCTTTCATCACGATGCCGATGTTTTACAGATGGAAGATGAGGTCGAGCATGAGCCTGAAGGTAAAGCAACTTTAATTATTATCATCTCGATCTTCGCAAAGCAGTCTTCACTGCACTGCACCGCTGCCGCTGACAACGTCTGATCCGCTCAAGACAGCTCGGCCTCAAGCCTCAGTAGGCTCAGGCTCGGTCATGCGCTGCACTGCCAACTGCTCTGCCGCCACTTCTCTCGCTGTTGCGTTGGTGGCACAGCTCCCGGCGCGAAGCCAAAGCCGGTCTTTTATTAAGGAGTCTTTACTCTTCTTTTGCTTTTGGTGTTTTGTTTGAATAAGATGCCACTGATTAGTAATTTTCTTCTTCTTCTTTTGGCTGGCAACTAGTCAAGAAATGACTATTTTTGCCACTTTTTTTTGAGCTTTTTTCTCCTGAAAGGATGAATTAGAATAAATAAATACTAAAGAAATAGCTTCTTTCTCGAATTCGCTTGGGCCCTGGCTTCATTTTATTTTCCTGTTCAATCTTTTCCCCCTCTTTTTCTTATTTTTGTCTTTTTGATTTTGATTTTATTTTTGTTTAATATTTTTTGTGTCTCTAATGGTAATGCTAGTCAAACTCAAGTAGATTATGTTTATTTATTTAGGGTCTATACGGTATATATATATTTTTTTTTGGGGGGGTGGGGTTGTGTTTGAATTAATGGTCATTGATGGTTGATATGAAAATGCATCATCTATGGCAAATGCCTGGGTTTGTAAAACATAATGCATACATTTTTAATGTTTGTTTTAATTCAAAAGATATCAATAAATAATGTTTCAAATTAATCTGCAAGTCAAAATCTATAAAGTACCATCCGAAGTACAAAAGAAGATGAAATAACATGTAGTCTAAATAATGTCTACTTAATTTTTCATTCATTAAGAAATTTTTATTTTTAATGTTGTAGATACAAGAGATGATCATTTACACTCCTCTACGCAATCGGAGCCAGTGCCAAGTGAACACTACTGCAATAGTCCAGGTCGTGGTCCAAGTCGGCAGGGTAGCCATGGTAACCAGTCCTTTCTCCGTCACCGAGCGAGAACAAAGACGAATGAAAGGATGGAGGAAGAGGAGTTTGTTTTTGTGGAATCGCCAGAGAATGAAGTTGAAGCGCAGCGTATGGAACAGAACTATATGGTTTGTATGGGAGACTTACGTTCGACCAGATGCACTTTCAATTTTAAGATACATGTAGTTAAAATAATCTTTGTGAGCTATAAAATTCTTTCATGACTATTAGGAAGAATTATAAACAATGTACAGGGACTTTACATTTTACATTTTGTGAACCTATTTCGTATTACAGGAACTTTGTTATGAGATCCAGCGTAAGAATACAAGTACATTTGAAATAGAGCCTGGGTCTAACTAATTCTCAATCTTGTTTTGAGAAGATGATGGTATTGTAAATTGGTTCACTCTCTGGTATATTTACATTTTGTGATTAAGAAATGTACTGGAATTTTGACTTAGTGCCATTCCTGAATAAACTTAAGTTTATCTAAAGTTAATAATTGCAATGTTGATGCAGTGGAAATAAGTACTAGCTATCTGCACCTGGAAATAGTTTGTAAATTTCTGTGAATTTGCAATTGTCCTAACTTTGCAATAATCCTTTGAGACATTGTAAATGAAAATACTTGTTTTTAAAAACAATGACTGTCTTCTATTTTTTTTCTTTCAGTTTGGATTTAAGAAATGGAAGAGTCATGTGACAAAGCGCCCTCTACAGGAAAGGTCAGAGGTCGTTCAGGAGCTCTATAAACCACCATTAGAGATTAAACCATTTTCCTGTGAGTATATGAAAAAGAAAGTCTTCACACCAAAAAAAAAATTGTTCTTTCCCCTTCCGTAAGAAATATTTGTAAAATGATACGAAATATAAAAATAACTTCTCATTTAGGCACAGGGCCCAATCCAATTTACATATAGGGCAGAATAGAGGATTATTTTTCCTGTTGGTGGGCTATACAGTGGTTGTTTTTTTATTTATTTATTTTTCTTTATAATAATAACAATGATAATAGTCAGTTCATTTACAGCGCATAACACATTATGAATAACTGTCTCTATGCGCTTCCAAAGGACTTGGATGTTATTACCCTGGCTGTAGCTCAAGCAGCCTTTACGCGCTCAGAATTTCAAGGAATAAATTCCTGCCAGATACCCATTCACCTCACCTGGGTTGAGTTCAGCCCAATGTGGATTAATCTCTTGCTGAAGGAAACTATGCCATGGCTGGGATTTGAACCCACGACCCTCTGTTTCAAAGTCTGGAGACTAATCCACTGGGCCACAATGTTTTATTCATTTATTTTATTTATTTTTCATTTATTTATTTTTATTTTATTCATTTATTTATTTGTTTATTTATTTAGTTATTCATTCATTTATTTATTTATTATAATTATTATTTTATTTATTATTATTATTATTTTTTTTGGGGGGGTTCATTTTATTCAGGGAACAGGTATTTTGTTATCATCATGAATGACCAACCTAATTAGCAAAAAAAAATTGAAGTATCCGTCACAAAGTTGTTAAAAACTGGAAAAAATGATTTTCTAGGAAATTGGCAGCCATCTTGGACTTTAGGCAGGAACACTTTTTTCTTGGCCCAAGACCCAAAATATTACTTCATGTTGAGATAGGGTAAAAAGAATGAGTAAAAACTGTTCCTTAGATGTAAAAGCAATGCACAAATGTGCTAGCACATTTTCAATGTAAACATACAAGATTTCCTTGTTCCTTTTTCCTGTGCTTAGATATTCTAAGTATCAAGTTTCTATAAATATTGGTATTTCCAATGTTTATTCGTCCATATTCATTCCTTTCAACAGCCATGGGATTCATTACCCATGATTAGAGGAAATGCCTCTAAAAAAAACTTGAATCCATACTTAAAATAAAAAACGAAAGAGCCATGAGGACTATTTCTTCTTCTGACTTTCTTGCTCATAATAATCCACTATTTTATTTTAACCAGTTATTGAAAGTAACCGATATAACTTTCTTGGTATATTTATGTACCAACTTAATACACACGATTTAATAACAAGTGTTTTTTCTGATTTGTTTGTTCAAAATCCAGAAATCTGTTTAAATACCCAACTACACAAGTACACAATATCCGCATTTCCCCAGTTTGTCATGTTCTTGCTCTCAAAACATTAACTTTCGCAGGGCCTAGCTTTTGGAACCATTTTATAGAAACTTGTATAATTCAGTCGCCCTCTATGCATTCTTTAAATGGGGTCTGAAAAAGTTTCTTTTACAATCGTATGCTTGCACGTAGGTAAACACTTAGCTCGAGTGACTCTCATGTAGTCGATCTCTGTATTTAATGTAATCATTTTTCTTCATTTCATTCATCTTTCTTTATTGCGTTAGGAATGTTTAATGATTAATGATTTTTTTCTGGGAACCTATGTTTACAAGCTGGGCAAGTCCAAGAATTCGCGCGCGTTACGTATGGGACATTTCAGAGGCTTTAATGACCTGAAAAATAGTGTTTATTGACTTTGATTAGATTGAATACCCTCATGATGGTAGACATCTAGGAGAAGAATAATCATGCAAAAAATTGTGACATATGACCTTGACATTGACATTTTAGAGAGAAAAGATGGGCCGTTACGTATGGGATGCAGAAAAAAGACAATTTTTAAAACATTTTTTTCAAGTTGAGAATTCTCTGAAAGTATTTCATTTGACAACTTGTAACTTAGTGTGATAGAAGTCACAATACTCTAGTATATCTAAGGCAAGTTTCATGTCATAAGCCAAATCCCTCTAATTACAGACTCTAATTAAACAAATTAATGACATGTTACGTATGGGACAGTTATGTATGGGACATTTTGTCCCCATTGAGAACGTATACAATTTTCCCCATAATTAAAAAAATTGAAATAATTTAAAATATGAAAATAACAAAAGAGTTTCTGTCTTTTAAAATGTTTTATTGAGACATATTTGATATGAATGAAAAGGGAATTAGCCATTTCAGCATTTTTTTTCTTGATTTTCATGGTTTCATGAATTTCTTATGTATTTCTATTGTTTTTTATTTTTTTCGTATTTTTCCATTTTCACAATTTTTTCGCTTCAATTGTTTTCATCAATCAGTATTCATAACAAATCTGTCTTTAAAAACTAAAGAAAAGGTAAATAATCACTTTTTAGAGCACTCTTGAAATTTGTTTTTCTCCATTCTCTTTGTACACAAATCTCCCCATTGACATTGTGTGTAAATGTCCCATACGTAACAATTTTTTAATTAACTTTTAATTAAAAAGTAAACTCTATTTTTGAAACTTTTTGGGGTATAACATTTTCATACTTTATAAATTAGAACTTCCCAGAGATGCAACAATACAAGTATTGTATTATGAGAAATAACTTAAAAAAACATCCTCAAAATGTTACGTATGGGACATTCCATCCTTGGACAAGACCTAATTTGCATAATTAATTGGATGACACCACTTTTTTCCCCCAAAAGTAATAAGATGTTAGGGGGTCCATGTCCCACCTATGACTAAATCTCACAAGTTTTGTTTTTATTTTCTATGAGTTTTTATAATTGTCCCATACGTAACGCCCATTTTACCAATTATGCAAATTAGGTGCCCCAAATTAACATAAATATGCATATTATAAAATTTTTCTAAGTGAAATTTTAAAATTCAACATTTGGGCTTTCTTACCCCACCAAAGATAACTTCTTAAATTAAAGATGAAATTTTGCCTTCTAGGGTGACCTTTTCTTGGACTTGCCCAGCTATGCTTTTTTTTTTAGGTTCTTCATATTTCACTTGATTCTATATACCTTTGTAAATGAGTGAATGTAATTGTTATTTTTTTCTAATTTGTTAAAGATGTATGTCCTATTTTTATTTAACTGTCCAAATCATGTTATTTTCATCCTAGGGTACCCCTTTAAGTTCCATAATAGTAATAACACTTTATGCAATTCAAGTTGATACATCCTGGTATAGGAAATGACTGGCAATAGAGGAAATACACATTTCGTGCATACATTGTACAGTGCCAAAAGTCTGTAAAAATAATGATCAATAATAATGAGAAGAAGAAGAAAAAAATGTCAGAGAAAATGAGTTGAACTTTAGTTTGAACTTTGATACAATGAAATAATGTTATTTTCTTTCTTTAAGCATGCACTGGGTCTGGTCTTGAGGATAAATTTAAAGCATTGAAAAAGTTTGAGACTTTAAATTTGCAAGACCAAAGACATTGAAAACTCTGCATTTATTTTGCACACACAAATTGTTGTGGAAGGTATGTAATAAAAAATATGAACACAGGGTGCTTGATAAGCACTTGCCCGATTGCCCGGGGTAAGTAAAAGTTAGAGTCGGCAAGTGTTTTGAAGTAAAGACCGAAACTACTTGCCTGCAAATGGGGCAAGCAAAATTCTCACAGTAGAATGACCAAAATTAGGGTCGATATGAAATATTTACCCTAATTTTGGTCATGACAGGCAAGATAAAATCACTTTGGAAAAAGAAATGCAATAACAAAGTAGATCAGTTCATGTCAAAAGAGAGAAAAAGGTCAATAGTTTATAACACTGCAAAATTTTCTTTTGAAGAGGTAAAACTTTTTTTTGCAATTATTTTTTTTGGGCAAGTGAAATAGATTTTGGGTCAAGTATACTCCAACTATTTAAAAATTTACTTGCCCGAACAGGCAAGTGCATCTAAAAAGTTATGTAGCACCCTGATGAACATAATAATTATTATTATTCAGAGTTTAGAGTATAACATAAAGAAATAATTATTACTATCAGGGGAAGAAGAAGGAGGAGGGGGAAGAAAGGAGGAGGAGGAGGAAGAAGGAGGAGAAGAAGAATCAACCTCTGAATTGTTCATAGTAATGGTAATTCTGTTCTCTTTTTTATAATTAGATCCTACAATTGGAGTGTCCAACGTGATTTATGCATTGTTGATCGGATGGTTGATGGCTTTGGTATACTCCTTAGTTGGACTTCTGATGTTTTTCACCATAATTGCATGGAGACATGGTAAGTGATTTTAAGATCGCCTCACACTAAGAGATAGAGAGCGAGAGTGGCAGCACCACAAGGAAGGGGGGGGGGGAGGCAACCACCCTCCTCCCCAGTAACTTTTCTAGAATGTTGCAAAAGAAGAAAAAAGAGATGAAAAAGAAAGAACAACAGGGAGAAGTGTTTAGGTATGTAGGTTTGGGCTGTTTTCAATTGTTATCCCCCTATAATGTTATTTGAGAAAAATAGTCACTCCTACTTGTAGGTCATCTCTCCCTCCCGCCCATCAAATTAGCCATTTCGGGAATCAGAAAGTATTATAGATCAAGCTCACACCCCCACCCCTGTGATTGATGTTCAGAATATTCTGTTTTACAGTGATGGTAAATTTTAATAAGATATCAACTGAAACCAGTTGTGACCAGTTGAAACCAGTTAAGACTTCCAATTGTCAAATTGTTTAAAAAATAATGGAGATAAAAAAATAATAAAATAAGTGTCACCAAGAGCCTGCTTGTTTAGAAGGGCAAATACACATGAGGTGCATTTTAGCTATCAAAATGCTTGAATTTAACGTTACATATGTACGTAAATACTGCAATTTCCAGAATTGTATCACGGCTGGATCGCATAGTGTAAGGTAGGTTTACAGGTCTTAACCATTCAATTTGTGTATTTCAGCTCATCTAGCTTAGTGGATGTACAATGAGTAGGTTGATGATTATTGCAAAGATTCTTCTGAAGTAAATTATGTTCATATAACGCAATATTATCTTATTCACAAAACATTGTATTCCACACTTCTTTTTTGCTCTTCTTGCTCTTCTTCTTCGTCTTTCTCGTCGACTTGTTCTTCTTCTCCTTCTCCTCCTTCTTCTTCTTCTTCTTCTTCTTCTTCTTCTTCTTCCTCTTCCTCTTCTTCTTCTTCTTCTTCTTCTTCCTCTTCCTCTTCTTCTTCTTCTTCTTCTTCTTCCTCTTCCTCTTCCTCTTCCTCCTCTTCTTCCTCTTGCTCTTCCTCCTCCTCTTTCTCTTCCTCTTCCTCTTTTTCTTTTTTTCTTCTCACTTGTCACTCTACCTCCTTTTCTTCAAGTTCATTCTTTCTATCTCCCCTCTTAGACGCTCTATCCTCTTCAGTTGTAAGGGTGTGCTTATTCTACTATTTCAATTATCTTTTCTGCAATCATGAGTGTATAATGGTAATAAATTCCTTGTCAGAATAATTTGATAAACATTAGTCCTGTACTTTGTATTAAAAAAGTAACCTGGACTTATTTTCATTGTTTATACTTCCCTTTGTTTTTATATTGAATAAAGGTGATTTATACATGTATATAAAAAAATTCCCACTTTCATTTAACAGTTCAATATAAAAATAAACTCAATTTCATGTTAAATCATAAACAAAGTGCAAATAAGCCTCTTTCATTGAACACAGAACTGGGGAGTATTTTATAAAACTCTTTCGCTCACTAATTTGCTCTTTTATAGATTATCACATGCAAGGATATTCAGAAGCTTATAACATGTAGATGTGAAAATCACTGATTTTTTTTTCATGAAATGCTCCCAGGGCTGATGAAGACAGTCAATAGTTCTTTGTACTTTACCCCTTGCAGTAATTATTCAAGGTTGGGGTGTCAAAACTGAAACATACTTTATATCATCGGGTGAACTAGAAAAGGATTACTAAAAACAGAAAACAGAAGGGTGACTTTAATATACAATCAAATAAGGTCAAGGTTATTATAACAGGCCAACAAAACATCCTTTATTATTTGTTATCTGATTTTGATGAAGTTTTTTGCATTTTGCTCAGTGAATTCTACTCTATGTATGAAGATATAAATATTTTCAGCCCGGACCATCCCTTTAAGTTATGGGAAGTAAAAAAATATCCAAAATTGTGTACAATTGTATTTTTCTTGAATTTACTGTACTCTTTCACAATTCTGTAGTGGTGAAGACTAATACCTCAGTCACATTTCCCGTACGGCGAGTCGGAAACGGCTGTTTTGACATTTTTTGTACCAGCTACATATGGGTGGTTTTGAAGAAAATTTGATGAAACTGCTGTTTTCGACTCGCCGTACGGCGGCAGTAGAGGAAAGTTGACTGAGGTATCATATCTTATTCATCCTTCCCAAAACCAATTAAGAATGACTTGAAAGTCAAATGAGGTGTTGCATTTAACCTCTTCTGTATATTTATTGGCTAGCCTTAGTTAAACCACAACTTTAGAACAGAGTCTTAATTAAACTGACTTCACAATACAGGCCATTGTGCGTTACTTTTTAATATTATCTTTGTATGCGGATATTAATGACACGGCATTGAAACTTGCAGAATATACATGTATGGAATCAAATGCCCAAAATAGCAAAATTATGTGAGAGATAGTTCCTTAGTATGTTCATATTTACCTAGAGACAAACAGGGAAATACTTCATTAACATTTTTCTTGGCTTGGAAGTGCACCCCTAATGTTAACTGCCTGATAAAACATACTTTGAGCAACTGATGCCTTGGGCAGACTGCTACCAAATAATACATTTGTATGATATTATTTATTTTATGTAATGACATTGATATTGATATTGTTTTTGTAAATCAAACTTGTTTGAAGTGGCGAAAAAGATGCTAAAAATTTAATGAAACATCTGACAACTTGACAAGTTCTTCATGAAACGGTCCCCAGATGTATCATATGTAAATAAATAAACTGAATGAAAATTGTGCAACTGACATTCATCTTTATTTCTTCACTTCCTTTCTAAAAGGTATATACTGTTTTAAGCTCGCATGCTACTTCTTATGGCCATTTGGATATTTTGTACAAGAGGTAAGTAATCTAAACTCTTCACACTTTCATTAATTAGATGCAAGCACTTTTTTCCCAGAATATTAAAGTATTAACATCTCCTTTTCTCATTGGAATAATGCAGGTCTATTTTAGGGTTAGTGCACCAGACATCTACTTTCGTAACTATACTTTCTTCCTTCTTTCTTTCTTCCTCTTTTTTCCCCCACTACATGAAAAATGAAAGGTTATCACTTTCGAAACAAACAGTTTCATGAGACTTGAAAGAACAAAGTCATTAAACGATGTGGCAAAAAATAAACACGGAGAGGGGATTCCGCTTTTTAGGGTTAACCCTAAAAGGACTGGGCTATTTGAGATGTATCGAGGACTTGGGGGGGGGGCATGATGGCCCTCCGTCTGATCTCGGCCGCCTTTCGCACGAAATTTGGCACACATATTCTTTACCACATAAACTACAAGCCAGTATGAAAAAAATTCTGAAAAATAATTGTTTATTTATTATGAATAAAATATGCAAATGTAACACCAAATTTCACTTGAATTTTTTTTCCTAGATGTCATCTTTGTTATCTAATTTAAAGGTTTCCACAAAGAAAAATTGTGAAAGCCAATTTTTTCCTTACAGTGTATGTACATGTATATCTTTGTTTTTTTTCAATGGAAATTATTACAGACTATTTAACAACAAATTAAACCCTAAATTAATTAAGCAGACCAATTAGAACGAAAAATAATCACCCTTTTGTGAATTTCATCTCCCATAAACTTTGTACACAGAGTATAAGAATGAGCCATTTTCGGCATGACATTGTCTAGTAGAAAGTCACGTTGCGTCGCGATGCTATAGCCGAATGTCGCGAATTTGTTCTCAAAAGTTGTGGGAGACTTCAAAGAAAAAAGTCATAAAATTTTGCGGCGCTATCTTTTTGTGTTTCGGAAATATCACGCAAATGTTAATGCACAATGCTAGTTTGGGGCAAAATGGAGACATACAGTGCGTCCCAGAAAAAACGAAACTGAGATTAAGCGATGATTTATCATAACTTATCATAACAAATACAATAGACAATTGACCTACCAATGTAAAGCTTAGAATCTCCTCTTTCATCTGATATTACTTAGATTATTCTCCATTCAATAGGCCCGAATTCACAAAGGTCGACTAAAGTTATACCCGGGGTATAAAACGCGTCATTTGACGTGATTTTAATCCATGGACTAAAGTTATCCCGGTATAACTTTAGTCCACCTTTGTGAATTTGGGCTATAGTGATTTTCACTGGCTATTTTGCTCTCTGTCAAATAGGAACCACCTTGACATCAGGAAACCTTGTTATGGTAAAGAGATTTTTTATTAGGATAGTGAGCTGCCACAATCTGCCATTGATTTTTTCTACAGACTTTATCAATTCCTAATAGTAATTGCCCCAAACAGTAGCGTAAACAGGATTTTTGAAAGGGGGAGGGGTTTCAAGTTGAATAAAAATTTGACAAGCAAAAAAAGGGGTTTTCTTTCGATAAAAATTAAAAAAACTGAAAAAAAGGTTTTACCAGAAAAATTTGAAAATTTAGGTCTTTCCATAACAAGCAAATTTGACAAGCAAAAAAAAAAGGTTTTCAATAAAATCTAAGAGGGGGTTGAACTCCTGTAATCCCCCCACCTGCGTACGCACCTGGCCCTAAACCAGGGTTCATGAAACCCTTGTGGCAGGTCGATTTTCATGAAAACAGGAAACAAAGAGAAGTAATTGAATAAAGGTCAGTCAAACTCAAGTCAAATATTTAGTGAGGTTATGAAATTTAAATGGTCACAAATAAAGTAAGGAATTTGTTCAAAATGACAGGATTTTGTGTACATCTCTCTTTGATCTATTTGAATTTTACTCATCGATCTCTTACAGGCAGCTTGTCTCCTGTTGGGCTCAATATACATGTATAGACAAAATAATCTTTACACATCATATACATACATGTACATGTAAAGGTGATAATAGTTTATATACATGTACAGTACATGTATGTTTCAAGCAGTATCTTTAGAAAAAAATGCAGAAAATCTTAACATTTTTCAACGAAAGCTGTAAAATATCCTTTGAGAGTTTGAGACCTATTATGATTTTGTATCATATTTTATCCAATTTGAAACATTTTAAGAATTGCTTCTGTCATTATCTCTCTGTTTTCATTCCAAAAGATTTACCTGAAAATGGTATTAAAAACAAACGATATTAATGATAGGCATTTATATAGCGCCGTCTGTTTAGAAATATTCTATTCCAAGGCGCGTTGTTATAATTGTTATTATTACCCCGGCTTTAGCTCGAGCTGATTTTCATCGCTCATGCATTCAAGGAATTAATCCTGCCGGGTACCCATTCACCTCACCTGGGTTGAGTTGGGGGGGGGGGGAAAGATAGTGTTTTCCATTCATATAATATGTGAATCCTCCCCCCCCCCCCCCCACTCAACCCAGGTGAGGTGAATGGGTACCTGGCATGATTAAAGCTATATTACAGTAGTTGCAGTAAAACACTAATTTCGTGAGAAAGTCTGTAAAACCAAGGTTAAGTATGACTACAGGTATATCATTGTGGATCTAGATCTGGTACAGCTACATAAACTGAACTTTGTGAAATCATAAAATCTAAGCTGAAATACGATCACACTGAAGATCGCCAACACAGATAGGCACACGTGGGACAGTGTATTATTATTGCTGGAATAAAGACCCAACGGAAGTGACCGAATCGGCGCTTATTTTGCTTATTTCTCAGCAATTACACAATTTCTTCCAGAATCCTTTGGCACAAGATATTATGCTGAAAAGATAAGCCCAAAGATAAGCCCAAAGGAGAGGTCATATATATTCTCAATTGCATTGTAAATAGATTTGCTCAAAAGAGTGAACAATATATCCAGAGTTGGCTCAGGCACTGCCATCATTATTCATAAATACCTTTTTATAACTGATACGTGCGCTACTGCTTGCTTATTCAAATATTGACATTATATTTGAAATTGTTTATAATGTTTCCCAGTTTCAGTTTCAGTCATTCCTTTATAAGAATTGGTTTCTATTCCTGCCATATTATTATGCTGAAAAGATTTTGACCTTTGCAATACGTGTTAACATAAAGGGGTGTTTCACAAAAGATCCATCAAAGTCGTACTTTGAAATGTAATGTAAATTCCCTGTTGTGTTTTATGTACAATACATCACCACAGTGGGGGAATTCAAGTTTGTTGTTGGTACTGATGTTAGTGTTACACGTAGCAGACCTGCCAACCAGTACGTTTTAGGCGTAGTTACTGTAGTACGTTTTTGCAACCAACCAGTACGTTTTTCTTTAAAAAATATGTTTTTCGTAATTTTTTTAAATCGTAATTTATTGAGAAAAATCATCTCTATATGTCTCTATTTCATAAAACATACACAAATATGGTTATTAGATCAATGAAATTTCAAGTAACTTGATTTTTTTTCAATAATTTTGTTAAAACCAGGGTGAAGATATACACATGTTTCAATGTTTCTTTTTTCATCTGCAAGAGCAGTGCTCATTTTAGCTTGCATGCAGCTTGAGTGCCGCAATGAGCGAGTGCGCCAAGCATTTTATTATGTAATATACTTTTTTTGGGGAAAAATACAGTTTTTTTATCACAGAATACAGTTTTTCATTCCCAGAGTTTGGCAGGTCTGACGTACATGTAGAAGCACAATTTAAATAGCTCCACAGCCTAATCTGAGTTTACATGTATGAAACTGATCCAACTGATCACATTATTGACATCTCAAGTCCTAGTGAAATTCATCCCTGTACCAGCTGCATTCGAAATTTGGAGCTGTGCTGACATTAAAATTGAAATTGACCTACATGTAACACCAACACCAATAAGTCAACACCAAACTTGAAATCCTCAATTGGTCAGATCATGCTGTAGGAGTCATCGATGAGGTCATGTGTTTGGTGCCATGTGCAAGTTGGCATTAAAACTTGACTTTCATTTACACTCAAATGTTTGTTAAACTCTTAAAACTTTGTTAAACACTGCCCTTTGTCTCACACACACTATCCCAAGTAATTTGCCATGCTGTGAAACCATAAAACAATTTTGTTGTTGCAAATTTGCAGATTAGTTCTAAATATAATTATTCATTTAAATCTGTAATTATTTTACTTACATACAGTTGAGAGTAAAATGCTGCTATTGATGGCCAATTTAAGAATACCATGCTTCAGTTACTCAATTTTAACAAGTGCATTATTTTTTGTCTCCTCACTAAAGCAAACTGAGTATAGGTATATGGATGCTAATGACTCGGTTAGCACAGATGGAGAGAGTGTGGTCAATTCTGCTCATAACGTCCGACCTAATGATAATGCTCGTCTCGTGACATCACTATCATCATCAAGCGTCAGTAACTCATATCGCAGGATAGATAACAGTCAGTATTGGGTGAGATCGTTAGACATTCAATATAAATATCATTTCTTAGTAATAAAAGCAGAAAAATTGAATATGTCACTGAAACAAAGGTCGGTCAGACCAGTGAAACTGACTCCAAACCGATTATTGGTATATGTCATTGGTAATAACAATAATCTTGGTTTTTCTGATCTGGGGCCCGTTTTGCAACTGTTGTAACTTTGCCATAATGGCAACTACCATGGTAACAGGGCTCAGCAGCCAATCATAATCAAGGTTACCATGGTAGTTGCCATAATGGCAAAGTTACAACAGTTGGAAGTCCTTTATGAAACAGGCCCCAGGGGGCGGTTTCACCAACTTGACATTGGCATCACAGCTCACCGTGTGGATAGTCCTGTGGATAGGGCTGTTAGGATGGTGGAATGACAATAAAAGTTGATGTGAAATGGAAATTAAAGAAAATGAATTGTGACAGATGGATGGATGAGATGATGGAGTTTTCTAATCACAGTGTATCATTTTTGCTCTTTTCTCTACATGTGTCATCCTAATGCTGCTTCTACATTTTATTGTGTTCTTCATATAAGTCGAATAAAAAATCAGAATCACAGTGTATGATTTTGCTTTCATCTACATGTGTGTACACATATATGTCTGAAAACTAGAAATTCCAACTGGATTTGTTTTTTCAGGGAAGGATTATTCCACACGTTTCTCACAACAACAAAAATACATTCATTTACCATGAATCATAACAAAAAATGTATTTAATTTTTTTTTTAAAGAGAATTTCCATTTCTTCTTTCAGAAAAGGCCTTCTACGTACGTGTGGCTTCTACTAGGGGTACCTTTTGTTCTGCTACTTCATCTTTTGGTATTCTTCATATCATGGATGACTATTATATTCCTGCCTGTGGCAAAGGTAAACCATTTTTTGTAGCTGAGCTCATTGGGGTTGTTTACAATCAGGCTATATCATATCGTTGGGGCGCCGTGGTCTCCTGGTTACGACTCTTGTCTTTCATCTGAGGGACGTGGGTTCAAATCCCAGTCATGCCGTGTTTTCCTTCAGCAAGAAATTTACCCAGTGCTGCACTCGACCCAGGTGAGGTGGATGGGTACCCATTAGGAGTTATTCCTTGAATGCTTTAGCGCTGATATGGTGGCTCAGCCATGGCCGGGGTAATAATATGATACTAAGTATCAAAGCACAGTTGAATATATGTACATAGTAACTGTGCTATATAAATGGACATATTATTATTACTATTACATGTATATCATCAGAAAGGGACTTCTATGCATTAGTACAGTAAATTATTTTATCCTGTGTATTATTTGTTTCCTTTCATACAGCTGAATATGATGGCAATCAAAAGATTACTGTTTCTACCTCCTGAGAAGCTGAAAGTTAGCAAAACCACTGCCTTAAAGGTACGTTGAAACCCAAGGATATATAATAATGACATAGCGTTATTATTATTTGTTTGTGGTCACCTGTGCCTAAGAGGCGAGAAGCGAACTGAATCACTATGACCCGCGGGTCTCTCCTCCCGATATAACTGATTGGGGGATTGCATGTGGACCACTATACCGGGGTTTCCCCCCTACTCTTAAACGAATAGTGCAGTGGGTTCTTAGCGTGCAAAGGTGGTGACTCTCCTGTACACTTAACATCCTATCCGAGGGAGCGTTGTGGCCCATTGGATTAGTCTTCGGACTTTGAAACAGAGGGTCGTGGGTTCGAATCCCAGCCATGGCGTAATTTCCTTCGGCAAGAAACTGAGCCACAATGTGCTGCACTCAACCCAGGTGAGGTAAATGGGTACCGGTAGGAAGTAATTCCTTAAAAAGCTGTGTGCGCTATGAACGCCTAGCTTAGCCGGGTAATATAGGAGCGCCTTGAGCACCTAACAAGGTGGATACTGTATGTGCGCAATATAAATACCCTATATTATTATTATTACTCTTATTTGAATAGTGCAGTGGGTTCTTAACGTGCAAAGGTGGTGACTCTCCTCTACACAGGGCCTCTATTTAACGTCCTATCCGAGGGACGGTGTTTTGCGCTGTAACATAGCCTGCATCAATGGAACAGGGGAAAGACGTTTACACACAAAGCGTGCTTCAATTATCTGCTTTGGGATGGACTCGAACCCATGACCTTTGGTTTGAAGGGCAGCCGCTTTACCGACTGAGCCAACTTAAGTTAAGTGATTGTAGGGCTGATGATTGTAATTGAATGCATTAATTATTTATATGATCATCCAATCCATCAAAATCAGCCTTGCGATCAGTTGCTTAGAATTGAAGGAGAGTAAATTATAGTTGCAATTTCAGAGCACAAAATGGTTGTTCTTATTCAACGGTATCGTAACGTCACAAGCAGATAATTTTGCCTATACTGCTGCCGATAAATCTCACATTTGCAGTTGGAAGAATAGAATAAGTAGGTTGTCAACAAATTCTATCATCATTGTACTAATATATTTTCCCCTTTATTTTGTATTTCTTCCAAACCACCATAGCCTGGAGAGCAATCACATGAGGTTATCATGTGCTCATATCAAGCTGCTAACTTCTACTCATACAAATACACTGTAGATGGCATGAACATCTTCTTTGTCAGTATCCTTTGATAATTCAAATTTAATTCATATCAAATTTAATGTAGCGGCACAGCTTTGCAAAACGGCCGGTGGCCGCCCAACGTCTTGCGCTGCCCATGTACAAAAAAGACGGAGTCAAGAAATGACAAGTTTGAACGAAGAGATGAAGTAAAGTTGTACATAATGTTTATTTGAAAATCAGTGTCAAATCAATAAGCTGTTATAGTATAATAACGTCGCATCTCTGGACTGGACGACCGACAATGGGGTATGACTAAACCTACGGCAGCAAAACAAATCTCGAACGAAAAGAACTACCTTGCCCGACCTAGCACACACCCTTTTTATCCTTCTTGGCTCAAACACCACGTGGCGAGAAAAACCCTTCCCCAAATCAGTCCTATCACTTTTGGTGCAATGCTCCAAATTAATCCGCCTGTAATATTAGTGTACAAAATGGAACTAATTAATGTGCGTACTCTGGTCCCAAATTCAAGTTCTTCGGCTTTCCATTATTCTTCCCTCTTTATGTACATGTAACTCTCTCTTCACCACTCCCCCAACTTTTCTATCGATCAACTTTTCCTCTCTCTACGACTCTCGCACTTTAACCACTTGCACTACAGCTCTCTCATCTACTCTCTTACTCAATTCTCTCGTTCTACGACTCTCGTGTCCTACAGCTCAGTTATCTCTCCCACCTGTTCACTTTATCTCTCTTTCCCCCGCTCTCTCCCTCTCTCTCTAGTCGCTGAAGAATGCAAGCAAGCCGGAGGACAGGAAATTAGAAGCAGAATCGAAAAATATTTAAGGTCAGCTGGACCGTCCATAAATTCGATTCAGTATTCAACTCTACTCTTCCAATGCTATTGGGTCCCGAAAAATACTAATTCTAGATCCCAGACAGCCCGAACGCCTAGCAACCATTCAGTTTGAGTTCCTTCACTACCACATTCCACACACAGCCAGCCTGACCCATAAAAACCTGCAACTAAAACTAACCATAATGGAATGTAAACAGTGCAAGAAGGCAAACAAACTTTTTACCAAAACAACCAAATCTCTATTTTCCACCCCGCTATATTAAAAAGATATCTTGTCATGTTGGCAAAGTGCTTTGTATAATTAATATGAGAGAGCTCTTGGCCATTGCTATATAAGCAGACCTGCCAACCAGTACGTTTTAGCCGTATTTAGTACGTTTTTGCAACCAAAATACGGCAGTACGTTTTTTCTTTGAAAAATACGTTTTTTGTAAAAAAAAAAAAAAAAAAAAAAAATCGTAATTTATTGAGAAAAATAATCTCTATATGTCTCTATTTCATAAAACGTGCACAAATATGGTTATTAGATCAATGTAATTTCAGGTAACTTGTTTTTTTTTTCAATCATTTTGTTCAAACCAGGGTGAAGATATACACATGTTTTAATGTTGTTTTTTTTCATCTGCAAGAGCAGTGCGCATTTTAGCTTGCATGCAGCTTGAGCGCCGCGATGAGCGAGTGCGCCAAGCATTTTATTATGAAATACACTTTTTTGGGGAAAAATACAGTTTTTTTTTTCACAGAACACAGTTTTTCATTCGCAGAGGTTGGCAGGTCTATATAAGCTGTGCTCAGTCAGTAGAGCAGTGGTTTTGCAATCCAGTGTGCTAGGTTCAATTCCCACTTGGTGCTCTTTTGCCCTTTGGTGAGGCATTTGTCTTCCTTACCATGGGGGGGGGGGGTGTTTCTCAAAGATTTGAATATTTTATTTATTTTATTTTATTCATTTATTTTTTTTGATTTTATTTTTTGATTGGTATATATGCACATAAAAAATTGACCAGCAGCACAAGCTGAAAGGGTCAATTTACAAAAAATTATGAAGTAGAATATACAGATATAACAAGGCAAATGAATAAAAACGTAATTACAGTATTCTACGTCAAAACTTATCTCCAATTAAAAGATGTATCTCATAAATAGAAGTTTGAGAAAGAGAGAAATAATCAAAGGGGAGGAGGGAGAGAGAAGAAGAAGAGAGAGAGAGAGAAATGAGAGTAATGGAAAGAAAGAGAGGAAGACGAGGTATGTTCTCCAAATAGAAAGAGAAAATTGAGTGAGGTAGAGAGAAAAAAAGAAAGTGGTGAAGAAGAGAGTGACATGGAGAACATAGAAGACAAAATACTGTCAATTATGATTGACACTACATAAAGATATGAATATCCTATATTAGATACAAAATGATTTATATATATAAATAGATTCAACATGAGAACAAGTAGTATAATACATTTTAGCAAGACAATAACTGTAATCATTTCAAATTTTCCATGTACGTAGGCCTAACCTACAAAAAAACGATAGAAAGCTAAAGAAAGGATGTAAAGAAAGAAAGAGGGACAGACAAGAAAATAACAGAAAAGTGTAAGGGATAGGACTCAAATAGGTAAAGAGAATAGTACTATAGGAAAGGGAAAGAAAGAGGAAAGAGGGAGAAAAGGTAAGAGAGTAAGTTTACATTGTAAAAACACTAACAAAAAAGGAGACAGAAGGATTGTGGGCTGACATGATGACCAAGGAATGGCTATATAATAAAAATACAGGAATTGCGGAAAACTACTTCAAAATCTTTGCAAGGTGAGGAATGGTGGATTTACGGTATCTTTAATATTGCATTTGATTGTGGGGAAACCAGTCATGTTGCGTAATTGTCTAGTACAAGATACGGACCTTGGTGTTGGAAGTTGGTGTTTATGATGATCAGAGTTCATCAATTTCTGTCCAAAGTTTAATAAAAGTGAATCCCTTCTGGAAGATAGTGAAGTGAGTTTGTTAATTACCAGAGCATCAGAGTAATGAATGTCATATCCTACAATTATTTTGAGTGCCCGCTTTTGAACAAATTCCAGTTTATCAGATTCTTTGATTGTGATAGAAGTGTGCCAGACAGGGGAAGCATATTCGAGAATTGGCCTAATACAGTTTATGTAGTGTATACAGTCACCATATCAGCCAAACTTGCCTTCGATCTCCTTAGAATACAGAGGGTGTACGTGATGCTTTGGAAATGATTTCTTCAATGTGTAGCTTCCATTTGAGATTGTTTTTGAAGTGTAACTCCTAGAAGTTTGATACTTTCGACAACATTGAGTGGGGTTAAGTTAAGGTGGAATTCAATACAGGGTACAAAGTTTCTGAGGAAGGATATTGGCATAAGGTTACATTTAGATGGTTTGGGGAGGACATCATTATCAGTACACCATTTTGAGCGACAATCAAGTGACGATTGTGAAGAGGGATTTCCGTTGCGTTTAACTATTTCTCCCAATGTTAAATCAACGTACTTCAATCTGGAATCCCACTCACATACAGCATAATTTACAAGTAGAAGAAATAAAACAGGACCTAACTTGGTACCCTGCGGCACCCCACAGGATACTTCCACCAGAGGGGAGT
Organism: Lytechinus pictus; assembly: GCF_037042905.1. Classification (NCBI taxonomy): domain Eukaryota; kingdom Metazoa; phylum Echinodermata; class Echinoidea; order Temnopleuroida; family Toxopneustidae; genus Lytechinus; species Lytechinus pictus. The sequence goes on from NC_087253.1 coordinate 2,524,844, forward strand.
AACACTTATTAACCTTGGTACACTGGGTTCGATTAGTCAGAAAACTGCAAATAATTGGAATGATCGACCTACGAATATTTAAAAGAATAAGCTTTCGTATTACAATGGAATGATTTACTCTGTCGAAGGCCTTGGTAAAATCAATAGTAGCTAAATAGGCGTAATGGCCAGGTTTGTCAAGGCCTTCAAGGACAAATTTTAGTAAGTGAACAAGATAGTGTGCAGTAGAGCAGCCCTTCACATTTCCAAATTGTTTCTTATCAATATGGGTTGATATATCTTCTACTACCCACTTTGCCACAAATGACTCAAGTGTTCTCGAAAATAACGGGGTAAGGGATATCGGTATCAGCTGATCATAGGAACTTATCACTTTCTCTTTCGGTATGGGGGTTATACACGACTTAGAGTTGCACTTAAATGCAGACACATATATGATATGCAACACGCAATCTTATTGATTAATACTCAGTATTGCGCGTCCTCTTGGCATGATCTGACCAATGCAGTCATGCCTTTTATGACGCACACAACTAGGCGTTTATGTGTGACTCTAACAGACATACCAACCGTTCCCTTTTTGTCTCACCTGCATAGCAGAGTGAGACTATAGGCGCCGCTTTTCCGACGGCGACGGCGGCGGCGGCGGCGGCGGCGTCAACACCAAATCTTAACCTGAGGTTAAGTTTTTGAAATGACAGCATAACTTAGAAAGTATATGGACCTAGTTCATGAAACTTGGCCATAAGGTTAATCAAGTATTACTGAACATCCTGCCTGAGTTTCATGTCACATGACCAAGGTCAAAGGTCATTTAGGGTCAATGAACTTAGACCATGTTGGGGGAATCAACATCAAAATCTTAACCTAAGGTTAAGTTTTTGAAATGTCATCATAACTTAGAAAATATATGGACCTAGTTCATGAAACTTATACATAAGGTTAATCAAGTATCAATGAACATCCTGCTTGAGTTTCACATCACATGACCAAGGTCAAAGGTCATTTAGGGTCAATGAACTTTGGCCGAATTGGTGGTATCTGTTGAATTACCATCATAACTTTGAAAGTTTATGGATCTGATTCATGAAACTTAGACATAATAGTAATCAAGTATTACTGAACATCCTGTGCAAGTTTCAGGTCACATGATCAAGGTCAAAGGTCATTTAGGGTCAATGAACTTTGGCCAAATTGGGGTATTTGTTGAATTACAGCCATAAATTTGAAAGTGTGTTGGTCTAGTTCATAAAACTTGGACATAATAGTAATCAAGTATCACTGAACATCCTGTGCAAGTTTCAGGTCACATGATCAAGGTCAAAGGTCATGTTAAGGTCAAAGAACTTTGGCCACGTTGGGGGTATTTGTTGAATTGCCATCATATCTCTATAAGTGTATTGGTCTAGTTCATAAAACGTGGAAATAAGAGTAACCAAGTATCACTGAACATCTTGTGCGAGTTATAGTAGTTTTCAAAATCAGCACTGCTGCTATATTGAATCGCGTGATGCAGGTGAGACGGCCAGAGGCATTCCACTTGTTATAGTATTTGTTCCTCTTTTTTGCTGTGAATACGCCCCAATACTTTTTTGTATGATTTGCTACTTTTTAACATGACTTGTTTAAAATTTCAGATCATGGAGTATGTACAGTGCGCGACACTAGTCCCGGTCCGACGGTCCCAGACCGGTAAAAATCACTGTCGGGGCCAGTAACTTGTTGCATGAAAAGAACAAGTAAATTCTTGCCTACGAGCACATGTTTAAAAGGGTGAATTATCAAGTTTTCAAGTAGAGTCATTTCACATGTTTTTTCACCGATCTCACTACAACAGGCTGGCAATTGTTACGTTGAGACAAATTTTTAAAAAATACTCTTTTTTTCAAGCCTTCAAACCTCCAGTTCATTGCTTTCTTAGCAATCAGGTAAAATCACTGCCATCAACGATCCACCTTTAAACAAGGAAAAAAAAAAGAATTCTATTAATAGTAAATTTGCAACAGAAATTAGCAATTGACAACAGAATGATATTGTTTTGCAACACCCCATTCTTAATAATGTCATTTATTGAAATATCTCTTTTTTTAATATGATAACACAATGTTGTCTTTCCTTATGCCTTTTGTTTACCAGACATGCTTTTCTTTGTTGTCATCGCAGTCATTGTCGGATTTGCTGACACGAAAAACAGGTTTACTACACCCGGAGGCGTAAGCCAATTTTCAAATCTTCATAACTTATAATTTATTAGTTGTTTACTTTCCCCCTTTATCTTTCCATTTTCTTTCTTCCCTCTCTTCCTCCCTTCTCTTCCTCCCTTTAATTCTCCCTTTCGTACCTTTTCTTCAGGAACCATTTATTATCAAGGAAATTTTTTTTTTCTCTCTATTTGTGGTAAGGACGCGAAAGAGAAGATATTGCAATCAATGGGGAGTTAAATAACATGTACACCAATGGATAGCATCTAGACTAATACCTACATTGCCAGAAGAATTTTTTTTTTTTTTGATTGCCATATATATGCAATACCTGATATAATGTGATTTATAATTAACTTAAACCCATGACTTCTTTACGTAATTTGATCTGTTATAATAGATATCTGTGTTTTGTGTAATTTATGTATTGAATGCTTATCAATAATTTAGTTCAATTTATCTACTCTTTATTATTAAGTGTATGCTCTGTAAACATGTATATTTCAGCCACTGGCTGCCAATCATGTATTATCAATAAACCTTCTCTATTCTATTCTACATCTATTCTATTCTGTTCAGTTCTGTTCTATTGTATTGTATTGTATTGTATTGTATTCTATTTTATTCTATGTTTCTTTTGACAGAGATTTGCTATGGGGCTTCTTGCTATTATACCATTGGCTCACTATATTGGCATGGCTATCGCTAGGTAAGTGAGTCCTTAGGCAGAGGCCAACCAAACTAACTCCGAACTGACCGATTGTTTGTCATTGTGAATAGCATTGGAGCTTTTGTCGTTCTGAATCCCGTCTTACCAAGAGTTTTAATTGCTCTGAGTTTTCTTACAAATAATTTGCGAAATGTCCAAATCATTTAATCCAGAATTCTTTGTTCAGGGTGGTTTTTATATGTCTGTAAATCAGTAATGGATTGTTATGGCCCAGTGGATTAGTATCTTGACTTGAAACAGAAGGTCATGGGTTCTTTTAGTCATTGTGTAATTTCCTTCAGCAGGAATTTAATCCGCATTGTGATGCACTCAACCCAGGAGGCTTGGTGAATGAATACCCAGTAAGATTAATTCATTGGCCCAGTGGATTAGTATCTTGACTTGAAACAGAAGGTCATGGGTTCTTTTAGCCATTGTGATGCACTCAACCCAGGAGGCGAGGTGAATGAATACACAGTAAGATTAATTCATTGGCCCAGTGGATTAGTATCTTGACTTGAAACAGAAGGTCATGGGTTCTTTTAGCCATTGTGTAATTTCCTTCAGCAGGAATTTAATTCACATTGTGGTGCACTCAACTCAGGAGGCTAGGTGATTGAATACCCAGTAAGATTAAATCATTGGCCCAGTGGATTAGTATCTTGACTTGAAACAGAAGGTCATGGGTTCTTTTAGCCATTGTGTAATTTCCTTCAGCAGGAATTTAATCCACATTGTGATGCACTCAACCCAGGAGGCTTGGTGATTGAATATCCAGTAAGATTAATTCATTGGCCCAGTGGATTAGTATCTTGACTTGAAACAGAAGGTCATGGGTTCTTTTAGTCATTGTGTAATTTCCTTCAGCAGGAATTTAATCCGCATTGTGGTGCACTCAACCCAGGAGGCGAGGTGATTGAATACCCAGTAAGATTAATTCATTGGGCCAGTGGATTAGTATCTTGACTTGAAACAGAAGGTCATGGGTTCTTTTAGTCATTGTGTAATTTCCTTCAGCAGGAATTTAATCCGCATTGTGATGCACTCAACCCAGGAGGCTTGGTGATTGAATATCCAGTAAGATTAATTCATTGGCCCAGTGGATTAGTATCTTGACTTGAAACAGAAGGTCATGGGTTCTTTTAGTCATTGTGTAATTTCCTTCAGCAGGAATTTAATCCGCATTGTGATGCACTCAACCCAGGAGGCGAGGTGATTGAATACCCAGTAAGATTAATTCATTGGCCCAGTGGATTAGTATCTTGACTTGAAACAGAAGGTCATGGGTTCTTTTAGTCATTGTGTAATTTCCTTCAGCAGGAATTTAATCCGCATTGTGATGCACTCAACCCAGGAGGCGAGGTGAATGAATACCCAGTAAGATTAATTCATTGGGCCAGTGGATTAGTATCTTGACTTGAAACAGAAGGTCATGGGTTCTTTTAGTCATTGTGTAATTTCCTTCAGCAGGAATTTAATCCGCATTGTGATGCACTCAACCCAGGAGGCGAGGTGATTGAATACCCAGTAAGATTAATTCATTGGCCCAGTGGATTAGTATCTTGACTTGAAACAGAAGGTCATGGGTTCTTTTAGTCATTGTGTAATTTCCTTCAGCAGGAATTTAATCCGCATTGTGATGCACTCAACCCAGGAGGCTTGGTGAATGAATACCCAGTAAGATTAATTCATTGGCCCAGTGGATTAGTATCTTGACTTGAAACAGAAGGTCATGGGTTCTTTTAGTCATTGTGTAATTTCCTTCAGCAGGAATTTAATCCGCATTGTGGTGCACTCAACCCAGGAGGCGAGGTGAATGAATACCCAGTAAGATTAATTCATTGGCCCAGTGGGTTAGTATCTTGACTTGAAACAGAAGGTCATGGGTTCTTTTAGTCATTGTGTAATTTCCTTCAGCAGGAATTTAATCCGCATTGTGATGCACTCAACCCAGGAGGCGAGGTGATTGAATACCCAGTAAGATTAATTCATTGGCCCAGTGGATTAGTATCTTGACTTGAAACAGAAGGTCATGGGTTCTTTTAGTCATTGTGTAATTTCCTTCAGCAGGAATTTAATCCACATTGTGGTGCACTCAACCCAGGAGGCAAGGTGAATGAATACCCAGTAAGATTAATTCATTGGCCCAGTGGGTTAGTATCTTGACTTGAAACAGAAGGTCATGGGTTCTTTTAGTCATTGTGTAATTTCCTTCAGCAGGAATTTAATCCGCATTGTGATGCACTCAACCCAGGAGGCGAGGTGATTGAATACCCAGTAAGATTAATTCATTGGCCCAGTGGATTAGTATCTTGACTTGAAACAGAAGGTCATGGGTTCTTTTAGCCATTGTGTAATTTCCTTCAGCAGGAATTTAATCCACATTGTGGTGCACTCAACCCAGGAGGCTTGGTGATTGAATACCCAGTAAGATTAATTCATTGGCCCAGTGGATTAGTATCTTGACTTGAAACAGAAGGTCATGGGTTCTTTTAGTCATTGTGTAATTTCCTTCAGCAGGAATTTAATCCACATTGTGATGCACTCAACCCAGGAGGCGAGGTGAATGAATACCCAGTAAGATTAATTCATTGGCCCAGTGGGTTAGTATCTTGACTTGAAACAGAAGGTCATGGGTTCTTTTAGTCATTGTGTAATTTCCTTCAGCAGGAATTTAATCCGCATTGTGGTGCACTCAACCCAGGAGGCGAGGTGATTGAATACCCAGTAAGATTAATTCATTGGGCCAGTGGATTAGTATCTTGACTTGAAACAGAAGGTCATGGGTTCTTTTAGTCATTGTGTAATTTCCTTCAGCAGGAATTTAATCCGCATTGTGATGCACTCAACCCAGGAGGCTTGGTGATTGAATATCCAGTAAGATTAATTCATTGGCCCAGTGGATTAGTATCTTGACTTGAAACAGAAGGTCATGGGTTCTTTTAGTCATTGTGTAATTTCCTTCAGCAGGAATTTAATCCGCATTGTGATGCACTCAACCCAGGAGGCGAGGTGAATGAATACCCAGTAAGATTAATTCATTGGGCCAGTGGATTAGTATCTTGACTTGAAACAGAAGGTCATGGGTTCTTTTAGTCATTGTGTAATTTCCTTCAGCAGGAATTTAATCCGCATTGTGGTGCACTCAACCCAGGAGGCGAGGTGAATGAATACCCAGTAAGATTAATTCATTGGCCCAGTGGATTAGTATCTTGACTTGAAACAGAAGGTCATGGGTTCTTTTAGTCATTGTGTAATTTCCTTCAGCAGGAATTTAATCCGCATTGTGGTGCACTCAACCCAGGAGGCGAGGTGATTGAATACCCAGTAAGATTAATTCATTGGGCCAGTGGATTAGTATCTTGACTTGAAACAGAAGGTCATGGGTTCTTTTAGTCATTGTGTAATTTCCTTCAGCAGGAATTTAATCCGCATTGTGATGCACTCAACCCAGGAGGCGAGGTGATTGAATATCCAGTAAGATTAATTCATTGGCCCAGTGGATTAGTATCTTGACTTGAAACAGAAGGTCATGGGTTCTTTTAGTCATTGTGTAATTTCCTTCAGCAGGAATTTAATCCGCATTGTGGTGCACTCAACCCAGGAGGCGAGGTGATTGAATACCCAGTAAGATTAATTCATTGGCCCAGTGGATTAGTATCTTGACTTGAAACAGAAGGTCATGGGTTCTTTTAGTCATTGTGTAATTTCCTTCAGCAGGAATTTAATCCGCATTGTGATGCACTCAACCCAGGAGGCGAGGTGATTGAATACCCAGTAAGATTAATTCATTGGCCCAGTGGATTAGTATCTTGACTTGAAACAGAAGGTCATGGGTTCTTTTAGTCATTGTGTAATTTCCTTCAGCAGGAATTTAATCCGCATTGTGATGCACTCAACCCAGGAGGCGAGGTGATTGAATACCCAGTAAGATTAATTCATTGGCCCAGTAGATTAGTATCTTGACTTGAAACAGAAGGTCATGGGTTCTTTTAGTCATTGTGTAATTTCCTTCAGCAGGAATTTAATCCGCATTGTGATGCACTCAACCCAGGAGGCTTGGTGAATGAATACCCAGTAAGATTAATTCATTGGCCCAGTGGATTAGTATCTTGACTTGAAACAGAAGGTCATAGGTTCTTTTAGTCATTGTGTAATTTCCTTCAGCAGGAATTTAATCCGCATTGTGATGCACTCAACCCAGGAGGCTTGGTGATTGAATACCCAGTAAGATTAATTCATTGGCCCAGTGGATTAGTATCTTGACTTGAAACAGAAGGTCATGGGTTCTTTTAGTCATTGTGTAATTTCCTTCAGCAGGAATTTAATCCGCATTGTGATGCACTCAACCCAGGAGGCTTGGTGATTGAATACCCAGTAAGATTAATTCATTGGCCCAGTGGATTAGTATCTTGACTTGAAACAGAAGGTCATGGGTTCTTTTAGTCATTGTGTAATTTCCTTCAGCAGGAATTTAATCCGCATTGTGATGCACTCAACCCAGGAGGCGAGGTGATTGAATACCCAGTAAGATTAATTCATTGGCCCAGTGGATTAGTATCTTGACTTGAAACAGAAGGTCATGGGTTCTTTTAGTCATTGTGTAATTTCCTTCAGCAGGAATTTAATCCATGTTGTGATGCACTCAACCCAGGACGCTAGGTGAATGAATACCCAGTAAGATTAATTCATTGGCCCAGTGGATTAGTATCTTGACTTGAAACAGAAGGTCATGGGTTCTTTTAGTCATTGTGTAATTTCCTTCAGCAGGAATTTAATCCACATTGTGATGCACTCAACCCAGGAGGCTTGGTGAATGAATACCCAGTAAGATTAATTCATTGGGCCAGTGGATTAGTATCTTGACTTGAAACAGAAGGTCATGGGTTCTTTTAGTCATTGTGTAATTTCCTTCAGCAGGAATTTAATCCATGTTGTGATGCACTCAACCCAGGACGCTAGGTGAATGAATACCCAGTAAGATTAATTCATTGGCCCAGTGGATTAGTATCTTGACTTGAAACAGAAGGTCATGGGTTCTTTTAGTCATTGTGTAATTTCCTTCAGCAGGAATTTAATCCACATTGTGGTGCACTCAACCCAGGAGGCGAGGTGATTGAATACCCAGTAAGATTAATTCATTGGGCCAGTGGATTAGTATCTTGACTTGAAACAGAAGGTCATGGGTTCTTTTAGTCATTGTGTAATTTCCTTCAGCAGGAATTTAATCCACATTGTGGTGCACTCAACCCAGGAGGCAAGGTGAATGAATACCCAGTAAGATTAATTCATTGGGCCAGTGGATTAGTATCTTGACTTGAAACAGAAGGTCATGGGTTCTTTTAGTCATTGTGTAATTTCCTTCAGCAGGAATTTAATCCACATTGTGGTGCACTCAACCCAGGAGGCGAGGTGATTGAATACCCAGTAAGATTAATTCATTGGCCCAGTGGATTAGTATCTTGACTTGAAACAGAAGGTCATGGGTTCTTTTAGCCATTGTGTAATTTCCTTCAGCAGGAATTTAATCCGCATTGTGGTGCACTCAACCCAGGAGGCGAGGTGATTGAATACCCAGTAAGATTAATTCATTGGCCCAGTGGATTAGTATCTTGACTTGAAACAGAAGGTCATGGGTTCTTTTAGCCATTGTGTAATTTCCTTCAGCAGGAATTTAATCCGCATTGTGGTGCACTCAACCCAGGAGGCGAGGTGATTGAATACCCAGTAAGATTAATTCATTGGCCCAGTGGATTAGTATCTTGACTTGAAACAGAAGGTCATGGGTTCTTTTAGCCATTGTGTAATTTCCTTCAGCAGGAATTTAATCCGCATTGTGGTGCACTCAACCCAGGAGGCGAGGTGATTGAATACCCAGTAAGATTAATTCATTGGCCCAGTGGATTAGTATCTTGACTTGAAACAGAAGGTCATGGGTTCTTTTAGCCATTGTGTAATTTCCTTCAGCAGGAATTTAATCCGCATTGTGGTGCACTCAACCCAGGAGGCGAGGTGATTGAATATCCAGTAAGATTAATTCATTGGCCCAGTGGATTAGTATCTTGACTTGAAACAGAAGGTCATGGGTTCTTTTAGTCATTGTGTAATTTCCTTCAGCAGGAATTTAATCCGCATTGTGGTGCACTCAACCCAGGAGGCGAGGTGATTGAATACCCAGTAAGATTAATTCATTGGGCCAGTGGATTAGTATCTTGACTTGAAACAGAAGGTCATGGGTTCTTTTAGTCATTGTGTAATTTCCTTCAGCAGGAATTTAATCCGCATTGTGATGCACTCAACCCAGGAGGCTTGGTGAATGAATACCCAGTAAGATTAATTCATTGGGCCAGTGGATTAGTATCTTGACTTGAAACAGAAGGTCATGGGTTCTTTTAGTCATTGTGTAATTTCCTTCAGCAGGAATTTAATCCACATTGTGATGCACTCAACCCAGGAGGCTTGGTGAATGAATACCCAGTAAGATTAATTCATTGGCCCAGTGGATTAGTATCTTGACTTGAAACAGAAGGTCATGGGTTCTTTTAGCCATTGTGTAATTTCCTTCAGCAGGAATTTAATCCACATTGTGGTGCACTCAACCCAGGAGGCTAGTTGAATGAATACCCAGTAAGATTAATTCATTGGCCCAGTGGATTAGTATCTTGACTTGAAACAGAAGGTCATGGGTTCTTTTAGTCATTGTGTAATTTCCTTCAGCAGGAATTTAATCCGCATTGTGATGCACTCAACCCAGGAGGCTAGTTGAATGAATACCCAGTAAGATTAATTCATTGGCCCAGTGGATTAGTATCTTGACTTAAAACAGAAGGTCATGGGTTCTTTTAGTCATTATGTAATTTCCTTCAGCAGGAATTTAATCCACATTGTGATGCACTCAACCCAGGAGGCGAGGTGATTGAATACCCAGTAAGATTAATTCATTGGCCCAGTAGATTAGTATCTTGACTTGAAACAGAAGGTCATGGGTTCTTTTAGCCATTGTGTAATTTCCTTCAGCAGGAATTTAATCCGCATTGTGGTGCACTCAACCCAGGAGGCAAGGTGAATGAATACCCAGTAAGATTAATTCATTGGCCCAGTTGATTAGTATCTTGACTTGAAACAGAAGGTCATGGGTTCTTTTAGTCATTGTGTAATTTCCTTCAGCAGGAATTTAATCCGCATTGTGGTGCACTCAACCCAAGAGGCGAGGTGATTGAATATCCAGTAAGATTAATTCATTGGCCCAGTGGATTAGTATCTTGACTTGAAACAGAAGGTCATGGGTTCTTTTAGTCATTGTGTAATTTCCTTCAGCAGGAATTTAATCCGCATTGTGGTGCACTCAACCCAAGAGGCGAGGTGATTGAATATCCAGTAAGATTAATTCATTGGCCCAGTGGATTAGTATCTTGACTTGAAACAGAAGGTCATGGGTTCTTTTAGTCATTATGTAATTTCCTTCAGCAGGAATTTAATCCACATTGTGATGCACTCAACCCAGGAGGCGAGGTGATTGAATACCCAGTAAGATTAATTCATTGGCCCAGTAGATTAGTATCTTGACTTGAAACAGAAGGTCATGGGTTCTTTTAGCCATTGTGTAATTTCCTTCAGCAGGAATTTAATCCGCATTGTGGTGCACTCAACCCAGGAGGCAAGGTGAATGAATACCCAGTAAGATTAATTCATTGGCCCAGTTGATTAGTATCTTGACTTGAAACAGAAGGTCATGGGTTCTTTTAGTCATTGTGTAATTTCCTTCAGCAGGAATTTAATCCGCTTTGTGATGCACTCAACCCAGGAGGCAAGGTGAATGAATACCCAGTAAGATTGATTCATTGGCCCAGTGGATTAGTATCTTGACTTGAAACAGAAGGTCATGGGTTCTTTTAGCCATTGTGTAATTTCCTTCAGCAGGAATTTAATTCACATTGTGATGCACTCAACCCAGGACGCTAGGTGAATGAATACCCAGTAAGATTAATTCATTGGCCCAGTGGATTAGTTTCTTGACTTGAAACAGAAGGTCATGGGTTCTTTTAGTCATTGTGTAATTTCCTTCAGCAGGAATGTAATGTGCATTGTGATGCACTCAACCCAGGAGCCGAGGTGAAGGAATACCCAGTAAGATTAAATCATTGGCCCAGTGGATTAGTATCTTGACTTGAAACAGAAGGTCATGGGTTCTTTTAGTCATTGTGTAATTTCCTTCAACAGGAATTTAATCCGCATTGTGATGCACTCAACCCAGGAGGTGAGGTGAATGAATACCCAGTAAGATTAATTCATTGGCCCAGTGGATTAGTATCTTGACTTGAAACAGAAGGTCATGGGTTCTTTTAGTCATTGTGTAATTTCCTTCAGCAGGAATTTAATCCATGTTGTGATGCACTCAACCCAGGATGCTAGGTGAATGAATACCCAGTAAGATTAATTCATTGGCCCAGTGGATTAGTATCTTGACTTGAAACAGAAGGTCATGGGTTCTTTTAGTCATTGTGTAATTTCCTTCAGCAGGAATGTAATGTGCATTGTGATGCACTCAACCCAGGAGCCGAGGTGAAGGAATACCCAGTAAGATTAAATCATTGGCCCAGTGGATTAGTATCTTGACTTGAAACAGAAGGTCATGGGTTCTTTTAGTCATTGTGTAATTTCCTTCAACAGGAATTTAATCCGCTTTGTGGTGCACGCAACCCAGGAGGCTTGGTGAATGAATACCCAGTAAGATTAATTCATTGGCCCAGTGGATTAGTATCTTGACTTGAAAAAGAAGGTCATGAGTTCTTTTAGTCATTGTGTAATTTCCTTCAGCAGGAATTTAATCCGCATTGTGGTGCACTCAACCCAGGAGGCGAGGTGATTGAATACCCAGTAAGATTAATTCATTGGCCCAGTGGATTAGTATCTTGACTTGAAACAGAAGGTCATGGGTTCTTTTAGTCATTGTGTAATTTCCTTCAGCAGGAATTTAATCCACATTGTGATGCACTCAACCCAGGAGGCGAGGTGAATGAATACCCAGTAAGATTAATTCATTGGCCCAGTGGATTAGTATCTTGACTTGAAACAGAAGGTCATGGGTTCTTTTAGTCATTGTGTAATTTCCTTCAGCAGGAATTTAATCCGCATTGTGATGCACTCAACCCAGGAGGCGAGGTGAATGAATACCCAGTAAGATTAATTCATTGGCCCAGTGGATTAGTATCTTGACTTGAAACAGAAGGTCATGGGTTCTTTTAGTCATTGTGTAATTTCCTTCAGCAGGAATTTAATCCGCATTGTGATGCACTCAACCCAGGAGGCGAGGTGAATGAATACCCAGTAAGATTAATTCATTGGCCCAGTGGATTAGTATCTTGACTTGAAACAGAATGTCATGGGTTCTTTTAGTCATTGTGTAATTTCCTTCAGCAGGAATTTAATCCACATTGTGATGCACTCAACCCAGGAGGCGAGGTGATTGAATACCCAGTAAGATTAATTCATTGGCCCAGTGGATTAGTATCTTGACTTGAAACAGAAGGTCATGGGTTCTTTTAGTCATTGTGTAATTTCCTTCAGCAGGAATTTAATCCACATTGTGATGCACTCAACCCAGGAGGCGAGGTGAATGAAAACCCAGTAAGATTAATTCATTGGCCCAGTGGATTAGTATCTTGACTTGAAACAGAAGGTCATGGGTTCTTTTAGCCATTGTGTAATTTCCTTCAGCAGGAATTTAATCCGCATTGTGATGCACTCAACCCAGGAGGCGAGGTGAATGAAAACCCAGTAAGATTAATTCATTGGCCCAGTGGATTAGTATCTTGACTTGAAACAGAAGGTCATGGGTTCTTTTAGCCATTGTGTAATTTCCTTCAGCAGGATTTTAATCCACATTGTGATGCACTCAACCCAGGAGGCGAGGTGAATGAATACCCAGTAAGATTAATTCATTGGCTCAGTGGATTAGTATCTTGACTTGAAACAGAAGGTCATGGGTTCTTTTAGCCATTGTGTAATTTCCTTCAGCAGGAATTTAATTCACATAGTGATGCACTCAACCCAGGAGGCGAGGTGAATGAATACACAGTAAGATTAATTCATTGGCCCAGTGGATTAGTATCTTGACTTGAAACAGAAGGTCATGGGTTCTTTTAGTCATTGTGTAATTTCCTTCAGCAGGAATTTAATCCACATTGTGATGCACTCAACCCAGGAGGCTTGGTGAATGAATACCCAGTAAGATTAAGTCATTGGCCCAGTGGATTAGTATCTTGACTTGTAACAGAAGGTCATGGTTTCTTTTAGCCATTGTGTAATTTCCTTCAGCAGGAATTTAAATCACATTGTGATGCACTCAACCCAGGAGGCGAGGTGAATGAATACACAGTAAGATTAATTCATTGGCCCAGTGGATTAGTATCTTGACTTGAAACAGAAGGTCATGGGTTCTTTTAGTCATTGTGTAATTTCCTTCAGCAGGAATTTAAATCACATTGTGATGCACTCAACCCAGGAGGCGAGGTGAATGAATACCCAGTAAGATTAATTCATTGGCCCAGTGGATTAGTATCTTGTCTTGAAACAGAAGGTCATGGGTTCTTTTAGTCATTGTGTAATTTCCTTCAGCAGGAATTTAATCCGCATTGTGATGCACTCAACCCAGGAGGCAAGGTGAATGAATACCCAGTAAGATTAATTCATTGGCCCAGTGGATTTGTACAGTATCTTGACTTGAAACAGAAGGTCATGGGTTCTTTTAGCCATTGTGTAATTTCCTTCAGCAAGAATTTAATCCGCATTGTGGTGCACTCAACCCAGGAGGCGAGGTGAATGAATACCCAGTAAGATTAATTCATTGGCCCAGTGGATTAGTATATTGACTTGAAACAGAAGGTCATGGGTTCTTTTAGTCATTGTGTAATTTCCTTCAGCAGGAATTTAATCCGCATTGTGATGCACTCAACCCAGGAGGCAAGGTGAATGAATACCCAGTAAGATTAATTCGGTGAATTCTCAGCGCTGGAACCGGCAGCTGGTGCTGAAGCTAGGGTACTAATAATAGAGATACATGGTACTATTTAAATGCCTTATTATTATTATTAATATCAAAGTGCTCAGATGCGTTGTTCAAATGGGATAAGTGCTATCCAAAGCAGAATATTACTGTAGTATCAAATATTTATTTCACCATTTTTTCCTTCAGTATCTCGGCACAGAGTAACCATGTCGTAGGAGCGGTCTTGAACGCAACTTTCGGCTCCATCGTTGAGATTATCCTCTATATCTCTTCTCTTCTCAAACAACGTGGGAACGTCCAGGAAGATATCTGCTACTCTGAGATTGTAAAGTCTGCCTTGACGGGGACCCTGCTTGCGACTATGCTCTTCATACCGGTAAGCTCTCATGAATACTTTTTCTTTGCTGGATACTTTTTAGTAAAGGAAATTGGTAATGAATGAAAAGAAGCATTGAGATAATGACTAGTTATTAGAAATATGCTTCGGAGAGATTGTAAATTCAGCCCCTTCCATCTTTGTGCTCTATCACATTATGATGATGATGATGATGAAGAGGAGGAGGATGATGATTAAGGTGATAATGAGGATGAGGATGATAAGGAGGATTATGATGAGATGATGATGGTGATGATGATGATGATGGTGATGATGATGGTGATAATGATGATAGTGATGATGATAATGATGGCGATGATGATGATCATGATGATGATGATATTTATGATGAGATTGATGAGTAGGGGGAGAATAATGATGATGATAATTATGATGAGGTTGATAATGATATTGATGAGGATGAGGAGGAGGTGGAGGATGATGACATTGATGACAATGGTAATTATGATGAGGATGATAATATTAATGATGATGATGATCATTATGATAACGGGGATGGTAATGATAATATTGACGATGTTGAAGATGATGATAATTATGATAACAAGGATGTTAATAATAATTATGACAAAGATGATGAAGATGATGATTATGATAACAAGGATGGTAATATTGATGATGATGATGATATTGATGATCAGTGGTGGTGCCAGTGGTCACAATCCCTATGATTTGTTATTTAGTAAAAATGGAGAAAACAAATAAAAAGACAAAATGAGAGGTTAAGGTTATTCAAATTTTAATCTATTATCCTCCTATTACTAACTTTAGAAAAAAGTCAACATCTTTAGGTGACCTTCCCCCCCATTATAATTCCTTTATGCAGCCCCTGATGATAATCATGATAAAAGAGCTTTCACACTTCTTGATCTTGACTGATATTTCTAGGGGATCTGTATGATGGTTGGAGGACTGAAGCACAAAGAACAACGTTTCAACGTCAGGTCCATGTCTGTTAGTGCAACGCTTCTCTTCATATCTGTCGTGGGGGTGTTCACACCAACAATCTTTACCATCACATTGGGAGGCTTTGAGTGCAATGTGAGTAGCAATAGGAAAAGTGTTTTTCTTTACTGGGCCGAATTTGAGCCAAGTGCAAACAGAAAAGGTTCCCATTGTGGACAGGTTATCTTTGTAGACATTATTGCCCAAGTTCACAAAGGTGGTTTTGAAAACCATCGGTTGAACCCATGGTTTATGCAGATTTATTGTATAAATCACGTTTAACTTTATACCGTATATTATAAAATACTGATGCTCGTTTTTATCAGTGCGCCAAATCCAGTAGATTTAAAATATGGTGCGCCATCTATCGGTTGCAGCGAACAGGCCAAATTTCTAACTTTTGGGTCGACATCGCGCGCAGGCACAGTGCTAGTGCTTCAAAAATGAAAACCATATGGCAAGAATTCACCAAAATGGTTTAAATTTCGCAAAGAAATATGCGGGCAAATTTCTCTCTTCCCTACTGCATGGACCCTAGTAAACAGCATATCCAGTCAAGCCGTGTCGGCCAGCGCTGAATAATCGCATGCATGCATTCCCTTTTAGTACATTTACTTCTACTAATAATAATAGCTATATTTATAAAACACCTCTTGCCTGAGGATACAAAGCATTATTATTACCCCGGCTTTAGCTCGAGCTACCGGCACTCAGTGCATGCAAGGAATTAATCTTGCCGGGTACCCATTCACCTCACCTGGGTCGAGTGCAGCGCAGTGCGGATAAATTTCTTGCTGAAGGAAAACACACCATGGTTAGGATTCGAACCCACGACCCTCTGTTTGAAAGGCGAGAGTCAGAACCACATGACCGACACGTGCCCGCTGTAGTACTAGCCATATGTAGGTACATGTACTAGCACGCGCAACAGATGTCGACTTTATCCCATGATGCATTGGGAAGTTCAGCCTGTCCGCTGCAACCGATCGATGGTGCACCGTATTGTGAATCCACCGAATTGATGTCTGTTGCCATAGTTAAGCACGCTATTATCAGACCAACCATCAAACGTTAAGCTTTCATATGGCACCCTGGAATAAACAATCATCCAAACAGTAATAAGTGAATCATAATTTGGCTATGTGATCTTTTACAGAAATGTTATAACTCGACGAACGAGACGTCACTGAAGTGCTCTGGCTGTACCTACGTCTACAAACTAGTAAGTCATTTCAGTTTAGATTTATCCTTCATGATTTTTTTTAATTTTTTCAAAATTAGATTGGATTTTATCAAATTTTGGGCAAGCATCTCCCTGCAATGTTGGTCCATTTTTTTTTTTTACATTGGTAGTAAATACTATGTACAATAGTGGAACTCACTGTGATTTGAAATAAGCAAAGTAAAGGCCTGGTCCCACTGGCCGACGGACACAAAACGTACTCATGACGGATACAGTGGACACGCAAAATTTCGGGGTGGCTCCATCCGTTTTCATCCGCTCTAGACAATAGACAAAATGAGCGAACAATGAAATAAAACAAAGAGTACACAACGGATACATAATGCTTTCCAACGGATGGCAAGATTCTTTTCGGTTTTAAATCCTCTCTGCATTCATAAGTGCAGTGGGGCCAAGCCTTTAGTGAAAAAAAAACATGGTTTGTAAGACCACCAAAGTGGATATCTTCCTTGCTTCACAAGTTTTAGTTTCACTTGCACTTATCCATTACAAGAATATGCAAAGTCCAAACAAGTATCATCAAAATAAACAAAGTAGGATACACGCAATACATAACTTCAGAATTATAGATTTGAAACTAAAATGATTAGTAATTGTAGTTTACAAATTATTAATGTTTAGGTGGAAATGGCGAGGGCCACTTACATTAGTAGGAGCTGAGTGTATAAATTATGGAGCCCTCAAATCAAGTATACAATGCACTGATCAATGGGTAACAGGTAAAATGTGACTTGCAATGATGATAATTAATATACTGCATTATTTCTACAGGACTCAAAATAGTTGTATCCATAATTTCAACTGGGCCTGTTGCACAAACAATACTATTTCAGTAACTTTGCCACCCAATGGTAACTACCATGGTAACACTGATCAACAGCCAATCAAAATCAAGGATTTCATGCAAGTTACCATTTTACCATTTTATGCAACAGGGCCCTGGTGGTGCCAATTTGTCTAAGGTTCCTGACTAGACACATGAAATTTTAGGTTATCTCTCGGCCACGACACCTTTGACTGAGCATCTGTATGTTCCACTCTTTTATTATACATTGAATTAATGGAAGTGCTAAAGGCATTATAAGTACCAACCAGCATGTGCAAATCTCAATGAAACATAAAAAAAAAAACACACAGGAACCATGAGTACATGGTGTATTTCTTTTTCTCATTTTTATCATTGATTTTGTAAATAAAATTAATTTGCAACCAATGTATGATTTTATATGTACCTTCCAGTTAGAATATGGTGTTATAAACAACACCAAAACCAAATTGGTCTATAATGTAATTAACTACAGTTATTTTTTTCTTTGTTTCTTATAGACTGATGACTCCCACTTCCTGAACCATAAGTTACGTCCGTTAGTCTATGTCTGTGTTATCTTGCTCTTCTTGGCCTATGTGATCGGTCTCATATTCTCTCTCAAGACTCACGCACATATTATTCAGGGGAGCAGTTCACATTCAGGGACAGCTCAAGGTAGGTTGTTTTGTGTGGCATTGTCTTATTTCTCTATCTTCTTCTCTCTATATCAATCTTTCCTTCTCTGTTTACAATCCATTATTCAATTCAAATCAATTCAATTTTATTCACATCTCTTTAAAAACATCAAAAGATCAAGTTTACAAATTAATACAACATATATTATAAATAACATTATAAAAGAAATGGTAAAGTTGAAGGGAGGAGGATGTGGGGGATATACAAAAGGCCATTGGCCTGTCAAGGTGAATCCCAGAATTTACCCCACTTCAAAAAATAATACAAAATAACACATTACAAACACAAAGCTAACAACATAAAACAACATAAAAGGCAATAAATCAAAAATTAAATTATTCATATTCAAACTTAAGTAAATAAAATTTATATTTTCTCCTAAAAGAACAAGTAGTTTGACTTTCTTTGAGGTCATCTGGCAAGAGATTCCAAGAATTTCAAAAATAGACTTTATTTTTTGTATAGAAAGGATGAATGGATTTAGAATGAAATTTCCATCTATTGCAGCTTTTGCAAAACTTGGATATTTGCTCTGGTAGAACGTATCTACACGTATTTGTATAGAGCTATGCCCAACCATTTCAGTCTATAAATTATTCTTTCTACTGGCAACATCTCCAGCTCCAGAGTAGCTGTGGAGCTTATTGTTGGGCAATCAGTAGTTTATTTGATGCAGTGTTTATTCAAGGTGTGACTCTGCAATAGTTTGATGCGGGGCATTGTGTCTTGCAGCAACCCCACAGCAGTTCTGGGACCCGCCGTTTCATCAAGAGTTAGATCTTTTGTACCTTTGCCACTATGGCAACTACCATGGTAACAGGGCTCATTAGCCAATCACAGTCCAGGTTCCTGTGGTTGTTACAGTAATTGCAATGTTATTGAAATCAAATGGGCCCCATGAGTAGCTGGAAGAGGACAGAAATTTGTACGAGAATTTTCTGTGCTGAACCTGGAATAGGTGAATCTTCAGTCTCTTCTTAGAAGTGTCAGTGTTGGGTCTATCTTAAATGTGCGCAGGGGGGAAAGTTCCATCGAAAAGGCACACAAACAGAAAAGGACCGCTTGCCATAACGATTGTGAGTGCGAGCACTCTGCCTAAGTTGACCGTACATAAGTCAAATAATCACCTAAGTCGAAGAAATTTCTTAGATCTGAGTATTGAAAACGTCTTATATACCTCTTCTGCATCTATTTTCTCCAAGTCGAACAGATTTATGTGGTCCCAAAAGATTCAACTTTTTTTAGGAAGAGTTACCTGTAATAAATAGATTAACGAAATAATAAAAGATTGTTCTTCTCTCAATAACGTTCTCTCTTTTGCAGCGAACCCACACAGTAAACCTGATGTTCACTGGGGTAGGATTAAGAGTACAGTGATCCTACTCATAGCTGTTGCATTGATGTCCCTGAGTGCAGAGGTTGTGGTCCAGAATTTGCAGCCCATTTTGTCCAGTTCAACTGTCATAAAACCTGTAAGAATTCACAAAATAAAGTTCATAGTCAATAAACAGAGTGACCTTTTGACTTGCTAATCTTCTGGGGGCCGTTACATGAAGCTGTTCGTAAGTTAAGAATGACTGGTGATCCTTTCTTGTGGGAAATGATACTCACCATTAAATGTTCATTGTTGATTATTTAGAGCGTAAGAAAGGTTCACCAGTCGTTCATAACATATGAACAGCTTTATGAAACACCCTCCTGTTCTGTTGATTTCTTCCTATCATCTCATATAATATCCAATCTTATGTTAATGAGCTGTAATCAACACAGTACAATTTTTTTCAAGTGTTTTCAAATGTTTGTTTCAATTGGTTGTGAGTCATTTGGTCCAATTTTATTCGGATCTCATCTTTGTATGAATTTGCTAAATGCACTTTTACTTTTAGATGTATGTTTACAATTGAAGAATAATATATTCATGTGATTATACAGCTCATGCAATTGGCTTGAATTGCATAGTACTTATATGTTACAATGGCGTAGTATGGCAAAGAATGATAATGTAACGTGTAAAATATTATCTTTTCTTTCATGACTGTACCAGTGCAAAATGAAATTGTGTTCCTAATTGTTATTATTCCTACCCTAACTTTTTTTATTGTTGATCAAAGTTTCTTGAATGAGCATTGAATTTGTGTATTAAAGATAAATTCCAGTTTTGGGAACGATCTCAAAATGACTTTTTACAGAATTTGATATAATGATCACCAAAGTGTCTGTTTGTATGAATAAAAAATATGTGCCAAAGGATTCTGGAAGAAATTGTGTAATTGCTGAGAAATAAGCAAAATAAGCGCGGATTCGGTCACTTCCGTCGGGTCTTTATTCCAGCAATAATAATACACTGTCCCACGTGTGCCTATCTGTGTTGGTGATCTTCAGTGTGATCGTTTTTTAGCTAGATAATGATTTCACAAAGTTCAGTTTATGTAACTGTACCAGATCCAGATCCACGATGATATATCAATACTTTACCTTGGTTTTACAGACTTTCTCACGAAATCAGTGTTTTACTGCAACTACGTTCATTTAGCTTTAATACAGAGTAATGAATGTGAGATTACTTTTAGTCCTTTTACGTTGTAAATTTTCTTGATATTAGGTATTCATTGGAGTAACTTTATTAGCTGTTGTTCCAGACTTACCTGAAATAATTAATGGTATCCAGTTTGCCCTGAAGAACAATATTAACCTGAGGTAAGTTTTTTTTTCTTACAAAAGAAAAGGTTTAAGAAAAACTAATTCAATTATTTTTTTTATGTAGACAGATGAATATCGGTAATAAAAAGAAAAGGAAAGGAAAAAGTAATATTAGTTTTAAATCGCGGTATGGATCCCAATCAAAGGATTGGCTGAAATATGTCACATGAACAGTGGTGATTGGTGGGGATTTTTTACCTGATTGCTAAGAAAGCATGAATGCTTGTAAGCAAGCAACCAGAGGACCGACGGCTTAAGGTCCTCTCCAAAGGACCTGGTAATGAGGATTAATACCTTACCAAAGGGCACTAGCGCACCAAGTGGGAATCGAACCCGGGTCACCGGAATACGAATCCCCCGCTCTACCGACTGAGCTATCGCGCCTCCCTAACTGAGCGCGATAGCTCAGTTAGGGAGTCATTTATTTTTGCTAAAGATAAATTTACCAATGACTGTTACTGGTAAGAAGTTCTATTGACTGTTTATGGTTTTGAGATGAGCATAGTTTTTCAAATAACAAGTTCCCATTACTATCCTATTAAACATAATAGATAAACATAGTTGCATTTATATACAGATTGAATAAACAAATCAAATAAATCGAGAAGGAAGCAAAGATACCTTTTTAAATTAAATGTAATATATCATTATGTGAAATTTTCATTCCTTTTTCAGTTTGGAGATAGGATGTTCTGTAGCTGTTCAAGTCTGTCTTCTTCAGATCCCTGTATTAGTTCTAGTAGATGCCATAGTGGTAAGTATCTCCATTACCATTGGGAGCATTTCATGAAACAGAAAGTCAGTGATTTTCACTGACAAATTTGCTCTGAGCCAATCAGATGCAAGAATTTCAGTAGCTTATTACAAATAGCAAGCAAAAGTCTTGTTGTTTCATGGCCAGAGTGCTATAAAAAGTGATGTGTTTTTCTGCTTCCAAACAAATGGAGTGATTTTGCTCTCCAGGCGAATTTCAGTTTTGTATCAATTTATTCATCATCTATAATTGTGTATCTGCAAAGATTATAGTTTTCTTTTTTCAATATAGAGAATGCTATGAAAATGGATCATTGTTCTTGTCTGCTTTCAAACAAATGGAATGATTGCAAAAATAATAAAAATTTTAGTATGTTCAGGGCCCCGTTGTACAAAGAGTTACGGTCGATCCAATCAATTGCAACTATGGAAAGCCAGCAAAGTCAACATATGAAATGCATGTTTGTTCAAAAAAAATTATAGATATGAATCCATATCCATAAATTCATTGATTTCTTGACAATTTGGGGTGCTCTCCTTTGATAACAAAGGACATCTTGCAAATTTCCTGTAGAAAAAGTTATGACACTGATGGATTTCCATAGAGTTACGATTGATCGGATCAATCGTAACTCTTTGTACAACGGGGCCCTAATCATTTGTGGATCATCTAATGCATATGTGTATCTGTGAAAAATTTACGAGTTTTTCCAATGTGTAGAGTGCTATAAAAATTGATGTGTTTTTCTGCTTCCAAACAAATGGAGTGATTTCAAGAATTATATTTGGCCATGTTCAAATTCCCTGCAACAAACTTAAGCATTATTTCCCTTTACTGGAAAAAATCGGAACACACTTGAAAATTGAAAAGTAGGATTTATAGCAGATTCTTCACTTTTCTTTACTTTGATATCTTTCTTATTTAATATTGTTTATCGATGATGGCTTTAGTTTCTGAAGTGAATTAAAAAAATATGGGGGATCAGACGTAACAATGATACAAATAGTGTTATTTTATAGAATTACAATAATGAAGCTTTATTTTTTCTTTAGAATCTTGGATTTAACCTTGTCTTCAATGACCTTCATCTTTGGTCTGTTATCATCAGTGTTATCATCATTAATTACATCTTTGTGGATGGGAAGTCAGATTACTTCCAAGGTAAGTATATTAGCTGGGAAAATTTACTTTTAATAATAATAACAATAATAATTAACATTTATATAGCGTAAGTATATTAGCTGGGAAAATTTACTTTTAATAATAATAATAATAATAATTAACATTTATATAGCGTAAGTATATTAGCTGGGAAAATTTACTTTTAATAATAATAATAATAATAATTAACATTTATATAGCGCTTTATACAACAGTTTCTAAGCGCATTGGAAAGAAAAAAAAAAAAACAGAAGTAGCAAAAAAGATTCGACAGTGGATGCATTACGGATGGAGATGGGGAGATTGTTCCAGAGTTTAGGGGCAAGAGCAGAAAAAGCAAGATCGCCATAACGGGTAAAAGTGCGGGGTCCTAGAGATAGTCGAAGGTGAGCAGTAGAAGAAGATCGGAGACGTTGAGTTGCAGAGGATGAGGGACAGAGAGAGATAAGATTTTGAAGATAGGATGGGGCGAGACCATGGATGATTTTATAAACAAGGAGAAGGAGCTTGAAAATAATTATATTATGAACCTGAAGCCAATGGAGGGAGTAGAGAATAAGGGTGATATGTTCAAATTTCTTTGTGAGGGTTACCAATCTAGCTGCAGTATTTTGAATTCTTTGAAGGGGGCTATACTAGATTGAGGTAAACCAGCAAGTAAAGCATTACAATAATCTAAATGGGATGATACAAAGGCATGTACTATACGTTCAGTAGATGATTTATCAAGATACTTTCTTAACTTCCCTATCTTACAAATACCCCAACTAAGAGAACATTCCTTGCTGAGATATACATGTACGTACATGTAGAAGGATTTAATGTAAGCCAGTGTGGTACTGAAATTGCCAGAAACTTAATTCAAGATATTTGTATCTAGGTTAGGATGTAAACAGCATATATGCCAATACTCCAATATTTCTGCCCATGAAATCTGGATTGCAAGATGTTTGTATCTTGATTGGGAAGAAAATTACATGTATGTACCAATACTCCAATAGCTACATAGCATTTTGTAAACAATTAGGAACCATCCCCACTTGTAAAATGTGCTTAGATACACATAATTTTGCCTATGTATTTTGCGCTATACAAAAACGTTTTATTATTATTATTATTATTAATCAATTATTTTGTTCTTTTGTTTTGTTTGTCTAGGTTGTATGCTGTGTATCATCTATTTCTTCCTTCTTGCTATGTTCTTTTTTGCCGGTGATTCAGCCAAGACGGACTGCAGCATACTCGGATAGTACATGCTTGGATAGAACAAACTTCTATGGTACAGTATACAAATAGCGAATAGGCATGAGTGCGATGGTGCGAGATTTCGCATGAGGTGAAAGAAAGATGCTCTATTCAACGAGGCGTTAGCCGAGTTGAATAGAGCGTCTCTTCCTTTCACCGAATGCGAAATCTCGCACCATTGCACGAATAAGAATATTCGCTATTTGTGTTGTACAACGCCTCGGAATTTAGCGAAAATATGAAAAAACAAAGAGTTTATCCCTATAGTAATCTATGAAAAGGGAGCAAAAATACCGAAAGCAGAAAGCAAAATCCCACAAGCGCACATTACCTTGGGCAGCCTTGCGCATTTAGCCAGCTGGCTTATACGCGTATTGTTAATTTTTACCGAGCGCAATGAATTAAATCGTATTGTGACGTCACCTCCTAAAGCCGTGCAACTGTACATTTTGGATGGTACGTCTTTTGTGCAACGGTACGAATGTTTGACATTCAGCCTCCCATTTGCTCGCGTACAACAAGCTAAGTAGGCGTTGTACAATATATACTTAGACAGTATATACTGTGATTATATACTTTGAGAATACACTGGCATAGTACATACTTGGATAGTACATGTATATACTGGGATAGTACAAACTTGTATAGTATTATATACTTAGAAAGAACTTGATTAGTATATACTGTACATACTGAGTTTGTTTAGTATATACATACCGGGAAAGTATATATTTGGATAGTATACACTGGGACATTATATACTGGATCATATCCTATATTGATTTGATTGATGTGGATATTCAAAATAACCAGAGAGAAATTTATTATGGCATGACATCATTATTCATGTAATAATACACTGTTCCATCATTGACATTTGAGATGATGCAATCTCTCAGACACGCTGAATAGCCGGCTGACATTCTTTTGATGTGATGGTGTCGAAGAAGAAGGTCAGTCGATCAAATAGTTCAGCAAACGCTGCGCTAGATATAAATCTTTTAATACTGTATAGAAAGTCCCTTTGTAAACACATTCTGCTATGATCTCTTTTAATCACTAATGCTGAATATGAACCCTAACCATGTTTGTTTGTACAGTATGCAGACATGCCAACTGTTCCCTTTTTAGAGTATTTGTAGACTCAACTGACAAATTCAAATCTATGTTAAAAACTCATCTTTTCGTTAAATAGATCGTCCTTAGCATATGCGGCTTCAACTGTCTACTTTCAACTGTTAACATGTATAATTTGATTTTAGCTGAAATTTCTTGTCTTCCTATGTATTTTCCTTAAGCGCTTAGAGACATTCTTTGTGATAAGCGCTATATAAATGATGTTAATTATTATTATTATTATTATAGTATACACTGGGACATTATATACTGGATCATATCCTATATTGATTTGATTGATGTGGATATTCAAAATAATCATTGAGAAATTTATTATGGCATGACATCATTATTCATGTAATAATACACTGTTCCATCATTGACATTTGAGATGATGCAATCTCTCAGACACGCTGAATAGCCGGCTGACATTCTTTTGATGTGATGGTGTCGAAGAAGAAGGTCAGTCGATCAAATAGTTCAGCAAACGCTGCGCTAGATATAAATCTTTTAATACTGTATAGAAAGTCCCCTTGTAAACACATTCTGCTATGATCTCTTTTAATCACTAATGCTGAGTATCATCCCTAACCCTGTTTGATTGTACAGTATGCAGACATGCCAACTGTTCCCTTTTTAGAGTATTTGTAGACTCAACTGACAAATTCAAATCTATGTTAAAAACTCATCTTTTCGTTAAATAGATCGTCCTTAGCATATGCGGCTTCAACTGTCTACTTTCAACTGTTAACATGTATAATTTGATTTTAGCTGAAATTTCTTGTCTTCCTATGTATATTCCTTAAGCGCTTAGAGACATTCTTTGTGATAAGCGCTATATAAATGATGTTAATTATTATTATTATTATTATTATAGTATACACTGGGACATTATATACTGGATTATAAACAAATCTATGTTAAAAACTCATCTTTTCGTTAAATAGATCGTCCTTAGCATATGCGGCTTCAACTGTCTACTTTCAACTGTTAACATGTATAATTTGATTTTAGCTGAAATTTCTTGTCTTCCTATGTATTTTCCTTAAGCGCTTAGAGACATTCTTTGTGATAAGCGCTATATAAATGATGTTAATTATTATTATTATTATTATAGTATACACTGGGACATTATATACTGGATCATATCCTACATTGATTTGATTGATGTGGATATTCAAAATAACCATGTAGAGAAATTTATTATGGCATGACATCATTATTCATGTAATAATACACTGTTCCATCATTGACATTTGAGATGATGCAATCTCTCAGACACGCTGAATAGCCGGCTGACATTCTTTTGATGTGATGGTGTCGAAGAAGGTCAGTCAATACACATAGTTCAGCAAACGCTGTGCTAGATATAAATCTTTTAATACTGTATAGAAAGTCCCTTTGTAAACACATTCTGCTATGATCTCTTTTAATCACTAATGCCGAGTATCATCCCTAACCATGTTTGATTGTACAGTATGCAGACATGCCAACTGTTCCCTTTTTAGAGTATTTGTAGACTCAACTGACAAATTCAAATCTATGTTAAAAGCTCTTCTTTTCGTTAAATAGATCGTCCTTAGCATATGCGGCTTCAACTGTCTACTTTCAACTGTTAACATGTATAATTTGATTTTAGCTGAAATTTCTTGTCTTCCTATGTATTTTCCTTAAGCGCTTAGAGACATTCTTTGTGATAAGCGCTATATAAATGATGTTAATTATTATTATTATTATCATAGTATACACTGGGACATTATATACTGGATTATATCCTATATTGATTTGATTGATGTGGATATTCAAAATAACCAGTGAGAAATTTATTATGGCATGACATCATTATTCATGTAATAATACACTGTTCCATCATTGACATTTGAGATGATGCAATCTCTCAGACAGGCTGAATAGCCGGCTGACATTCTTAAGATGTGATGGTGTCGAAGAAGAAGGTCAGTCGGTACATATAGTTCAGCAAACGCTGCGCTAGATATAAATCTTTTAGTACTGTATAGAAAGTCCCTTTGTAAACACATTCTGCTATGATCTCTTTTAATCACTAATGCTGAGTATCATCCCTAACCATGTTTGATTGTACAGTATGCAGACATGCCAACTGTTCCCTTTTTAGATTATTTGTTCCTCTTTTTTGCTACGAATATGCCAATACTTTTTGTATGATTTGTTACTGCTTAAAAAAATTTCCGATCATGTAGTATGTATTATACCCAGTGCACGACACTAGTGCCGGTTCGACGGTCCCAGACCGGTAAAAATCACTGTCGGGCCAGTAACTTGTTGCATGAAAAGAAGTAAATTCTTGGCTACGAGTACATGTTTAAAATGGTGAATTTTCAAGTTATGATGTAAAAGTCATTTCAGATGGTTTTTTTCACCGGTCTCACTACGGCAGGGTGGCGATTGTTACATTGAGACAAATTTTTAAAAATACTCTTTTTGGTTAAAAATACTTTTTTTTTCTTCTAAGAATACATTTTTTTTGTTGAAGGTTGGCAGGTCTGAGTATGACTGGCCCAAGGAATAGCTGTTCAGAAATACTGTTCACCTCTAGATCACTGGGAAATACACATTAATTTAACTTTGCCTCATTTATTTTCCACAATTCAATAAAAATCACATCAAAATTGCACAATCACCAATAAAAAACAATGAAACAATACAATTATGACAAATTGACCATAAATAAATGTATGAAAAATATTATTACATGTGTCCTCTAACATTCTTCGCCTATTTTAATTCGTGCCATTAATGATTTACATCATGTACAATCGTTGTGGGGTGTGGGTATTTTTTTTTTTTTTGGGGGGGGGGGAATGGGGAGGAGGGGGTGTATCTGATCATGCACAGTGTTATTTTCCCAATAAAGATGATTGGAAATATGCCTTGAAACTTCTCTCAGCATAATTTTTTCAATTATTTTTGGTTAATTCGTTTTGTTTCACATAAAACTTCAGATAATCTACATGATTTGTATTATATAACGCCAGTTTGGTGCTCAAAATATATTGAGAGAGTCAATGCTATATGAACTATAGATATATCTAGCTTTGTGGATTTCTTTTGTTTGAGATTTAATTGTCATTTGTGTAATTGTTGCGCATTTTGAATGCCTAAATCTATATGGCGTATATTTTATATTTGCTTTGCTTTGGGATCAAAGATCAAATACATTTTACTTGTTGAATACATCACTTGCCCTTGACTTTTGAACAATTTTGTCATGTGCCCTTCCAATTAATGGGCTCTTTAAACTACTGTTGTATGTTGTTTACAGACTGAAAGAGTTGGACATGTTATTTAATTACATTTGTGTTGAAATTTCTTGCTGTTTAACTGTGCTTTGAATTCGTGTGATTTAGCTTTGTATAGGGGAAGGGAAAGTCATGCCCACTCAAATATTTTTTTCTGTTGTCTTATGAAAAGAGATCCTTGAAAATCAAATGTGAAATGTCTTTCCTATAAAAGGTCAGAAGATTCAATGTAACATTCTAGGATTATAATATGTAAATTATTAACATGTACATGTTTTAATGTACATGTATAATTTAACTGAGTGCAATTACTGTGTAATTATGTAGTGTTCAGATGCGTCTTCAGTAAAAGTGCTTGAATGAGAATCAGTTATCATTTTGTTGTCAGGTTTCACATTACACCCAATTTATCTTAATCCTTGCTAGTTCTTAAAGAAAATTATGTACTGTACCATTGCTGAATATGATTGACATGCAGTGGCATTCATGCCCGTGTATTCAAAACTTGATAAATCACAGAAATTACTCGGTTTACAGTTTGTATTTTGAAATTCATACATTTAAATTATTTTCAAAAAACATACTTGTATATGATAGATATTAAGATTTGTATGATAATGAGTATTAAAGTTTCTGCCTGAAATACAGTATTAGTGGTCTCTATAGTTGTGTCAATACCAGATATTTTATTTTTTGGTGAATTTCAGTCATTAAGAGATTTTCAGGAGATATGTGACTCCTCATATTAGCATATCATCATTAGTGAGTTAGTAATTTATCAGTTTTTAAATATTCAAGTCATTTATTGTTCTATAATGCAATCAGTGTATTTATATTAAATCAAGTAGTGATTTTAAGATACACATTACATTTAAAGGAAACCCAACCCCAAGAAGAGAAGCAATCTTATTGGAAAGAGTAAAATGAGAGGAACAATTCAAAAAAGTTTCATCAAAATCGGTTGTAAAATAAGGAAGTTTGAAAACTCTTGTACTTTCTATGGGGATCCTCAAATTGGCAAACATGCTTTAAAAAGGCTGATTTTGTGGACAACTCTCCATTTGTTTTGTACATAAATTTTCAGATTTTCCTCATATCTTTCAAATTGCATATTTCCTCCTTCCGAGCACAACATACGGCATGGGAAAATAATTCACACAACATATGTCAAGGTCAGGAGGAGATAATGTGAAATATGTAAAATAAAGGGGGAAATCTGAAAATTTGTGTACAAAACAAATGGAGAGTTGTCCACAAAATCAGCCATTTTGAAGCACGTTTGCCAATTTGAGGATCCCCATAGTACGTAAAACAAGACTTTTTAAACGTCCATAACTTGCTTATTTCATAACCGATTTAGATGAAACTTTTTTTAAATTGTTCCTCTTTCCAATAAGATTGCTTCTCTTTGGTTTTGGTTTCCTTTTTTTAATCATGGATATATACATGTAAGTATATCATGACTTCTCATTTTGTCAGAGTGGTGTTATTTATGTTTGATTCTTTTTGAGAAATTATGATTTTAGTTTGTTGAATTTTGTTTGTACCTATATTCATTTTGTTTTGATTTGTTCATCGTTGATGTTTGTTTCTGTGATTGTGAATTACACATCATGTTTGAAATTGATTTGAAAAACATATAAAATTAAATTTGAATTTAATTCTTATATACAAAGTTAATGTTGTACATTTATACTAACGTAATGATAACTTTTGATCAAATAATTTTCTTTTACATTTGCTATGGTATAGAGAATAAGCTCATGAATTATATCCCAATGCTATGTAAGTGTGCATGTTAATAGCAATTAAGTTTTTATTTTCTACAGTACTTATACAATATATACAGTGTAATTATTAACAAATATGGATAATATATACTAATGAATACAAATATCTTTCAGGTCTCATTATGAATATTGAGATGTAGCATTATATATGTAAAGTTGTGAAAAGGATTTTGTGGTTAATTAACTTGATTTACATGTATATATGGATGAAGAAATAATGTGTGCTGATGAATTATTTTGCCCTTTTATGGGAGTACAATTTATTTCCGGGGGGGGGGGGGGGGGCAGTAGTAGGCTGTAGACTCCAAACCTCTTTGTGTTTGTCGAATAATGAGTGAATCTAGTCTCACTACTTCAGACTCTGCCTACAAGTATGCAACAACAAAAAAGTATGTGACTGCAGACTAACTCTATCCTATCAAGGATATTATTAGGACCTCCTAATTGTTTACAAATAGTGAATAGGTATGAGTGTAAGGTGAAAGAAAGATGCTCTATTCAACGAGGCGTTAGCAGGGTTGAAGAGTGTCTCCTTTTACCGAATGCTAAATGTTGCACCATTGCACAAATAAGAATACGGTATGCGCTATTTGTGTTGTACAATGCCTCGGAATTAACTGCAAAAGCAGTCTAACAACTTATTAACATGTATCACAATAAAATTTGTAATTTTTGTACTTTAATTTTGGTGCTGTCTTTTGTTTTTGCTGTCAACTTGTAATTGATTTGTCCGTTTTTTGTCTCACCTGCATAGCAGAGTGAGACTATAGGCGCCGCTTTTCCGACGGCGACGGCGGCGGCGGCGGCGGCGACGGCGGCGTCAACACCAAATCTTAACCTGAGGTTAAGTTTTTGAAATGACAGCATAACTTAGAAAGTATATGGACCTAGTTCATGAAACTTGGCCATAAGGTTAATCAAGTATTACTGAACATCCTGCCTGAGTTTCATGTCACATGACCAAGGTCAAAGGTCATTTAGGGTCAATGAACTTAGACCATGTTGGGGGAATCAACATCAAAATCTTAACCTAAGGTTAAGTTTTTGAAATGTCATCATAACTTAGAAAATATATGGACCTAGTTCATGAAACTTATACATAAGGTTAATCAAGTATCACTGAACATCCTGCATGAGTTTCACGTCACATGACCAAGGTCAAAGGTCATTTAGGGTCAATGAACTTTGGCCGAATTGGGGGTATCTGTTGAATTACCATCATAACTTTGAAAGTTTATGGATCTGATTCATGAAACTTGGACATAATAGTAATCAAGTATTACTGAACATCCTGTGCAAGTTTCAGGTCACATGATCAAGGTCAAAGGTCATTTAGGGTTAATGAACTTTGGCCAAATTGGGGTATTTGTTGAATTACAGCCATAAATTTGAAAGTGTGTTGGTCTAGTTCATAAAACTTGGACATAATAGTAATCAAGTATCACTGAACATCCTGTGCGAGTTTCAGGTCACATGATCAAGGTCAAAGGTCATGTAAGGTCAAAGAACTTTGGCCACGTTGGGGGTATTTGTTGAATTGCCATCATATCTCTATAAGTGTATTGGTCTAGTTCATAAAACGTGGAAATAAGAGTAACCAAGTATCACTGAACATCTTGTGCGAGTTATAGTAGTTTTCAAAATCAGCACTGCTGCTATATTGAATCGCGTGATGCAGGTGAGACGGCCAGAGGCATTCCACTTGTTTAAGAGTAATTGGTTCATTTCATAGAATTTGGAATATTGCTCAAATTTAAATTTGGTTTAATTCTTGGTTTTCATAGATGCATAAACAGTTTCATAAAGATTGCACTAAATATATTGAGTCCTAGCAGCTAAACAATATACAGTAATAGTTGACCTTCCACATTTCTGGGCCCCATTTCATAAAAGTTACTATTTTTGTAACTTTGTCATGCCATGCAATGGTATACAAATAATGGAAGTTTATGAGTCGGGGGTGTGAGAGTTCAGATTTTTTTCGTTTTGATTTTCAGCTTAATTTCATCTTATTTTTGGCTTTCCTCTGTACAAAAGTATGGGAGCTCTTTCTATTTCAGACTTTCTACAAGTTTCAGCTTTTTTCAGATCTTTTTATTTGTGACCACTCACACCCCTGATGAGTGCCGCGGCAATGGACAGAATACTTAAAGAGGTGAAAGATGAAATGATCCATTCAACGAGGCGTAGCCGAATCAAATGGATCATTCATTTCATCTTTCACTGAATGAAGTATTCTGTCTATTGCACAAATGAAAAGAACATTCATTATTTGGTTTATATGACACCTAAAAATAGATTCTTTTTCATATGAAATTTGTGAATTTCGATGCAAAATATGCTCATGCAGTGCAAGCTAGGTCTGTTGATTATTGCGTGCATACAACATGCACGCTGTGAACACGAGTGGTGTCTGGGTGCGCGCGTGCAATGGACAAAATCGTACGGATCCAAAATTGCACGATGAATGGATCTAAAATTGCATGGTTGATGACGTCATTGTAAAATGGGCTGAATGATCGATATCGACCAACCAATCAAATGACAAGAATCTATCTAGGTGTCATATAATAACTTGAGGGAATCCTTGATTTTGATTGGCTGTTGATCACCATTACCATGGTAATTACCACTGGATGGCAAAGTTACCGTAATAATAGTACCGGTAACTTTCATACAACGGGCACGGGCAATATCAAATGTTGTCCAGGTATGAATAAAGGAAAAAATATGCTTCATATACATTAATGTGTTGATCTTAAATAGTGGTAACAATAATAGGGCACTTTATATGCTGGGCGTTTCAAAGCACACAGGTGGGCTCTCTAATATAGACATTGAATCCATTAATAATATTTTTTGGGGGGCCTTATTTTTTCTAGATCTCAGTCCATCATTAAAGTGGGACTGAAAACGAATAAAGGAAAAAATCACTGGGATTCTTTTTTTTTTTTTCCTTAAAATTAAAATTGATTGAAGGGGAAACATTTCCATATACCTTCAAGGGAGTTCCTTGACATTCGCTCCGCTCTAAATTCCAAATCGAATGACCAACTTCAACCCTGGGTTTAACACTATACCATCATAAAACTAACATAAAACAACCCTAACCACCAAGGGCCATGATACATAGGCCTGTATTCTGAAGTTGGGTTTAACTTATACAATGGTCTAACTCTCTGCTAATATTATGGAAAGCCAAACATTTCAAAATTTTGTTTACAGTGATTGCTTCTCATGTTTACTGTGCTCTTTACTAATTCTTTAATGGTGAAGACAACTGTCATACTTATCCTTCCCAGGCAGTTGATAATGTTTTGGGAGTCAAATGAGCTGATACATTGAACCTCTCCTGTTAGAGATTTATGTAACAACTGGCTTTCCATAGTTAAACCGCAACTTAAAACCAGAGTTTAAATGAAACCCGACTTCAGAATACGGGCCATATTCTGCACTCTGGTCTCAAGTTGTGACACAAATCTCTAATTGTACAGGGCGCCGTTTCACAAAGCTGTTCGTAAGTTAAGAGCAACTTTAAAAACGACTGGTGATCATTTCTTGTGGTAAATGGTATACACCAAAATGTTCATTGGCAATGGTTTAGTGCGTAAAAAAGGTTCACTCTTAAAGTTGCTCTTAAAGGAGAATGAAACCCTAGAAACCAGCTGAATCCATATCAAAGAGAAAAATCAAAGAAACATATTGTTGAAAGTTTGAGGAAGATTGAATGAATAATAAGAAAGTTATGAGCATTTGAAAGACGAGATCACTAATGCCATGTAGATCCTCCCATTGGCAGTGCGACCAAGATCTGTGATGTCACACACGTACAACTCCCTCATTACTTTAGTACTTATTTCACTTACTAGTATATTCTCACTTTTATAGAGTCTATCACAAGGTGAGGTGTTCTCTTTATGAGAGGACAAGTACAGAGGTTTCACAACATTATATCATTGATGAATCGTTTGTCATATGATTAGACTGAGCAAAAAGAGATGTTTTGGGGTATATTTTCAGTGTCCAAAAGGGGAGAATTGTTCATCTGTGACATCACAGATCTTGGTCGCATTGCCAATGGGAGGATCTCCATAGCATTAGTGATCTCGACATTCAAATGCTCATAACTCTTCTATTGCTAGTCCTATTTTACTCAAACTGTTGTTGATCTTATTCTTTGATTTTTCTGCTTTCACAAAAGCTAACTTGCTCCAAGAGTTTCATTCTCCTTTAATTTAAAACAGCTTTATGAAACTGCTCCCTGGTTTGATTTATCAGCTTACTGTCTATTCAGATCATTCAGAACTTGTGGAATAATAAGTGAATTAGTTTTACTTGCCGTTATAACGTGTTTCTACTTATGTTTATTTCTCCTTTTGTCGTCCTGTTTTTTTTTCCGTTTGATTTAACTCTTATTTTGTTTTGTCTTGTTCTGTGTGTTATCTTGTTCTTTTTAATCTATTCAGTAAGTCTCCGTAGGCAAATAGCAACCATTGCGTCTCTCTCTCTCTCTCCTATTTTCTCTTCCTTGAGGGAGGTTCACATTATACAAGCTATGCTTTTGAGTGAATCTCCCATTTCCACAGATACCTTTTTTCTGTTTAAATTATATTTATTTTTACAAGTTAGTTATCATTGATGTTGTTAAATATAATTATAATGACAATGATTTGTATCGTAAAATAATTGTTATAAATTTATGAAAATGATTTGTATCAATATTTTTGTCATTTATGTTGGAAATAAATCTGAATCTTAACTTCACGATCGAAAGTGTCTAGTCTTTCCCTTGTAGTCTATTTGCTACAGGTCGTGTGTCATACAAAAGCAAAGAAGAATATGTGATTGCACAATGCTCAATTTGCTGGACATTTATTATTCAATTCTCACGTTATTTCATAACAATAGCATCAACATGTGTACATAATTGGGCTTTCTCCAATTGATTTTAAATGTTTTACAGTTTGACATATGCCTGCTAGCCAGGCTCAAACATACCACAGACGTCACTTGTTCCACAAGTAATGAATGCCAAGCATAAGAACAATGTACTGTAAACAGTAATTTTAGAACAGGGCAAGTGTTGATTACATGTACCGGTAGATCATATTAACCCTTTGAACCAGATACAATGTAGGCCTGAATGCCTAGCAGTGAACTTGCAAATACCCGATAGGCCGGAATACCGTCCTGAGCCTAGTGACTTATCAAACATGGGTCCTAAATGTCAGGTGATCTTTTCAAAATGACATCTTTCTAGTACATAAGTGTAGGGATATTTAGTTGATAATTTCAGTCAAGGTTAGGGTTAGGAAATAAGGAAAATCACTACATGGGTCATGACATGCTCCCTAGGACCCAACTAACCAAGGTCCAGGAACTTCAAATGATGTACTGTAACAAGTCTACCAATTCTAACCGTCTCGTCACATCTTGAAGTTTATCCAGCATTCACACTTTGGCATAACAAGCATAAGAGAAGTGTTTGTTCACCAGTCTTTCAAATCCTGACATTCAATCATTCTTTCTTGGGTTTTTCATTTCCTCCATCAACAAACTCTCCTCTTTAACAAGTCTTTTCAAATACTGACATTCAAAAATGCGTCTGTCATTGTTCATCCCCTCCATCAACAAACGCTTTATGTTTAACAAGTCTGTCAAATCCTGACACTCAACCACGCTTTGCTGATTATTCATTCTCCTCATCAACAAATTCTTAGGTTTAAACAAATCCAGGCAATCATGCTTCCCTAATTGTTGAGTTTCCTCCATCAGTGAACTCTCATGTTTAACAAGTCTTTCACATCCTGATATTCAACCACGCTTCGCTGATTGTTCATTCCCTCCATCAACCAATTCTTATCTTTTAATAAAAAAATCAAGTCTTTCAAATCTTGATATTCAACCACGCTTCGCTGATTGTTCGTTCCCTCCATCAACCAATTCTTATCTTTTAATAAAAAAATCAAGTCTTTCAAATCTTGACATTCATTCATGCTTCCATTGCTTGTTCCTTCCCTTCATCCTCTGTTGACAGACTCTCCTTTGTGTCATCCTCCATCTGTTCTCCCCCTTCCGACGAGACTCCGTTCTCCTCCTCCTCCTCTGGCGTGGTCTTCTCTCCTTTCTTTTCTGCATCACTGAAGACACCAACTTTTAAATCACCCTGAGCTCTCTCCCTTGCAAGCTTTTCCTTCAGAATGGAAGAAAAAGAGAAAAATGAAAAAAAAATTAAAGGTTGGCATAGAACCTTACATTCCACTTGTTATCAGGCTGGGCATTTTCAGCTACGCTATGTTCCCTTGAGATCTTGGCTGACGACGGCACCAACAAATCAGCACATAAGCCCTTCATTTACAAAAAAAATAAAACCCATACTAAAATGGTTCCATACAGCTGTCTCATACAGTATACAAATAGCGAATAGGCATGAGTGCGATGGTGCGAGAATTCGCATGAGGTGAAAGAAAGATGCTCTATTCAACAAGGCATTAGCTGAGTTGGATAGAGTGTTTCTTTCTTTCACCGAATGCGAAATCTTGCACCATTGCACGAATAAGAATATTCCCTATTTGTGTTGTACAACGCCTCGGAAT
Source organism: Lytechinus pictus (assembly GCF_037042905.1). Classification (NCBI taxonomy): domain Eukaryota; kingdom Metazoa; phylum Echinodermata; class Echinoidea; order Temnopleuroida; family Toxopneustidae; genus Lytechinus; species Lytechinus pictus. Next base: position 2,561,491 of record NC_087253.1, read on the forward strand.
CTAGCGAAAAAATGAAAAAAACAAGAGTTTTTCCCTGTAGTAATCTATGAAAAGGGAAAAAAAATATTGAAAGCGAAAAGCAATTCCCGCAAGCGCACATGATCTTGGGCAGCATTGCGCATTTAGCCAGCAGGCTATACGTGTATTGCACCTTCATTTTTTACTGAGCGCAATGAATTGAATCGTATTGTGACGTCACCTCTTAAAGCCGTGCAACGGTACATTTTTGATGGTACGTCGTGTGTGCAACGGTACGAATGTTTGACATTCAGCCTCCCATTTCCTCGCGTACAACAAGCTAAGTAACATGAAAACATGAATTCACTTACTCTTCTATCCTGATCAGCGAACCGTTGGAACATGTTTCCATAGATCTTCTTCTCCTTCTCGTGGTGCTGTTTGAGCTTCTGATTACTGACCGTCAGCTGGTTCTTGGCTGCTTTGTTCTCTGGCTCAATCTCTAGAACTTTGAGGAAGTCCAGCTTGGCCTTGTCGAACTCAGAAAGATGGATGTAGGCCTGTCCCCGACGGAAGTAGCCTTTCACGCTGGAGGACTCCAGCTCAATAGCCTATCAGAAGACAATCAATATGGAGATTTCAAAATTCTCATCAATTCAGGCTTAATTTTGATTTGTTTTAAAGTATTCTTCCATTGCTTCTTCCAGTGACATTTGCAAACAGCAGTGAAATACTTCATAAATTTAATAACTTAAAAAATTCACTGACAGAAAATATGCATACAGGTAAACAGCTTTAATGAGAACAAAATAAATCTTCTTTTCTCCTCAAATTGACAACAGTAATTAATTTTCTATTCATTTTCATACTTCGAAAATATAACATATGGATATAACACGAGTCTATCTAAATAAATGACAACAGAATGGATTTAGGTTGAAGTTGCCAATTTGCATTGTAAGTGATTATCTTGTTCTCATTACATTACCAATTTAGAGTATTGAATGATTGCATGTAGCTCAAAGTCACATGGCTTATATTCTGGACTGGCACCACATACTGAACTTAAAATTAATTTTATTCAGTACATTTTTCTCTTTCTAAACATATTCCATTTGCTATTCCTAGGATAACTAGAAACTGCATGCAAAAGTGTCTCCTAAAGGAAACAGTGACTGCTACTCATTTTCTTTGGCATTTCGAACAAATCAAAATGCTATCAGATATACATGTACATGTATGTGACCAGTCACACCAAAACCAACAATAAGTTGCCAAATATGAATTTTGATTTAGTTTGAAAAGGTACATCTTAAGCTATAAAATGATGTATAACTTGTCAAAATTGATCAACAATAGCTGTCACTTGGTTGTTGCCTGGTTTTTAAATTTAGGATCAATTTACTGATTAATATGTTGGATAACACACAAGCATTTGATTGAATTGAGAGGAATTTCAGTAAGAACTTCAAAAATAAGGGAAAAAACCAATGCTTGCAGTTCAGGGGTTCACTCAAGCATGTGAATGATGGGCTCATTGTGCAAACTCAATGAAACTTTCAAGCAATCTGCAAAAACTTGTGCCAAAGAAACTCATGTATCTGCTTTCCTATTCAACTTTGAAAATTGAAATTTTGACAGTTATGAAGAATAAGGATTACTCTTTCACATAAGCTTATTTTATAAATTTTGATCTTCCCTAGAGACTGTTGCATAAAAAACCTCTGGTAATGTTTGTTTACTTTAAAGTTATTTATTTGCCAGAGTATTTTATGGAAAGTTTTATGCAACAGGCCCCTGGACACTTATTGTTGGTTTCGAGTTGGATAATAAGGACAATAAAACAAAAGAATTCTACATAATAAAATAGTCAAACGTTGACAGAATGAAAAAAAATATATGATTTTCATTGTCATCTAAACAGCTGTTTCACATGTATTTTGACTTGTGCCTAATTAAATTTTTTTTTAATCCATTAAATATTTTTCGAGTTATTGCGTGGAAACCAAGTGGGGGCACGGACGGATGGACAGGGGCAAAGCTTAATGCCCTCTCCGGACTTCGTCTGCGGGGGCATAACAAACATGAAAATAAATATATGGGACTGACCCTATTACAATGACTGACAGCCTCAAAGAACTCTTCAGCCTTGATCGCTGCCATGGCAACGTTGAGGTTTGCCGCGAGCTGCATCGCCTCTGACTTCTTCTTCTGCTCCTCGTCTGTGATGGTTTCTGTCTCCAGATAGGTGATGATTTTCTTCCATTGCTTGATGGCCTCTTGGTATTTTCCTTGCTGATGAAAAAAAATATATAAATTAGATAATTTTATGAAAAAAGAAGAAATTTGCAATTGAAAAAGAGGAATTACATGTACAAGTGGAAATTAACTGACATTAAACCAAGACGGATTAAACCAGGCAAGATATGACTAAGTCAGATCAGTCCACATAGAATAAGATTAATTTTGGATACATCGCAAGAGATCAGAGAGAGTGGAGTTAGACTGAGTTTAGTTATAGGCCAAGAGGGATTAAAGAAAGTGGGATTGATCAGAATGGGACTAGACTGTGTGTGATTAGTGAAGTAGAAAATGAGACTAAAATATACACCAAGTATGATCAGCGCAAGTGGGATTAGACCTTGTATGATTAGTTGAGTGGGTTTAGACAAAGAGAAGGTACCTGAGAATGATTTTTGAAGAGGGGCTGCGGGTTTGGTTAGAAAAAAAAGGGTTTTCAGTCAAAAATGAAGGTGAGTTTTGTTTAAAAAATATTGACAAGCAAGAAAAAAAAAGAAGAGGGTTTTGGCTCCAAAATAGAGGTGATTTTGGACTAATTTTTTACATCCTAGCGTACTAACCTGATTTCCAGGTGGTGTTATTAATGGCATTATACATGAAGCAACCCCAGAAAAATCTTGGGAGGAGCCTACAGCACCCCCGATTAACAAGGCAGGGCGCGTCGTGGTCTAGTGGTTCTGACTCTCGCCTTTCAAACAGAGGGTCGCGGGTTTGAATCCTAGCCATGCCGTGATTTCCTTCAGCAAGAAATTTGTCCACACTGTGCTGCACTCGACCCAGGTGAGGTAAATGGGTACCGGCAGGAAGTAATTCCTCAAAAAGCTGTGCGCACCAGAATCGGTAGACTAGCTTAGCCGGGGTAATATAGGAGCGCCTTGAGCACCTAGCAAGGTGGATACGTGCGCTATACAAATCCTATATTATTATCATTTATTATTATTAGACCAAGTATCAATTCCAGAAAGTAATCAGACAGGCCTACCTTGAAATAATTAGTTCCTTTGGCCTTGACGATCTCAGATTGTTCAATCTTCTCGCTGACATCCATCTCCCACGGTTCCTTTGCCTGTAGTAACAAACAAGGTTAAACATCTCTTATTTCAGTTCTAGTCGTATCAGGGAATTCCCCTCAACAGGTACTTTAATCAAGGTCGCATATATAAACTAGATCGATTCTTGACTGCACACAGTTGAAATTTATGCCTCTACCATGGACAGATTTGAACTACATGTATACTCAATTCTGATATTGCATCAAATGTATCTAATCAAATCGATTGCTATTCTCAGTCTATAAAGGTCATGTCCACCCAAGAAAAATGTTGATTTGAATAAATAGAGAAAAATCAAACAAGTATAACGCTGAAAATTTCTTCAAATCGGTTGTAAAATAAGAAAGTTATGACATTTTAAACTTTCCCTTATTTTTCACAAAACAGTGATATGCACAATTCAGTAACATGCAAATGAGACAGTCGATGATGTCCCTCACTCACTATTTCTTTTGTTTTTTATTGTTTGAATTATACAATGTTTCATTTTTTTAAAGATTTGACAATAAGGACCAACTTGACTGAACCATATACATGTATTAGTCAATGTTAGTTCCACATGTTCAGGGAGGAATGAATCATTGTTTCACTTGGCATTGAGGAGAAAATTAGAATATTTCATATTTCAGATAAAAAAATACAAAAGAAATAGTGAGTGGATGATGTCATCAGTCTCCTCATTTGCATACCGACCAGGATGTGCATATAACTGTTTTGTGAAATTAAGCGAAAGTTTAAATGTCATAACTTTCTTATTTAACATCCGATTTTGATGAAATGTTCAGTGTTATGCTTGTTGGATTTTTCTCTTTTTATTCAAATCAACTTATTTGGGGGTGGACTTGTCCTTTAAAGAAAATAACATTTAAAACGTAGATGTATGTAGCATGACATGCAGACCTGCCAACCTCTGGGAATGAAAAACTGTACATGTATTCTGTGATACAAAAAACTATATTTTCCCCCCAAAAAGTGTATTTCATAATAAAATGCTTGGCGCACTCGCTCATCGCGGCGCTCAAGCTGCACGCAAGCTAAAATGCGCACTGCTCTTGCAGATGAAAAAAAAATTATTAAAACCTGTGTATATCTTCACCCTGGTTTTAACAAAATGATTGAAAAAAAAAACAAGTTACCTGAAATTACATTGATCTAATAACCATATTTGTGTACGTTTTATGAAATAGAGACATATAGAGATGATTTTTCTCAATAAATTACGATTTTGTTAAAAAAAAAATAATAATAAATAAATAAATAAATCGAATAACAAAAAATATATTTTTTAAAAGAAAAAACGTACTGCCGTATTTTGGTTGCAAAAACGTACTAAATACGGCTAAAACGTACTGGTTGGCAGGTCTGGACATGTACAGTCACAAAAAAAAAAATGGAAAGCCAAGTGGGGTTCACCTCTATCTTTAATCAAACCATTTCAAATTAATTATTAACAGACACAGGAACGAGAGGTTGTGAGTTTGATGACATGTAATTTCACAAAGACTTGAACTAATGGCACCTCCAGCCTTCTAGTCAGATGTTCGGCATGATTGAATGGGGAAGGGTTTATAACAATAATAATAATAATGTGACTTATAAAGCACCAAATCCACTCTGTAGAGTGCTCAAGGCCCATAAAGAGCCAAGAGCTATTAACAAGAGCTAATAAAAAACGATTTATGCAAGTTCCGCTTAAAAATCAGCTATAATGATTAAAAAATTGGCTTTTATATAGCACAATATCAATCTACGACTGCAGAAAGAACTTCACAAATTATTATTACCTGGTCACTGGATTCATAGCTTTTTTAGCAGCCTGTTAGGCGCACACTTGCTAAACCAACCACAATGACGGTTGTTCCCTACCAGTACCCAATTAGCACCTGTGTGTGAGTGGCAAAGCGTGGAGTGAGGCCTTGCCAAAGGACGCTGGGCCATGGTGGGATTCGTCGCTACACTACGGCGCTTCATGCAAACAGATGAAATGACTCCCTGGGCAAATAAGAGTTATCATATATTTCATTATTATACACTAGTGAATAAAGGATGATTCACCTTTTCAAATTTCGCGAGTGTGACTTCATACGTTACATCAGCATTTCCTGGAATGTTGTATTCTGCATTGCCCTTTGACCCGTACGCATACTTAGATTTGACCTTTAACCTTGCCTTCTCTCCCTTCTTCATTCTCTTGATGGCGATTTCCAGTCCTTCCACGATTCCTGCATCATTACCTAAGAAAACAAGTTATGATGCAAGTCAGAATAAAATCAGAGGAATTGGGGTATTAATAATCCGGTAGTAGTCACTGATCAGCAAACAGCAGAGAGACTGGTTCGAATTCCACCAGTTCTAAGGTGCTTCCTGGGCCCTCTCTTACAATGAGTTGCGATTGATCTGATCAACCACAACTATGGAAGTCAAGCAATGTCAACATCTAAAATGCATGCTTATGCAAAATGTTTTCTAGATATGATGTATATTCACAGAATCATAATTTTCTTGACAATTCAGTAAAAACTATGCTTCTCTTTTTGTTTTCAAAGGACATTGTGCAATTTCCTACAGAAAAAAATTATGACAGTGATGGATTTCCACATACCTTAGGTTGTTCGGATATATCGTAACTCTTTGTTAGACGAGGGCGCTGATATATTTTTTAGATCGTACATCCAATGAGTGTGAGCCAAAAACGTATACATTATTAACCTTTTCGAGAATGCCTTCAGAATCTGATTTCTTTCAAGTTCCTGTGTACTTGATATGTTATTTCAATCTGGTATTTGTCAACAATAGAATTAAATGTTTCAATAGAAATTATTGTTACATTAAAGGTCAAGTCCACCCCAGGAAAATGCTGACTTGAATAAATAGAAAAAAATTAATCTAGCATAGTCCTGAAAATTTCATCAAAATCGGATGTAAAATAAGCAAGGTATGACATTTTAAAGTTTTGCTTATTTTTCACAAAATAGTGATATGCACAACTAGGTGAGTCAGTCGATGATGTCCATCACTCACTATTTCTTTTGTTTTTTATTGTTTGAATTATACAATATTTCATTTTATTATAGATTTGACAATAAGGACCAACTTAACTGAACCATAAAGTATTAAACAATGCTAATTCCACATGTTTAGGCAGGAATTAATTGTTGTATCACTTGACAATGAGGAGAAAATAAAAATATTTCATATTTCATACAATAAAATACAAAAGAAATAGTGAGTGGATGACGTCATAGTCTCCTCACTTGCATACCAGCCAGGATGTGCATATAACTATTTTGTGAAATTAAGCGAATCTTTAAAATGTCACAACTTTCTTATTTTACATCCGACTTTGATGAAATTTTCAGTGTCATGCTTGTTGGATTTTTCTCTTTTTATTCAAATCGACTTTGTGTTGGGGTGGACTTGTCCTTTAATGTACCATCAATTAAAGACATGCTGGATTCAGACTTGAATTTCACCTTCCAAGTCATATTTTCAAGTTTGAAATTCAAAACTTTATGTGAGAATGCAGAGGAAATTCTTTTCTGTCTGTCTCCATTGAATGATACAATGGCCTCTCTACCTATCATCTAATACATATTGATTTCTTTTTAGTTGCTTTGCTTCAATTTACAGCTGTTAAAGCATAAATTGTTTACCTTGACAGCCAACCACAGCTCATCGTTTAGTGTCCATTGTCACTTAAGGTTCTATTAAATATTGTTTTTACTCTAGTGTTCTAGTCATTTTGTATGAGATTTACTCCAATGAGTGCATGTCAAAAAGCTTCAGTAAGTCTGTTTTTAAGGCTATTTTATGATTTCTTTTTATTAAAATTGTGATTATAACTTTTTTTCATCATATCGTGCAGCCGTACTGATTTTATATCTTCATGAAGGTACTATCAGTCTCCCAAAACAGTTAATGCCTTACCCTCTGTGACTGTGTATTTCACCACTCTGTTCTCAAATTCCCTTCCATCGTACGATCCAATGATGTGTGCTATGGTATCAATGAAAAGAGAAAAACAACAGATATTAATCTACTTCATTCCTTCTACATTTTCTTACCTTCTGAGGACGGAGACAATCAAACACACTGCTAATAGACCTCACTAGAAAATTCCAAGGCTGGTAGGATGTGAAAGTCATTGTACATGTAGTTTCTCCAGCACTGTGTGTGCCTCATTAGCGACTGGCTGAGATAATCCCTAGGGAATGGAGCATTTGCATACATTATATGTGGGAATGACTGAATCCGATGACTAGGGCTCCGTAACACAAAGGTTTGCAATGAATTGCAAATTGAAAGAGCTGCACTGATTGGCTCCCGGTCAGACGATGATCTTGGTATTCAGCGATTGATTGCAAACCTTTGTGCTACGGAGCCCTGGGCCCCATCTCAAAAAGAGTTACGATTGATTGGATCAATTGCAACTATGGAAAGCCAGCAAAGTCAACAGATGAAATGCATGTTCGTTAAAAAAAATTCTAGATATGAATGTATATCATAAAGTCACCGATTTCTTGACAAATTGGTGTGTCTTCCTTTGTTTAACAAAGGATATTTTGCAAATTTCCTGTAGAAAAAATTATGGTATGGGTGGATTTCCATAGAGTTACGATTGATCCAATCAATCGTTACTCTTTGTAAGACGGGGCCCAGGACATGTAAGTGCTTAGATACATACAATGTATGTTTTAAAGCGCATTTATGAATAATCTGATCATCATTATTAACAAAGACACTACAAGGGAAGTCTTGACACTTCAGCGATTTCTTGAAACGCTCAATTTTGCCCATGGGGAAGGGCGACCACTAGCGTTGAGTGATCAAACCTTCGCACAGCACATTGGCTGTGTATAAAACATATTGGAAAAATGAGGGGGTTTGGGAGAGGGCACAAGGGCGGCGCATGGAATAATTAGACCTTTTTTTCCTCAGAAACCTCTAAGATAAATCCCTTTATAATTTTTTTTTCAATTTGATTTAAAAAAATCTTAAAATATCAAAATCGCCTATTCCTTCACCCCTCCACCATTTTTCTATGTTTTGTACACAACTAAAAATGGCCCTATACAAATGTCTACTTAATCAACACTGTAGGGCGCTCTTCCCAAGCGTTTCATTACCTGCTCTATTGACAGTCCAGTCTTCCCCTTGTAGTGTCTTTGTTATCAATCTATCTTACCTTCAACTTCTGCCTCATCATTGGGAGTGTCGTATCCTTCTCCTTCTGTCACAATACGCCGAACGATCCCTTCCTCGTTATTCTCAGACAGATCCTCCCCTTTCCAGTCAAACAGCTCCACTTCAAATACTAAGGTAGAATCTGCTGGAATTTTCCCTTTACCTGGTCAAACAGATAAAAAGTAATGATTACAATTGCATACAAACTAGAATTCGCTGGAATTTTCCCTTTACGTGGTCAAATAGATAAAAAGTAAAAAATGATTACAGTTGCATACAAACTAGAATTTGCTGGAATTTTCCCTTTACCTGGTCAAAAAGATAAAAAGTAAAAAATGATTACAGTTGCATACAAACTAGAATTTGCTGGAATTTTCCCTTTACCTGGTCAAACGGATAAAAAGTAAAAATGATTAGTTGCATAAAAACTAGAATTCGCTGGAATTTTCCCTTTACCTGGTCAAACAGATAAAAAGTAAAAAATTATTACAGTTGCATACAAAGTAGAATTCGCTGGAATTTTCCCTTTACCTGGTCAAACGGATAAAAAGTAAAAAATGATTACAGTTGAATACAAACTAGAATTCGCTGGAATTTTCCCTTTACCTGGTCAAACGGATAAAAAGTAAAAAATGATTACAGTTGCATACAAAGTAGAATTCGCTGGAATTTTCCCTTTACCTGGTCAAACGGATAAAAAGTAAAAAAATGATTAAAGTTGCATACAAAGTAGAATTCGCTGGAATTTTCCCTTTACCTGGACAAACAGATAAAAAGTAATTACATGTAGTTGCATACCAACTTTCCTAATACTACAGTGTAGGTTTGCATGATATTGGTGAGTGTCTTATAATAATAACAGTCAGTTCTTGTTTAGCGCATAACACATGAATAACGTCTCTATGCACTTCTAAAGGACTTAGATATTATTACCCTGGCTGTAGCTCAAGTGAAGTCCTGAGAAGGACTGTAAACCAGGTGAGATGAGCTGAATGTGGCTTGAGCAGCGATGGTTTGAGTAGTAGCAGCCTTTCCCTTCTTCATATTACACATGGTGAACCGTAAACCTTCTCCACGTTATAAACTCCACCATGCAAACCTACAAAGTATTTATACCATTATTCAGAACTTTGATCGTTGAGTTTTTCAAGGATGGATTATTTTTTTTGGGGGGGATAGCGTGCGCCAGGCTTTTCACATGATTTTAAATACAAATGGAATATGTTCCGAGATGGTAAATCAGCTCCATTAACATAGGTCATTTTGCATGTCATAGTCATACGCATTATAACTTACAAACAGCTACCTGTATATAAAATGGTCCCAAGATCCGCTAACTCAATAAAAACAAATTAAACAAAATGTGGACTTGGACAGTATCAACACTGACTTTATAGATTAAAAAAAAAGGATTAATTTGAAGTAATGATTAATTTCTGCTTCGTTAAGGCTTAGACTTGAACCAACTTGTATGAGTTTATCACTTCATAGTCCCACTTACTTGTTTTGCCGTAAGCATATTCTGGTTTGCATGTGAATACAGCAATCTCTCCTCTTCTCATTGTAGCAACACCCATATCCCATGCTTTGATTACTTCGCCTTGAGAAGTAAAAAAAAAACAATGAAGATTAAGAAAATTGAAAAAAAAAATGAACAAAAAATAAATATTCCAAAGGTGAAATAATCAAACTTTAGACTTGGAAACCCATTCCTGCTTGAACTTTTGTATTTGTGCCTGTCCCCTTCTTTCCGTTTCTTCTTTCATGCAATACAATTACTTTTCATTAAACAGTCTATAAAGAATTTCAATTCATGACCATGAAATTCAAAATTATCAAAAAATTCTAGAAGTCAAAATTGTCAACGATCTTGTAGTATGCTAAGTAATAGAAAAGTGTTCATCATTCTGTAGGTGGTCTGTAATACAGGCTTGACGAAATGGCTTCATCAATATAAAGCAGCATGACTTGTTTCCCCATGAATGACCATTATAAAGGTAGTCTACAAACTTGTGACTGACACTTTTACCAATTAACCCTGTCTTAACTGGGCCATTTCAGACCAACATATACGGGGGAAGGGGGGGGGGGGGTCAATTTGACCACCCCCTCAGATCTCGGTCGCTGATTGCGCGATTGCCGCTAAAATTTGCACGCCCGTAGAGCCGGATGTAAACTGCAAGACTGTGTAGGAAAATTTTCAAAAAATTAATTGCTTATATTCTTTTATTAATTATGCAAATTATGAAATTTGCCCTAATTTTGTTTTTTGTGTATGTTTTTGATCTTTAACTTAATTTATATAGCAAGTAGAATGCTAATTTTTGTTGAACATATCAATTTTTACATTTCTAACAAATATCTCCCAAAAAATTGCTGAAAAAATAATTAATTTTCTATGTACCTTATTGCTTTTTTAATTATTATTTCTTTTTTTTTTCAAAGCTTCAATGAACTTTGTCGGGGACCCTTTTGCGATCATAAATAAATTAAATAAATCCATATAAATCAATTAACAAAAGTAAAAATGATACATTTATGATTTTTGGTTGAAAAAATTTACATTGACTTTGTACATATAATCATGTTTTTGAGCAATTTGGGGACTGACATGCGCTTTATAAAATATGCGCAAGACTTGAAAGTAAAAAGTCAGCGAGTGGCGTGGTAAAAAAAAATTGCGTGGCGGCGAAATTTGTCGAGGGGTCAAATTGACCCCCCCCCCAGTTTAAAAAGGGTTAAACCATGTCTAAAGCGAAGACTACATGTAAATGCCAAACTCTCTGTCTGTGTAGAGTATAGTACACAGTGGCCCATATTCTGAAATCTGGTTTTAATTAAACCGTGGTTTATAATTGTGGTTTAACTATGGAGAGCCAATTGGAGCACAAATCTCTTACAGCACACATTAAATTTACTCTCATATGACACCCAAATTGTCAATAATTGTCTAGGAATGATAAACTGAAGTATTTTTCTTCATTATGAAAGCAAAAGGAAACAAAATAGTGAACACAAGAAATATAGGCCTACAATATTAACATAATTTTGATTTTTTGGCTCCCTATGATTTTAGAACAGAGTTAGACCGTGGTCTATTAAAGTTAAACCTGACTTCAGAGTACGGGCCAAATAATTAGTCTCACTACTTCAGACTCTGCATTTGCACTTTGCAAAGTGCAACAACCAAGGGTCTGTGCATGCAGACTACTATACAGGCTGATGATTTTTGTTGTTGTAAACATCACCATGTCTAGATGATCTACATAAATTAGCCTCATTATTTTAAAATCAACTTTTTCGAAATGTCATTTCGGTAATTAAACAGTAATGAATATTGAACAACAAAAAGAATTCAGATATTTTTCAACCAATACTCCACAGAGGGACATGCACACAGCTGTTATGAAATCAAAATTACTGGTAATCTTCTTTTAGTCCCCAAATCGGCACAATCATCAATTTCTTATTCATTTTCATATTTAAAAAATAGCATAACATAATAAAAACTTATGACAAATGAATGGATTTCAGGAAAATTTGCCACTTTGCAATTTATAAAGTGATTCTGTTGTTTTTATCGCATTGCCAACTTAGATTGTACACCAGCAATGACAGTTATAACGTTTTTGATCAGGAACTGTACCGTATACACCATACTGGAAATGGTATATTTCAAAATTATTTTTCTGTACTTTTTAATCTTTCTAGCCATAGTTTTCCTTGCAGAATAATAAGAACTCTACCACTATGGGCTAACCAAGATGAACATTCATTGTAATGTCCACTAATACTAATAAATTTATTGAACTTATAATTTTCATCCAATGCAGATAAAACCGAATCCTTGGTCACAAACCTTTTCCTAGGGTGAAAGAAAACTTCTCATTCCTCGACCGACTGGAGTCAAACAAGGTCCCGTCTGTGAGACTGCCGATATAATGAACAAAAACTTTATCCCCCTTTAATGGGCGATCCTCCTCAATAGTATCACCCTCTTTCCTAATAGCCTTTAGGACTCCTCCATCGCCATTAGGGGTGACATCTTGTCCAGTTCCAAGGAGGGGATCAGGAAAGGGCTGATATTCCTCTTCTGTTGTGGTGGATGGTGCGACCTTGTCGTTCGTCATCTTCAACTCTTATTGTCGACTGAAAATTTGAGAAGGAAAACTTAATGATAAACACTTTAACCAAAGTACCTAGCCTATATGGGACATCAATTACATGTTGTGAATTGCAGGGGGAAAAAAGCAGTAATTGTGTCTCATTATTAATGTTGGCCATCTTCTTAGCCAATGCACATTATTCCTCAAAAGGACAATCTTGAATCCTACAATAAGTATAAAAAACATAGATTAAAAGTATCAAAACAAAGCATATTTCTATAGACACAGAGGCGCGTATTCTGAAGTCGGGTTCATCTTAGACCATGGTCTAAGTCTGTGCTAAAATTATGGGAAGCCCAAAGGGTCAACATTTTTATTAAGTTGTATGTTTCTTATATTTACTGTGCTATTTCCTGATTCTTCAATGGTGAAGACAAATATCTATTTATACTTTCTAGACAATTATGAATGATTTGAAAGCCAAATGCACTGAAATATGATATCTCTACTGTTAGTGATTTATGTAACAATTGGCAATCCATACCTAAACCACAACTTTAAACCTGAGGGTAAGTTAAACCCGACTTCAGAATACGGGCCAGAGTAGATGTATGAACAATAAAGTCTAACCCTCAATGAATCTGCTGTCTTCTTTTTTGTTTAGTTTGGCTGGCAACCAGTCAAGAAATTTTTGCCATTGCTATTCTGGCTTTTTTTTTCCTTTGAAAGAATAGCTTCTTTCATATTTTTCCCTTCCATTCCCCTTTCCCTTCCTTCCTCCCCTTTCAGATCCCTTTCCTTTTCCTTTCTCCCTTTTCCCCCTTATTTCCTGTTTTCTTTTCTCTTCTTTTATTTTCTGAAAATCAGTCACTGGTCACATTTTCAAGATGATAATTGATAACGATGTAAGCAAATACTTTTGTTGTATTTCAAATAAATGTTTAGTAATTGAAAAGTTGCCCAGGGACAGATAACAGGCTCCAATGCCCAGTATTCAGTCACTTTAAGGGCAAACCATTTATGAAGACCAAATATCCATTCAGTTTGATAGTAATCCACTACAAAAACATAGAGAAAAGAAATGTTCCTTTAACAGATTTTCAATAAGAAATTATAAATTGATCCAAAAGAAATTATTCTGGACAGAAAACAGGAAGGGAGCGTTTTCATCCCAGCATTCGGTCACTCTACCCACTTGTTCAATGCAACCTGCCTGCCTATAGGGAATCTACATGTAAGATCTGTGCAGTACACAAGACACATTAAAATTTGTTTAAATATCACTATTGTAACTAAAAATACTTATTTCCATATCTAAAGGTCTAATTGTTGTGATTCATTTTTCATTAGTAACCTGTGGATATTTTTTTTTTAATTCACAAGAGAGCTACAAAACTGCAATTTTGAGGATTTTGTGTGTAGGCCCTAGTAATGGAAAGTAAAATTGCATGAAAGATGTCATTCAACAATCTATTTCTAATGTATAAAAAATAATCACAAGAATTCAATACATCACAGCCAAGTTTTATGATGAAAAGTTGCACTGGAATATGACAGTGTAAAAAAAAAAAAGCATTTGTCTCAAAGAACGAGAGAAAATAAGCGAAACGTGGTAACATTGTGCTTGGTAAACCTGGGTGACCCTAGTACCCTACTCAGGGAGTCATGTAGTCCTAAGGATGTAACACTACAGAGAACAAGGCTATTTCATCATAACCTACTCAGGGAGCCATGGAGTCCTAAGGATATAACACTAGTTACAGAGAACAAGGCTATTTCATCATAACCTACTCAGGGAGTCAAGGAGTCCTAAGGATGTAACACTACAGAGAACAAGGCTATTTCATCATAACCTACTCAGGGAGCCATGGAGTCCTAAGGATGTAATAATACAGAGAACAAGGCTATTTCATCATAACCTACTCAGGGAGTCAAGGAGTCTTAAGGATGTAACACTACAGAGAACAAGGCTATTTCATCATAACCTACTCAGGGAGTCATGGAGTCCTAAGGATGTAACACTACAGAGAACAAGGCTATTTCATCATAACCTACTCAGGGAGTCATGGAGTCCTAAGGATGTATCACTACAGAGAACAAGGCTATTTCATCATAACCTACTCAGGGAGTCATGTAGTCCTAAGGATGTAACACGACAGAGAACAAGGCTATTTCATCATAACCTACTCAGGGAGTCATGGAGTCCTAAGGATGTAACACTACAGAGAACAAGGCTATTTCATCATAACCTACTCAGGGAGTCATGGAGTCCTAAGGATGTAACACTACAGAGAACAAGGCTATTTCACCACAACCTACTCAGGGAGTCATGTAGTCCTAAGGATGTAACACTACAGAGATCAAGGCTATTTCATCATAACCTACTCAGGGAGTCATGGAGTCCTAAGGATGTAACACTAGTTACAGAGAACAAGGCTATTTCATCATAACCTACTCAGGGAGTCATGGAGTCCTAAGGATGTAACACTACAGAGATCAAGGCTATTTCATCATAACCTACTCAGGGAGTCATGCAGTCCTAAGGATGTAACACTACAGAGAACAAGGCTATTTCATCATCATAACCTACTCAGGGAGTCCTAAGGATGTATCACTACAGAGAACAAGGCTATTTCATCATAACCTACTCAGGGAGTCATGGAGTCCTAAAGATGTAACACTACAGAGAACAAGGCTATTTCATCATAACCTACTCAGGGAGTCATGGAGTCCTAAGGATGTAACACTACAGAGAACAAGGCTATTTCATCATAACCTACTCAGGGAGTCATGTAGTCCTAAGGATGTAACACTACAGAGAACAAGGCTATTTCATCATAACCTACTCAGGGAGTCATGGAGTCCTAAGGATGTAACACTACAGAGATCAAGGCTATTTCATCATAACCTACTCAGGGAGTCATGGAGTCCTAAGGATGTAACACTAGTTACAGAGAACAAGGCTATTTCATCATCACAACCTACTCAGGGAGTCCTAAGGATGTAACACTACAGAGAACAAGGCTATTTCATCATAACCTACTCAGGGAGTCATGTAGTCCTAAGGATGTAACACTACAGAGAACAAGGCTATTTCATCATAACCTACTCAGGGAGTCATGGAGTCCTAAGGATGTAACACTACAGAGAACAAGGCTATTTCATCATAACCTACTCAGGGAGTCATGGAGTCCTAAGGATGTAACACTACAGAGAACAAGGCTATTTCATCATAACCTACTCAGGGAGCCATGGATCCTAAGGATGTAACACTACAGAGAACAAGGCTATTTCATCACAACCTACTCAGGGAGTCATGTAGTCCTAAGGATGTAACACTACAGAGAACAAGGCTATTTCATCATAACCTACTCAGGGAGTCATGGAGTCCTAAGGATGTAACACTAGTTACAGAGAACAAGGCTATTTCATCATAACCTACTCAGGGAGTCATGTAGTCCTAAGGATGTAACACTACAGAGAACAAGGCTATTTCATCATAACCTACTCAGGGAGTCATGGAGTCCTAAGGATGTAACACTACAGAGAACAAGGCTATTTCATCATAACCTACTCAGGGAGTCATGGAGTCCTAAGGATGTAACACTACAGAGAACAAGGCTATTTCATCTTAACCTACTCAGTGAGTCATGGAGTCCTAAGGATGTAACACTACAGAGAACAAGGCTATTTCATCATAACCTACTCAGGGAGTCATGGAGTCCTAAGGATGTAACACTACAGAGAACAAGGCTATTTCATCATAACCTACTCAGTGAGTCATGGAGTCCTAAGGATGTAACACTACAGAGATCAAGGCTATTTCATCATAACCTACTCAGGGAGTCATGGAGTCCTAAGGATGTAACACTACAGAGAACAAGGCTATTTCATCATACCCTACTCAGGGAGTCATGGAGTCCTAAGGATGTAACACTACAGAGAACAAGGCTATTTCATCATAACCTACTCAGTGAGTCATGTAGTCCTAAGGATGTAACACTACAGAGAACAAGGCTATTTTATCATACCCTACTCAGGGAGTCATGGAGTCCTAAGGATGTAACACTACAGAGAACAAGGCTATTTCATCATAACCTACTCAGGGAGTCATGGAGTCCTAAGGATGTAACACTACAGAGAACAAGGCTATTTCATCATAACCTACTCAGGGAGTCATGTAGTCCTAAGGATGTAACACTACAGAGAACAAGGCTATTTCATCATAACCTACTCAGGGAGTCAAGGAGTCCTAAGGATGTAACACTACAGAGAAGAAGGCTATTTCATCATAACCTACTCAGGGAGTCATGGAGTCCTAAGGATGTAACACTACAGAGAACAAGGCTATTTCATCATAACCTACTCAGGGAGTCATGTAGTCCTAAGGATGTAACACTACAGAGAACAAGGCTATTTCATCATACCCTACTCAGGGAGTCATGGAGTACTAAGGATGTAACACTAGTTACAGAGAACAAGGCTATTTCATCATAACCTACTCAGGGAGTCATGTAGTCCTAAGGATGTAACACTACAGAGAACAAGGCTATTTCATCATAACCTACTCAGGGAGTCATGGAGTCCTAAGGATGTAACACTACAGAGAACAAGGCTATTTCATCACAACCTACTCAGGGAGTCATGGAGTCCTAAGGATGTAACACTACAGAGAAGAAGGCTATTTCATCATAACCTACTCAGTGAGTCATGGAGTCCTAAAGATGTAACACTACAGAGAACAAGGCTATTTCATCATAACCTACTCAGGGAGTCATGGAGTACTAAGGATGTAACACTACAGAGAACAAGGCTATTTCATCATAACCTACTCAGGGAGTCATGGAGTCCTAAGGATGTAACACTACAGAGAACAAGGCTATTTCATCATAACCTACTCAGGGAGTCATGGAGTCCTAAGGATGTAACACTACAGAGAACAAGGCTATTTCATCATAACCTACTCAGGGAGTCATGGAGTCCTAAGGATGTAACACTACAGAGAACAAGGCTATTTCATCATAACCTACTCAGGGAGTCATGGAGTCCTAAGGATGTAACACTACAGAGAACAAGGCTATTTCATCATACCCTACTCAGGGAGTCATGGAGTCCTAAGGATGTAACACTACAGAGATCAAGGCTATTTCATCATAACCTACTCAGGGAGTCATGGAGTCCTAAGGATGTAACACTACAGAGAACAAGGCTATTTCATCATAACCTACTCAGTGAGTCATGGAGTCCTAAAGATGTAACACTACAGAGAACAAGGCTATTTCATCATAACCTACTCAGGGAGTCATGGAGTCCTAAGGATGTAACACTACAGAGAACAAGGCTATTTCATCATAACCTACTCAGGGAGTCATGGAGTCCTAAGGATGTAACACTACAGAGAACAAGGCTATTTCATCATAACCTACTCAGGGAGTCATGGAGTCCTAAGGATGTAACACTACAGAGAACAAGGCTATTTCATCATAACCTACTCAGGGAGTCAAGGAGTCCTAAGGATGTAACACTACAGAGAAGAAGGCTATTTCATCATAACCTACTCAGGGAGTCATGGAGTCCTAAGGATGTAACACTACAGAGAACAAGGCTATTTCATCATAACCTACTCAGGGAGTCATGGAGTCCTAAAGATGTAACACTACAGAGAACAAGGCTATTTCATCATAACCTACTCAGGGAGTCATGGAGTCCTAAGGATGTAACACTACAGAGAACAAGGCTATTTCATCATAACCTACTCAGGGAGTCATGGAGTCCTAAGGATGTAACACTACAGAGAACAAGGCTATTTCATCATAACCTACTCAGGGAGTCATGGAGTCCTAAGGATGTAACACTACAGAGAACAAGGCTATTTCATCATAACCTACTCAGGGAGTCATGGAGTCCTAAGGATGTAACACTACAGAGAACAAGGCTATTTCATCATAACCTACTCAGGGAGTCATGGAGTCCTAAGGATGTAACACTACAGAGAACAAGGCTATTTCATCATACCCTACTCAGGGAGTCATGGAGTCCTAAGGATGTAACACTTCAGAGAACAAGGCTATTTCATCATAACCTACTCAGGGAGTCATGGAGTCCTAAGGATGTAACACTACAGAGAACAAGGCTATTTCATCATAACCTACTCAGGGAGTCATGGAGTCCTAAGGATGAAACACTACAGAGAACAAGGCTATTTCATCATAACCTACTCAGGGAGTCATGGAGTCCTAAGGATGTAACACTACAGAGAACAAGGCTATTTCATCATAACCTACTCAGGGAGTCATGGAGTCCTAAGGATGTAACACTACAGAGAACACGGCTATTTCATCATAACCTACTCAGGGAGTCATGGAGTCCTAAGGATGTAACACTACAGAGAACAAGGCTATTTCATCATAACCTACTCAGGGAGTCATGGAGTCCTAAGGATGTAACACTACAGAGAACAAGGCTATTTCATCATAACCTACTCAGGGAGTCATGGAGTCCTAAGGATGTAACACTACAGAGAACAAGGCTATTTCATCATAACCTACTCAGGGAGTCATGGAGTCCTAAGGATATAACACTAGTTACAGAGAACAAGGCTATTTCATCATAACCTACTCAGGGAGTCAAGGAGTCCTAAGGATGTAACACTACAGAGAACAAGGCTATTTCATCATAACCTACTCAGGGAGTCATGGAGTCCTAAGGATGTAACACTACAGAGAACAAGGCTATTTCATCATAACCTACTCAGGGAGTCATGGAGTCCTAAGGATGTAACACTACAGAGAACAAGGCTATTTCATCATAACCTACTCAGGGAGTCATGGAGTCCTAAGGATGTAACACTACAGAGAACAAGGCTATTTCATCATAACCTACTCAGGGAGTCATGGAGTCCTAAGGATGTAACACTACAGAGAACAAGGCTATTTCATCATACCCTACTCAGGGAGTCATGGAGTCCTAAGGATGTAACACTACAGAGAACAAGGCTATTTCATCATAACCTACTCAGGGAGTCAAGGAGTCCTAAGGATGTATCACTACAGAGAACAAGGCTATTTCATCATAACCTACTCAGGGAGTCATGGAGTCCTAAGGATGTAACACTACAGAGAACAAGGCTATTTCATCATAACCTACTCAGGGAGTCATGGAGTCCTAAGGATGTAACACTACAGAGAACAAGGCTATTTCATCATAACCTACTCAGGGAGTCATGGAGTCCTAAGGATGTAACACTACAGAGAACACGGCTATTTCATCATAACCTACTCAGGGAGTCATGGAGTCCTAAGGATGTAACACTACAGAGAACAAGGCTATTTCATCATAACCTACTCAGGGAGTCATGGAGTCCTAAGGATGTAACACTACAGAGAACAAGGCTATTTCATCATAACCTACTCAGGGAGTCATGGAGTCCTAAGGATGTAACACTACAGAGAACAAGGCTATTTCATCATAACCTACTCAGGGAGTCATGGAGTCCTAAGGATATAACACTAGTTACAGAGAACAGGGCTATTTCATCATAACCTACTCAGGGAGTCAAGGAGTCCTAAGGATGTAACACTACAGAGAACAAGGCTATTTCATCATAACCTACTCAGGGAGTCATGGAGTCCTAAGGATGTAACACTACAGAGAACAAGGCTATTTCATCATAACCTACTCAGGGAGTCATGGAGTCCTAAGGATGTAACACTACAGAGAACAAGGCTATTTCATCATAACCTACTCAGGGAGTCATGGAGTCCTAAGGATGTAACACTACAGAGAACAAGGCTATTTCATCATAACCTACTCAGGGAGTCATGGAGTCCTAAGGATGTAACACTACAGAGAACAAGGCTATTTCATCATACCCTACTCAGGGAGTCATGGAGTCCTAAGGATGTAACACTACAGAGAACAAGGCTATTTCATCATAACCTACTCAGGGAGTCAAGGAGTCCTAAGGATGTATCACTACAGAGAACAAGGCTATTTCATCATAACCTACTCAGGGAGTCATGGAGTCCTAAGGATGTAACACTACAGAGAACAAGGCTATTTCATCATAACCTACTCAGGGAGTCATGGAGTCCTAAGGATGTAACACTAGTTACAGAGAAACAAGGCTATTTCATCATAACCTACTCAGGGAGTCATGGAGTCCTAAGTGACCCTGCCCAGAATTTTGTCACGTGACATTTTGCTGTATTTTTCCTCAGATCTTTTCAACCTCTATCCTCTGGCATTACCTTCTTCATCCTCCTCCTCTCTTTGTCTCTGCTTGAGACTTAAAATTTACCTTGTTTTGGCAACATTGACTGGAAAGGTCCACTCTCTCAGTCTCAGACAGAACTTCAGAAGCTTAAAAATTTCACCCAACTGCGAGATTCGCCGATATCCGCGCTTTGTTTGGAGAAAGGGAAACTAGATATAGTTCTATCTACAAGTACAAGTGCCTTGGCTCTGTGATGACAATATCTTTTATTATTATACTATTATTATTATAATAATATTTATAATCACGTATTAAATCTTAGTGTTAAATAATAATTTGTATCTATAAATTGTTCTTCAAAATGGCATTTTGTAACATCGCTAATCGAATGTACATCATAACGAAGCGGTACAAGGGTCAGACCTATTGTATTTGCTTTGTTGACAAACGGATCGCGGGATCTACACGAGATCGGTCTGGTAAGAAACCTTAAAATTTTCACTTTTGTATTAACCAATTTTTGGAACCTTCATACGCATTAGGCGTTTGAAGGTTCAAATATCAATAAAATTCACCCGTACAAACCGATTTCACCCTCTATGGATTTCCTAGGGAAATCCATCCGGGTGAATAGGTCTCGCTTCTGTGTCTATGGGAAGAGTGTCAAGGCTCCATGATGAAGAAGTATATGTCAAAATATTAAAAAAACATCATCATGGAGTCCTCAAGCCAAGCTTCCAAAGGCTATGTAGATTCCCCACGGCACAGGCAGAGTAGTTGCAGTCAACAAGTGCCGTGGTAACTAGTACGACTAGCCTAGCCCTAGATCTACGACGCAGTGTTTGGACCACTCTTCCCAAAATGTTTACTTTTTCCAGGAAAGGTTAGGGAAATATAGGAGCGCCTTGAGCACCTAACAAGGTGGATACGTGCGCAATATAAATACCGGTACCCTATATTATTATTATTAAATAAAAAAATTCCAGGAAATTTCAGGAAATCCAAAAATGACAATTAAACAGAGCAACTATTAATATTCAGGTTATATTTAAATAATTTTTTACCTCCATATGAAGTCAAAATTTTCCGCTCGCGCTCCACGCTCACATTTGTAATTTTGTTCCTATTTTCAAAGAGGGCTTGAACCAAAAAATGTTAAATTCCTTGATTTGGCCACCTGGACCAAATTTAGGCATGTTGTTATTGTTAGTCAGCAGGTCAGTGTTAGGCTTGATGTATTAGTGCCCGATTTTTGTTTTATTCAAACTTGAAAATTCCAGGAAATATCTATGAATTTCATGAAATTTGGGATTCAGTCTCGGGAAATTTATGTTTGATTCAGGAGCTGTAACGTTAGGAACACTGCTGCTAGTAGTAGTAGTAGTAGTAGTAGTACTGAGTGCTAGTCTACGACGTCTCAACGTAAATCATAATTCATATTCCAAGGCTCCACATTAACTTTTTTTGGTGGTGGCCCGTTCGGGCCACCAAAACCTTCAAATCATTTTTTTTGGTGGCCCGATATTAAAGTTTGGTGGCCCGAAAAATATAAAGAAAAACATTAAAAATGAATAAACGGGTATAAATGGTTTAACCACTGTCAAAAAAATGAAAGAAAATAATAAGACGGCAAAAAAAGTGTGAGAAAATTCCTTCCCTAAATTTGCCAAAATGTTGGAAAAATTCACATTTCATATTAATGAAATGCCTTCCCAATGTATTTACTTTCTCAAGAGTTGTTTAAGAAGTAATTTATAAACAAGAAAGAAAGTAACTGTCTGTTTTTTTTTGGCTAGAAAAGACCGGAAAAGACACAGCTACGAAAGAAACCAAGTAACAACATACATACAAATGCACATATGGGACTGTGATGTACTCACCTATGTGTTTTTATGTGTATTATTTTCATTTGGAAATCGGTCTTTTTGAGTCAAAAGAGAGTTTATGATTCCTCTTTTTAATGCTTGCAAATAATCAGGATACACCAGATTTTAGCAAAAAGGTCTGTAGAAGGGCATTTCATTGGTGTAAAATGTGACTTTGACTTGGATTTTCACAGTTCTGTGGAAGATTTCTTAGCAGCAACATTTCGTATTGCAGCTCCCTGAGTCTGAATAGGCTGCTAACGCACAGCTGCCTCAAGCATGCAAAGCTCACGCCAGCCGGCCGCGCCGGCCGGATAAAAGCTACTTAATGCTATATAGCGGTAGGCCAACTTTGTGTGTGTGTTTGTGTGTAGATCAACAAAAAGGGCGCACGACGAACTGGCTTGCAATTTGAACTGTAGAAAGTTGATAAATGCGTGCAAAATGGGGAGAAAAATTGCGTTATTCTGAAAATTATTGGTTGCCCGATTCGGGCCACCAAAACTTAATATTTTTTCAATAATGGTTGCCCGAGGTGAATTTCTGGTGGCCCCGGGCCACCGCTAATGTCGAGCCTTGCATATTCATGACATGAATGAATGAACAAGAACTTCTTTAAAAATCTTTTCTTTTTGGTGGGGGCACATATGGAAGTCTTTCCCAAGGTACTTTTCAATTTCAGTGTGATTTAATTGATATTACAATTTATAAACAGCACGAGCCCCAGCCTGGGCCCAGGTTAAAAGTTACCCCCGCAAGTATTCACCATTTCCACCGCCTGCCCACCCACGATCTTGCGCTACGCCGTCGCAGTCGGCGGGGCTGAGCTCTGTGACTCGGGCTCTGTCTCCGAGCGTACGGTACATAAATTAAGCCAAGGCTTGCCAAATCATAATTCATGTAAATACAAACTACGAAAAGGATAAGATTAGGGGGCATAAAATACGGCCAGGCAAGGGCACGGGGTCTAATTATAAAGCTGATAAATAAACTGCAACTTACAAAAGACTAGATGGGAAATCGATGTTGAGAATGAATTCAAACTTGCTTTTCTAGATTCTAAAATGAAAGCGTCACGAAACTCTCGTAGGATAGGACTAACAGCATACCGTACGTATATACGTACGTACCGGTACTATTATAATACACACCGCAATACACACGTGCGCGTGCGCCGATCGAGTGCAGTGAGCTTGTTTCGGGAATTCCCGGTTTAAGAACGACTGGTGATCCTTTCTTACGCGCAAAACCATCGCTAATGAATATACCATTTGCCATAAGAAAGGATCACCAGTCGTTCTTAAAGTCGCTCTTAACTTACGAACAGCTTTATGAAACACCCACCTGGGGCCTGTTGCAGAAAGAGTTGTAATCAATCGTAACTCTAAGAATCATGTGTTGCTTGATTTTCAACCAATCAACAGCGCGCATTTGGGACTTACAATTGATTTTGGGCTTGCGTTTAAACGCCACTCTTTCTGCAACGGGCCCTGTTCAAGTTTGGTTTTCCGTTTCTCTTGACCCCCCAAACCCCCCAAAACACGCTTCCTCCGGTCAAAAACAAACGAAATGTTTTATCCCGGCCAGAAATCACAAAATTCTCAAAATCTTTTGTAAATATATGATTGCATAATAAAAAAATACCTTTCAATGCATTTTTGATCGAAGGCTTTCTTTTTATTTTTATTTTTATCTATAAATAAAGTATTTTTTATCTACTTCTTTGTAACCTGTAAATGGATCATGCTATATCTGTTAGTTGATTTCTTTATTCATATACCGGAGAACATTGTGGGAAGTACTCCCGGAAGTAGTCCCTTTACAGTTTTGCTGATGACATATATCTCCTGGCATATTATAATTATTATGTTTCATCAATATTCGTTTTTCGATTCAATTATTTCCAAAGATAACGAAGCATTAATACAATTTCAAAAATTTAACAACGCAATGGTTACAATAGACAGCTGGCAGCCGTCTGTTTCGAGGAGTTTTTTAACATTTTTTTTTTTTAATTCTCCTCGTACACAGACGGCTCGCTAGCGTGCAGCCACCATTAGGGGACTTGCAATGCGAAATCCCCCCGTCGCGGGGCTCTTCAATTTTTGTCTTTAATGAATAAAAATTTTGAAAATTAACGCGACCAAAATGCAAATTAGTATTCCCTCTTGGCATTAATTGCCCAAAAAACGGAGAAAAATCAAGTTAAAAGGAACAAAAACAGTGACTTACCTCGGCTGTCGCGCAAATTCACTTCCCCGTTTTATCCGATCTTAAGTACATAAACATATGGCCATTGAGTCCCCTGTACAGATCGCGCTAGAACTTCGGTCTCTGTATTTGGTGAGTGAAGCCAACGGAGTTCAGCTGAACAACCAACATAACAGAGACCGAAGCTTTTGGTCTATGGTTACAATTAACTTTGTAAACAGAGCTTGTGACGATCGACTGCACCGTGACACCCAGCTAACTCAAAAACATTAACAAAATATCATAAAAATGTTTGGTCAAACATCAATCATGAAAATGTTTTAGGGAAATGTTAAATGAAAATGTATGGTTTTCTTATTGCTATAAAACATTTTCCTAACGTTTTGCTGCAACATAAAAAAAAACATTTTAAGCACATTTTCCCAATGTAAAATGTTGCAATGATATCTTTCTGATGTTTTAAGTTAATTAACCTGAAAACGTTTTTAATCATTTCTGAAACCATATATAGGCTACATTTTATTGTTTACGTTTAGTGTCAGTTCTAAAAATGTTATTTTAATAATGTTAAGAAAATGTCGCAAATATGGTTTCTTTAACTACTGATGTTTCAAGTGAATGTTTTCAAAATGTTTTCAAAATATCAAATTCAAGTTCAAGTTTATTTTTCCATTTCCATTATCAACATTATAAACAAATACAAATCAAGCATACATCATAATATAAACAAATACAAATGAAATATGACAATGATTACATAAATAACGAGTTCCAAAATGTTTGTAGAATAGTTTTATATGGAAATGAGGGGATCCACTAAAAAGCAGTGCTTGTAGAACGTGGATCCCCTATATACAGTGCGTATCAAAAAAAAATTTACACTTAGAAAAAAATCCTGTAAAATTATACATTTGTAATATCCTGAAGATTTTTCCACATTTTTACACTGGTACAGATCCAATTAAGCAAATGATGACATAACTGTCGAAAAATATTTCTGCTTGAGTGAGCACCACTTACTTTTGAAAAGTTAGTGAAATTGATTTGTGCAGAACTTTGAAAAAGTTATGCAAATAAAAGTATACCTTGACCATGAAGAAAACATGGAATTTAGCTAGTAGAATTGATTTGGAGATATCTTTTACCTTTTTAAACTTGTTTCCTTGCCCAAAACACTTCGAAGAGTGAATTGCACCCCACCCCACTCCCCAAACATCGAGGCCATCGTGACGACATTTGGTTTACACTGAGCTGTGATTTACATGAAATGGCTTAGGCTTGATTTTTATTTTATAATCATTGTCAAGCTTGGGAAAAGTGTGGAGAAACAAGTGTTAAATGAAAAATGAAATGTAAACCGACTTCAAATGATAAAAACTTAGTGAAAAAATGCTGGAGATGTCTGATATAAACTTTTGTTCAGATTCAGTTATGACCTCAGATCCAGCTGGCACAAAAAGGGTAATGTGCTTACTAAGTGTTGAAATTTTAATTTGGGTGGCAAAATTGTTACAAAATGCTTGAATGTATCCGTTTTATTTCAATTGACTAAATGGGCAAGGAAAATATATGAGAAATGCTTCGCATGTTAAGTTTGATTTTGCTAGCTCTTTCCCCAGCGTGAAAACGAGCATTTCTGCGCAAACAGATTTCTGCGAGCTTTACGAAAATAGACAGTGCTCACTCAAGTTTAACATTCTGTTATAACTTTTACTTTCATTAGATAGATGAGACCCAAACCCAAGAATATATGTGAAAAAAATTACCAAAATTTTGTATATTTCTTAATTCCTAGGGCTTTTTCAAAGTGTAAAGTTTTTTTGATACGCACTGTATATATTGAGAGCGAACGAAGCGAGCGAGCAAAAATTTGACATTTTTATTGCAAAAATCCAATTTTGTGATAGATTTTTAAATAATGTGAAAAAGATAATATCATATTTCACCCTTCTCTCGTTTCTTTTCTTTCTCTTTTTTTGTACGCCTAGGTGAACAGGATTTTTGTTATGATTGTGCGCATCAGGGCGAAGCTCTATATGCTCTTGGGGGACCAGTATGGTGAGCGAAAAAAAAAATACACCTTTTCATAAGAATTTAACATGAAGATAGAATATGACGTGATATTCAAAAAAATATAATACACTTTTTTTTGGCTTTTCTTTCTTTCCTCCTTTTTTTGCTTGTAGAACCTTTGGGGGCCATATGGTCCATACTACGGTTACAGCCCGATAGACCGCGGGTCCGATAGACCGCGGGTCCGATAGTCCGCGGGTCCGATAGACCGCGGGTCCGATAGACCGCGGGTCCGATAGTCCGCGGGTCCGATAGACCGCGGGTCCGATAGTCCGCGGGTCCGATAGTCCGCGGTGTGTGTAAAATTATGATAAGAATATAGTGAGATCCAATGTCATCAAGAGGTCAAACGGTCAATGATACGAGTCCACGGGGTTCTATAACGATGACCGAATGGACAATCGCCCCCTGATCGACAACTACTTCAAGGAAAATATTATCCCCATATTTTTATCGTCGGGGACTGTTACCCCCCCCCCCCCGGAAATTTACCCTTAGACGCCAATTACCCCTAGTACGGAGCCTTTCAAATGCCACTGACTTGACGACATGGCGAGATACTTTATCTTGCCATATCGACTAAATAAGCTTATTATGTCGGCATGGCGAGATACCTGCCAAGTCCACATATAAAAGTTATACGTCAACATGGTGAGATATTTTATCTTGCCAAGTCGACTTGTAACAAGTTATATGTCAACATGGAGAAATATCGGGATTCTGGCCGGGACTTGTACACTTCAGATCTCGCCATGTCGACATATCGACTTGACAAGATAGAATATATCGCCATGTCGAAATAATAAGCTTATCAATTATACATGGCAAGATAAAGTATCACGCCATGTCGTCACGTCGATGGCATTTTAAAGGCTCCGTACTAAGGGTAATTATCCGGGGTAATTGTCTCGATGGTAAATTTCTGGGGGTAACAGTCCCCGGCGGTAAAAATATGGGGATCATATTTTCCTTGAAGTAGCTGTCAGTGGATGATTGCCCTAATTTGGTTATTGTTGTAGAACCCAGGCGCGGATCCAGGATTTGGTGAGAAGGGGGGGGGGGGGCCCAAATTTGACCTGATTCTTGGCGCCCATGTGTACTTTTCGAAAAATTGCGCCCACTCCCTTCCAGCCAGGCTAACTTAAGTGCCTTAAATGGATTTTGAATTATCTTATAATCACATTTTAAAAAGGCAATTAAAGACCACTCTTTTAATGTGTTCTTTAAAAAAAAAATCCATGAATATAATAATGAAATATCAATGGGAGCGCGAAGCGCGAGCGATTTGGGGGGGGGGGGGATTCAATTTGGTTTAATTTCTCACGAGAGTAGGCCCTACTAGAATATTGTGTGAACGGGAGCTGTAGTTTCTTTGCTAGTTGTTTTAGAATAGCCTTCAATAATATTAATGATTGCTTCTTGGGAATAATGCAATCTCGAAGCAATCGACTCATTCTCCTCAATTGTGGCGTATTTATTCAGCATGGGTGCACGAGGGGGGGGGGGTCTTGTTGAACTTTTGTAGAGGGCACCAAGATAACAACAATCAATGAAATGGGGGGGGGGTAGAAGTTAAAGAATATCTGAGATTTTATTTTAAAAAACACATTGAGGTATTTCACAAGGCCTAAATATATGAGAACGCGAAGCGCGATCTGATTTTTTTTTTTGATGTATTTCATCCTGAAAGCCTAATTCCGGGGGCGGACCCAGCTTCCGCAAATGAGGGGGCGAATTTTCTCACCCATATTTTCCCCGATCGGCCGCTCAATGTTGATTTTTTTTTGTTTGGTTTCTTTGAAGGGGTTGTTCCAGTGGCGTAATAAGCCAAAAATTTTGAGGGGGCTCGATATGGCGTATCGCATAAAATTAATAAGAAGTTTCCAGTGAGCGAAGCGAGCAAGCAAATATGCTGACATTTTTATTACAAAAATACAAGGTTGTGATAGATTTTGACATAATATTTGGAAAATAATATCATATTTCATCCTAATCCCTTTCCTTTTCTCTCTTTTTTTTTTGGGGGGGGGGGGGGCAAAACGCCCATGTCCTAACAGTCATTTCCTAGCTTTAATTTATAAACAACATAAATGTGTAATAATCTCATAAGCCCTATGCTAGCTTTAAAAAAAAAATGAAATTTCATGTATTTTGTCCAGAAAATTGAAAATTCTGGGCAATGTTTGTGAACCTGAACAGAACGCGTTATGTAACTACATAATTACCATGAGCGCGAAGCGCGATCAGAAGTGTTAAAGGACAAGCCCACCCCAACAAAAAGTTGCTTTGAATAGAAAGTGAAAAATTAAACAAACATAACACTGAAAATTTCATCAAAATCGGATGTAAAAAAAGAAAGTTAACATAACACATAACATTTTAAAGTTTTGCTTAATTTTTCAAAACATTTATATGCACATCCTGGTCGGTATGCAAATATGGGGACCGATGACATCACCCGCTCACTATTTCTATTGTATTTTATTATATGAAATATGAAATATTTTGATTTTCTCGTCATTGTCATGTGAAACAAAGTTTCATTCCTCCCTGAACACATGTAATTCAATTTTTTAACATTTTGTGGTTCAAGCAAGGGGGTCCTAATTGTCGAATTCATAAAAATTGAAATATTGTATTATTCAAACAATAGAAAACAAAAGAAATAGTGAGTGAGTAACATCATCGACTCTCTCATTTGCATATCACTGAGTTGAGCATAGAACTGTTTTTTTTTCTTTAAATAAGCGAAACTTTAAAATGTCATAACTTATTTTACATCCGATTTTGATGAAGTTTTCAGCGTTATTCATGTTTGATTTTTCTCTATTTATTCAAATCAACATTTTTCT
Organism: Lytechinus pictus; assembly: GCF_037042905.1. Classification (NCBI taxonomy): domain Eukaryota; kingdom Metazoa; phylum Echinodermata; class Echinoidea; order Temnopleuroida; family Toxopneustidae; genus Lytechinus; species Lytechinus pictus. The sequence goes on from NC_087253.1 coordinate 2,591,308, forward strand.
GGGGTGGACTTGACCTTTAAATATGCATTCTGGCCTAGTCGAAAAGGGACCTGTTAAGGACGTTTTGCAGTTAGCCATTAAGACGATATATATTTCAACGATTAAATAATGTGAGCGCGAAGCGCGAGCTGAACATTTTTGATATTCCAACCTAAAAAGATGAGATTTCAAACCCCCCAACAGGACGCTCGAGTCATGTTTTGTCAATCATGAAAAAGGATGGGTAATTTTTAGTGTCTTCATAATGCGAGCGCAAAGCGCGAGCAGAAAATTTTTGATATTCTGATCTGAAACTGAATAAGATCAAGCTGCGTATCTAAAAAAAAACATGCGTGCGCGTGTTTTAGAGTTAGACAGAATCTGCATTCTGAATACATTTCATTTTTCATCATGAAAATCAATAATGCGATCGCAGAGCGCGAGTTGAAAATAATATTTGAAATTCCGATATGAAATGAGTCAATTTAAGCACTATTTACAGCACTTTGTATATAGGGAAAATGTGACGTCGATGTGGATAGCACTAAACTAAATAAATGTGGAGCGTTGTGGCCCAGTGGATTAGTCTTCGGACTTTGAAACAGAGGGTCGTGGGTTCGAATCCCAGCCATGGCGTAATTTCCTTCGGCAAGAAACTGATCCACAATGTGCTGCACTCAACCCAGGTGAGGTAAATGGGTACCGGTAGGAAGTAATTCCTTAAAAAGCTGTGTGCGCTATGAACGCCTAGCTTAGCCGGGTAATATAGGAGCGCCTTGAGCACCTAACAAGGTGGATATGTGCGCAATATAAATACCCTATATTATTAAATAAATGATGCGAGCGCGAAGCGTGAGCTGATATTTTATTATTATTTTAACCTAGGATCGAGACATTTTAAGCCTAAGGATATTTTGTCATCATATAAGAATGATGACTATCTTCTATTTCTTTTCCTAAAACGTGTCGATATTTATTTATGAAAAAGGGACAACTTAGTTTATTATGAATTCATAACAATTTTATTTCATATTTATTAATCTAATAAGCCTAATGAGTGTGTGAAATTTGTTGACAGTGTATGAGGCCTGAAAACTGGAAATTTTAAGTATTTTTATAATCATGAATAGGATTCATTGGTTGATATATATTTAGCAAATAACGCGAGCGCAAATCGCGATCCGAAATGTTTAAATGGGGGGGGGGGGGTGGGAATTTAAGTAGTTTGTAATATACAGTATAGGTGTACATAACTCACCAAAATGCGAGAGCACAGCGTGAGCATAGGCCTTCATTTTTTTTTAGAATCGAGACACCTGAAAAGGAATATTTAGATAATCTTATATGAAATACAAAAAGGCAAAAGGTAGGCCTACATAGCAAATAATGCGAGCGCACAAAATGTTGCAAATGTTGATTCACACCATAAAACAGACATTTCCCAGAGCACTTAAAAAAAATAAATTGGCAAATAAAACCAAAAAAATGAAAGATCGATGTCCGAGCTGAATTATGTTTTGTATATTGACTTCAAAACTTTATCTTTTGAACTATATATCAGCCTATATTGACCGAGATATGTATCTCATCGAACAGGCAATGCGAGCGTGATGCGCGAGCGAAATTTTAATATAGTGACATTAAATATTAAAAAAAATATTTTTCAAGTCTTCTCCTGACCTTATTTTATTCACTCGTCTTCCTCCTTTTATCTTTCCCCTTCTTTTTGTCGGTCTTTCCCCGTTTTTCCCAATTTATTTGCTCCGTCAATAGGGGAAGGGGCTCTCGGGTCCCCTGGATTCGCCTATAGTAGTAGTTGTTATGATGAACACGATGCATATCTATTAAGAAATGAATGCGAGCGCGAAGCGCTAGCTGAAAACTTTTATAATGATGAAATGAAAAATACATTTTCAGTTGTCAGGTTAGAATATCAAATATTTTCAGCTTGTGCTTCTCGTTCTCTTAAAAAAAACTGTGAGGTCGAGATGCGTATATAACTAAACAATTTATTGATGCCAGCACGAAGCGCGAGCTCAATTTTTTATATACTGACTTAATAAGGACTAATGTATAATTCCTATTCTAATTGCTTGTCCTTTTTCTCTTCGTTTTCTGTTTCTTACCCCTTTTTTGCGCCACCATGGGGGGGGGGGGGGCAAAATCTTTGCCCCGTAGATCGGCCTATGTATGTTGACTTGAAAAACACTAACACTTACATGTAGGATTGATGCAGAGGATGCATACCTCATTGATGAAATATTGCGAGCGCGTAGCGCGAGCTGAATTTGATAATAACCCTTTTTTGTGACCCTGAACAGGATATCTATCTCGCTAAACAGACTTAAAACTCGAAAACATTGTTTTTGTCTATTATCGTAAAAACGGGATATTTTAATTCACCCGCATTAATTTAAGCTTTTTGGGCAGGACATATATTTCACTATAAACAGGCAATACGAGCAATGTTGCACCCCCAGTCGAAAATGAATTTGCATGAAGCCCCCTAAGTTCAAGGTCAATTTGGCGCCCTCGGTTGAACATAAACTTGGCGCCCCCATGTGAAATATAACTTTGCCCTTCCCCCCCCCCCCCTCTGAAACATGTATTTGTCGCATTAAGGTCAAAATTCAAATTAGCGCTCCTCTAGTTCGAACATCAATTTGGTGCCCCGCTAGATCGAACATCAATTCGGCGCTCCCATAGTTCGAACATCAATTTCGCGCCCCCCTCCCAGTTCAAACATCAGTTCGGCGCCCCGTAGTTCGAATGTTATTTTGGCGCCGCCTAGTTCGAACATCAAATCGACGTCCGGGTCAACATCTCCCTCTTTCGTTTCCCATCTCCTTTTCTTTCTTTTTTTTTTTCTTTCTCTTATCCTCATTCCCCTTCCTTTCTCTTTCTTTCCCCCTCTTCCTCTCCCCTTTTCTTCTGTTCTTCTTTTCCTTCCTCCTCTCTCTCTCTCCTTTTCTTCTCTTTATTTCCCCCTTTTATTCTCTTTTTTTCTTGTCTTCCTTTCTCCCTTTTCTTCTCTTTCCCCCTATCTTTTCTTTCCCACTTTACTTCTATTTTTTCCCGTCTTTTCTTTCTCTCTTTTCTCTTTTTTCTTCTCTTCCTTCCCCCCTTACTTTCTCCTTTTTTCTTCTCTTTTCCTCTATTCCCCTCTCTCTCTCTTTTCTTATCTTTCTTCCCATCTTCCTCTCTTTTTAAATATTATTCTCTTCCTTCCCCTTTTCTTTCTCCTTTCTTTTCCCTCTTCCGCTTTTTTCTTTTTCCCCCTTTTTTCTTTTTCTTTCCTTTCCCCCTTTTTCTCTTTTAATTTTTTTTCTTCTCTCCCTCTCCTTCCCCCTCTCTCTTTTTCTTCTCTTCTTTTCCCCTCTTCCCCTCTCTCTCTCTTTTTTTCTTATCTTTCTTCCCATCTTCCTCTCTATTTAAATATTCTTCTCTTCCTTCCTCTTTTTTTCTTCTTCTTTTTCCTCCTTTTCCTTTCTCCTTTCTTTTCTTCTCTTCCTTTTCCCTCCTCTCTTTTTTCTCTTCTCTTTCCCCCTTTTCTTCTCCCTTTTTCCCGTCTTTTCTGTCTCTCTTTTCCTCTCTCTTTACTCTTTTTCTTCTCTTCCTTCCTCCCCCTTACTCTCTTTTCTATGGCTTCTTTTCCCATCTTTCTCTCTCTCTTTTCCCCTCTTCCCCTCTTTTTTTTGAGCTGGGGGTGGGGGGGGGGGGTGAGGCAGTTCCCCCTCAGCCCCCCATGGATCCGCACCGGATAGAACCCCATGGTCTCGTATCATTTGACCTTTGGACCTCTCGATGACATTTGATACATCTGATCATAATTTTACACACACTGCGGACTATCGGACCCGCGGTCTATCGGACCCGCGGACTATCGGACCCGCGGTCTATCGGACCCGCGGTCTATCGGACCCGCGGTCTATCGGGATGTCCCCCATACTACGTACTACTGCTGCAGACTTCCTTTTAACGTTTTCATTATCTTTACCATAATTTTCGATCTATGCGGTCAAAATTCATTTCCAAATTTACTTATTTGCTTGAATAGTTCTTGTTGTTTTTCCTTTTTAATATGTTTTCTTTTAGCTTTGCATGTTCCTTCTTTAGGCAAGAACAATTTATTTTTAAACCTTAAACCTAAGTATGGGAGAGCGTCAGTGGCGTACCTAGGATTTTTCACAGGGGGGCAAAACCGTCCGTACCAGAAAAAAATTGACAAGCAAAAAAAAAAAAAAAAAAAGGTCTTCAAGCTCGTCAGGGGGGGGGGGGGGGGGGACAGGGATACGTCCTTTCCATGGGTTGTGGCTCGTCAGGGGGGGGGGGCAGACTGCCCCCTCTGCCCCCCCCCGTAGGTACGCAAGTGGAGAGCGTGTTTTTTTTTCGAATACTTTCATTGTGTTCTACAAAGGTTTATGGTGCCCTTGAACAGTGGCATAATGATGGGTGGGGCTCGGGGTGCTCTCCCCCCCAAATGAAAAAATCATGACCAAGAAAAAAAAGGGGAAGGAAAATAACAGAAAACATCGAAAGTGAAATATAATATCATTTTCTGAATATTATGTCAAAATTTTAATATTTTGATAAAAAAGTGGACATTTTACCCGATCTGCCATATCCTCCTTCAAAATTGACTCAAGGCTGCACGGGCCTAATCACAACAGGCAGGCAAAAGTGCTCGTTGTATACCAACGAGCACTGCTGTGTTTGTGTATAGCACCCATTACTGTAACAGGATACTAAACATTAGATAGGCCTTGATCAATTGCAATTGTGAAATTGGTTCATGGGAAAGGGATGGAGAACAGAGAACTTAAAAATTTGACTGAATAGTGGTGGATTCAAGAGGGAGGGGGGGGGGGGGGGTAGAGAAAAGCATGGTAAGTATGTCTGGGGGGGGGGGGGGTGGCTGAGAATGAGTGCTACTGCTATCTTGTTCTAACTTTTACTTATTACTAGCCAGACTAGCCCCCATTCCTTTAGAATACAAGCCATCTAACCCCCCCCCTCTCTCTCTCTTACATCCCTTGTCATAGGAAGATGTGAATGTATATAGTATGCTTGTATGTTAATTCTCATTTCTTTTTATTGTTATCTCATTCAACTCAAGTGAATCTGGTATTTATAATTGTGGGCAGTACTTGCGTCCAGATATGCACACTATGCAAATCTGCAATTTTGCATTATAGGATTTTGGGCCCTACATTGCATCCATTGTTGAGCTACATAGGCACGTAGGATGTGTGTAAATCCATAGGGCACTAGACATATAGGAGTAACAATAAAATTGGTCATTACATAACACATATGTATATTTCATGCATTTCTTTGTGATAAAATGAGTGTACAGATGTTAAAGTAAAGACAGGAAGGTAAATTAAAAAGAAACCTTCATGTGCCATATAATACAGGTTGCACGGGCCTAATCACAACTGGCAGGCAAAAGATATTCATTCGAGGCAACCCATTGCTCAATTTTTAAATTTGATATTGCTGATTGACAAAAATGAATGAATATGACTGACAATCTAACACTGATTCTAGGGAGGGTACCTACTGAACTTACTTTTTGCAAATTGGAAAGATATATCACCACTATGGAACTATTTTTTAACTGGCGGAAGAATTAGGGTCATTTATTCTCTCAAGTGATGAATTTGATCCCGTCAGGTGTAGTCTTCATAAATGCTGATTTATTTTTAAAATGAGCCGGTCGAGGTACCCTTTTCTGGTCAGATATGGAATGTCAGACATTTATCCTATCCACTGGTAGTAAACATTCAACCCTCGAATTTCCTCCTTATTTTTTATGAATTCTTTTTAAGTGCCACTTTAACACACGAGTCTATATGGGAAATGAATTAGGCCTGTGAGCCCTCAATACACAATTGCCGTTGAAAGACATGAATCCTTCACGGTTCGTCCTGTCAAGCACGTAATTAAACTTGGTGAAGGATTCAATAACCCCTTGAAAATAGGATTCATGTCTTTTGTAGGTACCATAACATAATTTGTTTCACACAATAAAAGCATTTGAATAAATAAAAATTCTCCCAATTAATACTGCAAATTTCCTTACTTGGGTTGACAAAAAATCTTCTTTTCTTACTTTTGAAGGAAAATTCGAAGGTAAAATAAGTTTAAATGAAAAACAAAATAATTCAGGTAAATAAATAAATTTGTAAATGAAATTTGACAGCGTAATTCAAAAATTATGGCAAAGATATTGAAAAGATTAACAGGAAGGCTGCTGATTAGCAGGGGGGGCAGCTTACCCCACCTGCCCCCCCCCCCCCGTCTGTTACGCCACTGTGAACAGGATAGGTATATAACTAAACGTGACACTTAATCTGAACCAAATGCCGATGCAGAATCGGCATTTGGATTGCGTTTACACGTTGTTACAGCTCGCGGTTCAGAACCACGAGCCGATGCAAAAACCTGAAATGATACGCATACCTACAATATACGTCATAATAAAGACAACGCTGGATCAGTGCGCTTACAATTACGTCACAATGGTAAAGTAATTGAAATGCGCACAAATTGCCGGTGCAGAATCGGCTTTCTGTTTACACGTAGTAAAAAAGCCGATTCTGCATCGGCTCGCGGTTCAGAACCTACTACTTTGGTGGTGCAAATTGCCGGTTCTGAACCGCGAGCCGATTCAAGTTGCTCATGAAAAAGCCGATGCTGAATCGGCTCGCGGTTCAGAACCGCGAGCCGATTCAAATGCCGATTAAGTGTAATGTCATCATATGAAAATGATGACTTTCTTCCTAATCACGAAATATTCTATTCTAAAAAGGAACAATTTGATTATTAGGAAGTCATGATAATTTTATTTTTGTATTTATTGAGTAATCATTTAAAGGATAGGTATATAACGAAACGATTGATGCGAGCGGAAAAGGGGAGATTTAGATTTAAACACGAGACACTATTCATGCTCCTTAAATCATGAAAACTTGGCAATTGGGTATCTTCTTACATACATAATGCGAGCGCAAGCAGAAAATATTTAATATTGTGATCTGAATCTAGATGATTTAAGCACGTTTTGAATAAAGAACAAGCTGCGTATCCCAATAAGCACGCGTACGCGTGTTCTAGATATAGACCAGAATCTGGGCATTCTAAATTCATTTTTATATCATGAAAATCAACAATGCGAGTGCGAAGCGTGAGCTGAAAATATTTGATATTCCGATCTTGAAAAGGTCGATTTAAACACTATTTCAAGCACTTTGTAGGAAAATTGCGAAGTGGATAAGGATCGCACTTAATAAATGATGCAAGCGCGAAGCGCGAGCTGATATTTTCTTATTATTTTTACCTAGGAACGGGACATTCTAAGAACATTCGTCATCATATGAAAATGATGACTATTTTGCTATTACTCTCCCTAAGCGCGAGATGAAACGTCGATATTCAATTCTGGAAAAGGGGAAACTTTAGTTATGTAGGAATTGTAAAAATATATTATCTATTGATCTCATATAGGCCTAATGACAGCGCGAAAGCTGTTGATATCAAAGGTCTGAAAACTGAATATTTTGAGCAATTTTGTAATCATAAATAGGATGCATGGGTAAAAAATATTTCAAAACTTGATGCAAGCGCAAATCACGAGCCGAACATTTTTATTGATAAACTGCCATGAAAAGGGAATTTTAAGAAGTTTGTTATATAATTATTATAGAGGTATACGTAACATAACTAATAAAATGCGGGCGCGCAGTGATAGCTGATACGTTTTGACAATCACACCTAAAAATTATATTTCTATAACTTTATTGAGAATAGGTATTTGACAAATCAAATAATGAAACGGAAATTTTACAAAGCACTTTTTTCAAATTAATTTGTAAATCAAACAAAAAAATGAAAGCGCGATATCCGAGACGAAATATGTTTTGTATAATGACTCCAAACTCGATATTTTAAGCTGAATATCAGCCTATTGAGTAAGATATTTATCACAGTCAATGTGAGCGCGAAGCACTAGCAAAACTTTTATATAGTGACATGAAAGATTTTTTTTTCATTTTCCAAGTCCTCCCCTCATCTTATTTTATTCAATCGTCTTCCTCCTTTTATTTTCCTTTTCTCCTCTCTTTTACCATAGATCTTTTTTTTTTCTCTCTCTAACTTTCTTTCTTTCCCCTTTTTTTCTTTTCTTTTCTCCGCTAATTATGGTGGGAGGCGGCCCCCCTGGATCCGCCTATGAATATGTTTACATCACCCTTAGCATGTGAAGATGGTAAAAAAAATGGTACAACTTTTCATCTGTTTAAGGTGTAATGTAAATAATATCTCTTTGACAATCCTTTTTTTCCCTTCAAATTATGATCTAATCATATTACGCTGTACTGCATAGTTGGCCAGCTGAGACATGCGTGTGTCATGTGTGTGAGTGGGAGAGTGTGTGTTGTGTGACTTTTGCTTAATATGGCGTCAAACTAAAACAGTAAAATGAGGGAAAGATTAGGCAACAAAGTATTACACATTAAAGTTTTAAGATGGTGAAAAATATTCAATCCAATTCAATTCGCATTTATTTTACCCTCGGTTAAAAATACACATGATACAAAATATAGGAAATTATAATAAAACAAAAGTAAATATACTGATGAAATGGGGAACTGCAAAATATAAACATTGATTATGCAAAATACATTGTAAAGAAAAGATAAACATAAACAGGTATATTGACAGAGACAAAAGAACAAAAAATTAACAATCTATAAGAAAGAAATGTAATATTATATAAACAGATAATATAAACTGATGATGGGGTGTAACCATAGAGACTTACATGAGTGCAACAACAGAATGATGGGAAAACATCGATAATCATAATGGCTTTGATGAATAAAATAAAATAATAAATGAAATGATTAAAAAACACAAGGTCATGAGTCATAAAAATCAACGATTAGTGTATTTTGTAAACTGTAGGTCGAATGGCAATGATAAAAATAATGGTATCGAGCCTTGGCGTGTTCGTAAATGGCAAGCCATTTGACCCATACAGGCGATAAACTCAGTTTATCGCCGAAAAACCTAGTTTTTCAATCGAAAAACTAAGTTTTTCGCCAATAAACTTAGTTTTTCGGCGATAAACTGAGTTAATCGCCTTTTTGGGTCAAATGGTTTGCCATATTCGTACCAAATTCAACTAGTTATCGAATTCGAAGTAATACATTAAATTAGCTCAAGAATAATACATACTATTAGAATTTCAGGTACAGTAAACTGCAGAGATGTTGATGATAATACTACGGCTTTTGAAAGGAAACCATAGAGAAGGGAAGAGGAAAGAACAAGACAAATAGAAGATAGACATAGGGAGAATTAGATAAACAGATGCATGCGTAATATGACAAGTAGTGGCGTAAAGAGGGGGGGGGGGGGGGGTGCTCCTTTCCCTGCCTGAAAATTCTCTCAGAATGTTTAAAGGGAAAGTTCACCTTGAAGAAAAGTTTGTTGTAACGATTGCAGAAAAAAATAATCAAACAAATATTCGTAAAGGTTTGATGAAAATCCAATAAAGTTTGAAAAAGTTATTAGAGTTTTGGATTTTTGGTTTGTGACGTCATAAACGAGATGCATATGGTATGTAATATAAGATGCTTAAATTTTTTTTTGAAATGGTTCGTGATGACTTATCTTTGTTTTCTTTTTAGGGAAGGGTGTAAAATGGTTTGTCTATTGATATACTTAGGGAAAATAATACCGCCCGAAAAAAAAAGATTTTTCATTCTGATAATTTTTTTATTATTTGATGGATTTTCTCAAGCCTTTTTTTATTTATGTATCTGCTATATTTACAATAAACGTTTTGTTAGGGTGAACCTCCCCTTTAACTTATTACTGATCACAGAGAGGAACACAATGTGAATTCATCTTCAGCTGTTCAATTTGAGCTTTTAACATTGTAAATCATATCTTCCCAAAATATTCTTTTTCTGTGAACATACTGAGCAACTCATGCTCTTCCTTCAATCTGACTTCTATATGGGATCACTACACCAGGAAAAATCAGCTAATGGTTCCACAACTACAGGTTCCAACTGGACCAGTTCTGTGACCCGTTTCCCCCCAAAAAAATTGCGTTTAAAATCGACTAAAAAAAATTAACACACTACTATAATGTGCCATTCTCATATTGGATGAAATTAAGTTCAGTTTGGTTTAGGAGTTGCTATTGATTGCAACTATTTCTTCAACAGGCCACAATGGGGGTACGTGTTTTCATGAAACAAATAGTCACATTCAAGGATTCCGCTAGCACATGTCATACCAGTTAATCAGTAAATATCACTATTTGATATATGAAAAACGATCATCATCTACTGATAATTTCATCATCTGTACATCCAAAAAAGTGGTGAACATTAAATGATATTATTGAAGACATTTTTACAACAAATATATAAAAAACATTGTTATCTTTCAATGGAATGAAGACAAAGAAAAACAATTCATAAGGCGAAATTGCAATGAAACAGCACAGTGTAAAACTGTATATTCATCATTACAATTATTGTTATCAATATTATCCTGAATAGTGCATTGTGGGTAAATCACATGCCGTATAACTTATATAATCGGAGACGAAATAAGATGAAAGTGAAAACCTAAAATTTATTGTTATAAATATGTATGTTTGTGACATTGAAACCTGATAAAGTTGAAAAGTCTGTAATGAATTAAGATGCATTTAAACCACTCGTATTTATTAAGCAAATTTTAGATTCAATAGTTCATAGGTCTGGCTATAATTAGAATAGAAACTATTATATCCCTTACTTAAGATTGTTGTATTGAGAGTGTACACAAGGAGAAAAAGAATAGTTTTACTACGAAAAACGTTTGCCATGAAATAGTTCATTTTCCTTGCTGACGTCACGCATAGTCCATTTTTTCCCTAGGGAAAAAGTGAACTATACGTTTTTTGACCCCGCCCCCCTACTCGATTCGCGAGCTGTGCGGCGCGATGCGAGCAGAGCGCTGCTTAGCCCAACGGTACTCTCTACTGCATGCCACGGGAAACTTTCGGCGAGCTGCACTAACCAGGTGCGCTCGCTGAACAGACGATCAATACGGCAAGGCATATTGTTTTCTCAACTTCTAAACGATTGTTCCATCATCGACTTATTAAAAATCGTTTTACTGTAAAAGTCGGGTATCAACGAAGAATATCGTATGAAGAATATATATGAGTGGAAGGGATATAAAACAAATATACAATGACCCATTCTCGGAACTGGCTAAAACTATTTGCACTCAGGAACATCACATAGTACTATTCTCCCTCGGGCCGATGGCCCTCGGGAGAATAGTATTATATGATGTTCCTTCGATGCGAATAGTTTTAGCCAGATCCTCGAGTGTCATTGTATATTTGTATAATATGTAAGTCAAGGCGCCATAAAAATATGAGTAATTTCTTATAACATTTATAATAAATTTGTGAAATGAATCCTTCTTCAAATAATTGACTGGAATATATCAAAGACCAATCGTTTATTTCAGCGAAGTAATACGAAGATTTTCTAATGACTGGTGTTAATGGTCACAGGTCATTGTTTTAATTATATTCTAAAGAGTTTGTTTGAATATGATTGTATATAAGGATCTACATACTATCGATATTCCTCAGGCTTTTCAGAACTGTTTCTTGTGCGTCTAATACCCACTATTGCCCTCGACGATGTATATTATTCCTCCTAATAATAATTAAAAACCAATTTTCCCCCAAATAGGTATGCAACATTAATCACTAATCCATGTTCCGTTGTCTTATCCGTGCCTTTTCCGAAGTCATCATAAGTCATCATATCAATCAATAAACGATTGCCTTTTTATCCACACGTCTTTCCTGTAATGAAATAGTACAAAAGAATATATTTAAACAATGGCATATTAACAAGTACAGTTTTACTCGTAACTCGCCTGTGCGAGAAATGCCGAATGGTGCATTCGTTTCTTCTTAAAACATAGGGCCTTTTTACACGTGAATCTTGAATCATCAATGTATTGATGATTGCAATTCATCTTTAGAATCATCGGACCTTTCACACGCTTACTCGAAAACTGATTTTGAATTCAATTTCCCGAGCGAAGGCGGTATGTGTCCTTGGTAACAAGTCAATCAAAGCACTCTATCGATACGATGAGTGCATGACTACGGAGGGGCTTGAAAGGACACGTAAGCTCCGCCCCAAAGATGCTTTGGAGGTCAAGCCTTTCACACGTAATATTCGTACCGTAATTTGACTGAAACTCAGGAGTAGAATTTGAATTCATGATTGCGATTAGCGTTTGTAATTCTAGTTTGGTTTCACACGTGCTAAAAATTCGTCATTAGCCTTATTCTTTACTGGAATCATCATTCAATTTTTTTAACATGTGAAAGGAAGGAAGGCTACGATGCCCTCAAAAGGTATACGGCGCTTCATGAATGGATAATGAAAAGTTTTATTTCCCGTATTATCATCAGAGAAAAAAATCTATCAAATAATCAACCAACGCCCGATCTTGGTTTTTTTTTCTTCACTTCTTACTTGACTTCATAAACTGCCAAAGTCATGATCATTTGTTGCAATACAGACTTTCTTTATAAATCAGAAATCAGAAAAGGATAACTTCCAGAAGGTCCTACATGTACTGGGGGGGGGGGGGGGTCGGACATATATATATTTTACTAAACTGCCCATCATTAATCATTTAATTTTTATAATTTTGTTATCAGTATTATCATTATTGTTATTACATGTATGCCTATCATTTCTTGCCACTGTCATCATAATTAATATTATTTTTAGTAAAGTAGTAAAATTTGTAGTTGTACCACTGCGTTTACCATTATGATTTTTATGAATGTATGATTTCATATAGATGGACTGGATGGACCTTTTTAAAAGGACCAGGGGAGCGTTTCATGAAAGGACTTGTCGGACGTTTTATCCGACAAGTCACATTTTATCCGACAGTTACCATAGTAACAGTACCTCTCAGCCAATCAACATCAGAGAAAGATGTCAGATCTGACAACTTGTCGGATGAAAATGTTGATGAAACACTCCCCAGATGCACCTACTCAAATGGACAGATGGACCTTATCAATGATAGATCTAAGCATTCAATACGACATACCTGCCCCACACTATAGTTTAGACCTGTGTGCATATTAAAATTCAATTTTATTATTCTTTTAAAAGACAATATAAATATAAATTACTGAGCAATTATTGATATTTTCAAACATGGTTTCGTTTATGTTTTTTTTTTCTTTGTTTTACCTTGAAGTTTGTTTCACGTTAGTTGATTTTTGTTTTGTTTCAATGAATTCCTATTTCTATTCATTCTTTGGTACTTGCCGCATCCATACCACACACTGAATATTATTTTAACAATTAATTTTTCTTGGGTAGGCGCGTTTCGGCAATCCTTTTATGACTTTTTAGTCCATGCACCATTTCCATTCATTTGTTTTAACTATTTTGGCAAAATTACTGTGCCAATTATTATTTTACTATTACCACTGTTTGTTCCGGTTATGTCCTGTAGATAAATTTGTTTTTGTTTCTGTTATTTGTTTCGTTTGTATATAAATAATTTTGTCCTCATTGTGATCTTTTTAATGAATTTGGAAATAGCTACTTGAATTGAAATTAAAATATATATTATATGTGGGATGAAATTTTCCGAGATTTTTTAAAAACTGGCGATCATTCATAGTTGGTTAAGGAATAAAAAAGAAATATATAGATATATACATCTCAAATCTGGTTAACAATTCATATGAGATGAATTGTCATCCAGAGTCATTCATGGAGTGCAGCTGATTTATGTTTTCACAGTGAAAACAGGATAAGACAAAGGTGTCTCCTCTCACCCTTTTCTGTTTTTTTTCTTTAATTATATGTTTCATTGGATCTCACCTTTTCTCTTCTTTTTGGCCACCATTCAAAGGAGTAATGGACTCAAATAAACATACACACACACGCACCTACCCTCCCCACATGCACACATACACACACACACACCCACCCTCCACCACAAGCACACATGCAAACACACGCTCCCACCTACTCCACAAACACACATACGCACCCATCCTCCCCACAAGCACAAATACGCACATACCCTCCCAACAAGCACATTTACATACACGTGTACCCACCTATTCCACAAACACACATACACACGCACACATCTACTCCACAAACACACATACACACAGGCACCCACCTACTCCACAAGCACACATACACACACCCAACTACCCTCCCAACAAGCACACATACACACCCACCCTTCCCTCAAGCACGCATACACATGCACCCACCCTTTCCACAAGCATACACGCACCCACCCTCCACCACAAGCACAGACACACATACTCACCCACCCTCCCGACTAGCACATTTACATGCACACGTACCCACCTACTCCAAAAGCACACATACTAACACACGCACCCACCCACTCCACAAACACACACGCACCCATCCTCCCCCACAAGCATACATATGCACCCACCCTCCAAACAAGCACATTTACATACGCACATACCCACCTACTCCACAAACACACACACACACACGCACCCACCTACCCTCCCAACAAGCACACATACACACACACGCATCCACCCTCCCCACAAGCACACATACAAACAAACACACCCACCCTCCCCACAAGCAAACATACACACCAACCCTCCCCTTAATCATACATACACACACACGAACCACCCTCCCCAAAAGCGCACACCCTCCCTCCCCTCAAGCACACATGAACACACACGCACCCTCCCCACAAGCACACACACGCACCCTCCATCCCCACAAGCACACATACACACACACGCACCACCCTCCCCACAAGCGCACATACACACACACGCGCGCATCCACCCTTTCCACAAGCATACACGCACCCTCCCTCCCCTCAAGCACACATAAACACACACGCACCCACCCTCCTCACAAACACACATTCACACATACGTACCCATCTACCCCACAAGCACGAATGCACACACACGCTCACACCCTCCCCACAAACAAACATATGTGCCCATGAAAGTGGTTAGATCCAGTTTATTTCGAAAATGAAAATTTAAAAGAAAATCTTTTTAAGACCCGAAGATTTTCATTCTCATGACGGGGTAATATGTTAGATCTATTACAGATAAACAAAAAACCAACCCTACAATATAAGGAAAGGAAAAAAATATAGAATAGCTGGAAGTGGACCAAACTCTTTTGGGAATAAACTCTTCATATATGATTTTATAATGTTATTGAAATATCATTCATTCTTTTGATTACATAAAATGCAACAAAAACTTTACATACCGGGTATCTTCCATCCACGACATAGGGAGTACTAAAATGACGCCTATCTTCTGCCTGAGATGAAAAGAGAATATTTATTATGTTTTTCCTTTAAAACATCATTACCTTCAAAATCAATTTGTAATATTGTGATATGAAATACTAACAGAGCACAATTATTATTACATTACTAGTAATGTATATAAATTAGTTTGGTAAATAATTTTAAATAATAAAAACAATTTTAGAGTCTGTAGACTAGGTTTTAGTGCTTGTGCATAGTCAAACTATTTACCATTGGTACCCATCTGTGTTGAAAAAATTAACATGCCTCGTTTTAAGATTTTACAAGATTTATTAAAGATATACTACCGGCTGAATATATCTATATCCCAATAAATAGAGTAAAATTCATAAAACAAAATGATGACAATTTGATCAAAATCGGATAAAATTTGAAAGGCTCTTGACTCTAAAATATTTGCATTATTCCGGTGAAACAGTTCTAGGCATGTCTTAATGAATATTCATTAGGTGTGCTGATGATGTCATATCCCCACTTATTCTTTCGTATTTTATTATATGAAATTATGTTTATTGACAATTGATTAAGTGCATTAGTTATTTCTTGCTGCAACCTATTTTATGATAATGGAGACACATCATTTACACGTTTATGAAAAAAAAAATTTTCGGGGGGAATCTGATTTCATGTAATAAAATTTAGAAAAAGGAAAGTTGGGATGTGGCATCATCAACCCAACTAATGAATATTCATGAAGACATGCCTAGAACTGTGTCACCGGAATAATGCAAATCTTTAAAATTCAAAAACTTCATTATTTGTTATCCGATATTGATGAAACCTTCAGCATTTTGCTCTGTGAATTCTACTCTATTCATTGAAATAAAAATTTCCTCAGCCCGGATCACCCCCTTAATGAGAGAGTATTTTGCATGGAGTTAGGGTTGTTTCATGGTAACCAATGTTCTGGATCGATGAATGTGTTTTCCACGGGAGCGTTCTTGAAAAGATATTTTATCCGACAGTAACCAATTTATCATATCAAAATCAAGGAAAGCTGTCAGACCTGAAAGAGAGTTTTTTTTTCAATTACCACAGGACGGATTCTGCAACGTAGTTCATCTATTGGAAATGCATGTCAAATCACAACGAAAAGCTGAGTGGTTTTTGTCGAAAGTTGGAGGAACAGGGGAGCGTTTCATGAAAGGACTTCTCGGACGTTTTATCCGACAAGTCATGTTTTAACAGACAGTTAATATAGTAACAGTGCTTCTCAACCAATCAGAGTCCAGGAAAGTTGTCAGATCTGACAACTTGTCGGACGAAAATATTAATGAAATGTCCCCCTGGACAGCAGATCGTCCTAAGATTCGGACCGGATGAAAAAATGCAAATATGCCGTTTTGTCCAAAGTCCAGGACGAAACTGCTATTTTGATTCACTGATTTTCAACACAGACTGCTTTGTCAAGAAGAGCCTTCGACAATAGCTTCTATATGTTCTAGAAGGCGTCTACGTAGTGGCTATGAAAGCTCCCTATTTTGTCAGTCGGAAATGTTGAAGAAACTCTCCCTGGGGTAAGACACAAAGGCATGTCTTCTGAAGTCGGGTTTAGCTTAAACTCAGGTTTACAGTTGTGGTTTAAGTATGGACAGCCAATTGTTACATAATCACTAACAGTAGAGATAACATACTTCAGCTCATTCGGCTCTCAAATCATTCATAATTGTGTAGGAAGTATAAATAGATGATTGTCATCACCATCGATGAATCAGGAAAGAGCACAGTAAACATAAGAAACATACAACTTAATAAAATTTTTGATACTTTTGGCTTCCCATACTTAAACCACAACTTTAAACATGAGTTTAAGTCAAACCCGACTTCAGAATACGGGCTAAAGACGTTATTATTACCAATCTTGGGTTCCGTTGGACGGATGCTCCATTCACTCGCATGCGATCGATGGCTTGGCGTCTCCCATCGTAGGAACCGTTATCTGAATAACTATGCAACGCTCTCTTTCCGTAGAAACCTGGGTGGTCATTATACTCATCACTAAATAATACAAATGAGAAAAATGATAATAAAAAGGAGAATGATTATGATCCATAATAAATCGATTGGTTTGGTTTTGACTTGATACATAATCCTTGTGTGACTATAAAAATTCTGAATAAAAGTACGGTGAAAGTGAATAAATAGCAGTATAATCGTATAATGCATGAGGCAGTACACTAGCGTTCAAAACTTAGTGAAAGCTGCCATGGATATCAATATTTAAAATGATATCATTGAACTCAAATAACGGCCAATAGCGAATAATTGGGGGAAAATAGACGCCTGTGGAGTTGTCGCTTTTTTTTTCATCATAGGCATATCTAATTTAACTAGTGTATTGGTCTCTTATAGAAAATTAGCGGCCTTAAAAATGAGAGAAAGTTTGTGTATCTCTTTAATGTTTGCTCTTCGTTCAAAACGGCCCTTTAAGCACCTAGCTTACAAAAGAAAGCTATATAAAGGCTTTGTTCCCCCCCAAAAAATCTATCACATTCCCAGCTAAATTGAAGTGTTCTAGTCACGGCAAAAATACACACATACCTACAATCGTATTTTGACTTAATCAGGACCCATGATTAAGCTATACAAAAACACACAATTTATCAAACAACACATTTTCATGTTATATTATTCGCTTTATCATTGCCAAGATATACACATTAATGACAATCTAGTAATTAATTTGAAGAGTGACGTGATCTATGGGGGAATAAAAAAATGACCATATTTTGTGTTCCCTCTCGGGATGTGAGTTATACTAGGGTAGTCCTATTTAACCCCCCCCAAAAAAAAAAAAAAAAAAAAAAAACACACACCCGAAAACGAATATATAATTTGATGGGAAGGATCTACATCTATTCCAGTGGTTATTTCATCACGAATTGCAAAAAAAATCTTCTGTAGTTAATTTTCATGGATGGTATTTCGTCTGAAATTAATCATTTCGCATCAAACCCATTAGTGTCCCCTTGCAAAAAGGATCGCGTTTAGACGCAACTGAAATTAAGACCGAATACGCATTTCTGAGTGGTTAAATTCAAGTTGCATTTGATCTATAAGGGAGTTGTGTATAATCTCAAGAAAGTAAAAAAACACACGGTTGTTTCTTGCAACAATATTCCAAACAAGTAAAATTTGATACTCACGCCATCATCATTTTTCTTGCTTGACTTTGTTGTCTGTAATGTAGAGTTAACATGCAGCAGGCACAGCTTGTGATGACAAAAACAAAAACGGCTACCCCAACCACAATGCCAATAGTGGCGGCAATAGAGAGTCCTTGAGAACCTGAATCTTAAAAATAGAGAACAAAACTAATTGACCCATGTGCCAAGGTTGTGATCTACAGATAACCAGTTGTGATAAGAATCTATAACAGCATCAATTCAATTTATAATAAGCTTAATGAACATTCAATCATTTGTTCCTGTCTGGGAATGATCAGTGAAACAGTTGGCTTCACCATACCTCAGTCACATTTGCTCTACGGCGGCCGTACGGCGAGTCGAAAACAGTCGTTTTATTCAAATGTGACTGTCATGAGGTATAATTCATGCGAAATGGTCGAGTTCGTGAAACATACAAAACAGGCAATTATTTTCTTTTTTTTAAACACTTACAGAATTAGTCTGTGACGTTAATTAAACTAGACCTCAGAATAAGGGCACTTTGTGTGGTTCAGAGAGCTGTTTGACAAGACAAGTGTAAAGGCCAGGAATACGGCACGATAATTGGAATATGCAGGTCCTGAAAACTAACATTCTAGCTTCATGATATATAGTACAAGAATCAGGGATAAAGTGAAAACAAAAAACCGAAATGTATCTAACTCATGAAGGGTATCCAAAGCTCGATTTTGAACAATGAAGTGCAGTAAAGAAGTGTGTTTTATTTGGTTTTATTTTATTTATTTATTTAACACTTACTCTAATATGAATCTTCCTTTCTCTGTGATATTTTCTCAACAATAAAGATGAAAAGGATATAAAATATCTTATTGTGTTTTCAAAACAGGTCCACACAGATTTACAAAGAATGAGTAGGGGAAGGTGGGGTAAATTGCGACACTTTTTGCTTTTTGCATGTTAAAATTGATATGATTAATAATCTTGTAGAAATAAGTACCTTGCCTTAAAATTTAATTCTTCTGAAATATTTTTCACCTATATAACACTTTCTACCTCAACATTAAAGGTCATTGTCACCTTTGAAAAAAAAGAGGTGTCAAATGGCTCAACTTGCCCCATCTGTGGGGTAAGTTAAGCCACCTTCTTGGGTAAGTTGAGCCACAAAAACTATGTACAAAAGAACCGG
Organism: Lytechinus pictus; assembly: GCF_037042905.1. NCBI lineage: Eukaryota > Metazoa > Echinodermata > Echinoidea > Temnopleuroida > Toxopneustidae > Lytechinus > Lytechinus pictus. Next base: position 2,611,045 of record NC_087253.1, read on the forward strand.
CATGTCAGTTTTTTATTCAGTCTTATCACTTGCTAATTCTCTATAAATACTAACATTCTCTAAAAGGAAAAGAAAAGTAATGTAAATTTGTTCCTTTCTGCCTGCATATCGATGGCTTTTTAAGGTTTGTTTTTTATATATACATTACCATAAGAATTACCATGGCTCAACTTGCCCCATGTTGGCTGACTCAACTTACTCCAGTCCGAAATTGATGCGATAATTTTACGTCCACACATTTCTTATGCATCCATCATGTAAGACTATGACAAGAATGAAGATCCACACCTGGGCTAAAAATAATGTTCTTATGTCTTTATTATATTTAAAGACGTGTGTGTGTAAAAAGCACTTATCTATTTCACCCCTTTTTCTTTTTTTTTTTTTTTGGGCTGAAATATGTATTTTTCCCTCTAAAAACGTATGTTTTGTTCCAAAGTTGAAAACAAGGTGGTGGGGTTAGTGGTAATGCAATGGGTCACCAATACATGACATCAACGCAAAGTCTGACTCATCCATTATTGGCCTGGGGGTGGTGGCTCAACTTGCCCCTTTGCTCAACTTACCCCGCCTTCCCCTATAGCAGTTTCATTTATGCGAATGTATGATAAAAGAGCGTTGTTAATCGCCGTGGCCGGGACCCGGGGGGGGGGGGGGGCCACTTACATTGACGAGTGGATACCATGCGCGACAAAAAAAACACGTAAAAAGGATGTCTTTTTCAAGATAGGGCACGTTACGTACGTAACGTGATAAGGGTGTCAAAAACACAAAAATATTTTAAAAAGGGTATCTATTTCGCTAGGAAAAGTATACGTGTTTAGGGTCAAATATGCGGGGATGATAAAACAAAATCAAAATGTTTTCTAAAGGATGTCCTTTTTGCCCCAACACTACGTGTTTAGAGTCCGATTTGTGCGAGGTGTGGAAGGTGGGGTCGTACTAAACCAAAATAATGGTGTGTAAAGGTACAACCGACGACCAACGGACCCGTGACATAACAATAAAATATCGCTGTACTTGTTTAGGGGTTCATTTCAGGGAATACTTGCCAAGAGTATCGTTTTGTTTCCAATACTTGTTAAGGGGTGCATTTTCAGAATATGGAAAATACATCGCTGTACTTGTTTAGGGGCTCAATTCTTGGAATTCTTGCCAATAGTATTTGTTTCCAATACTTGTTAAGGGTAGGGTTTCACACGCCAATACTTGTTAAGGGGTGCATTTTCAGAATATGGAAAATACGTGTTTAGGGTGCTTTTCAAGACCCCGTGGTCGCGCATGGTATCCACTCGTCAATGGAAGTGGCCCCCCCCCCGGGGGCCGGGATCGAACCCCGGACCGTCTAACAGGCGCCTTACACCACTCGGACACGGTACCTTGTGGAGCCGTGATATGTGCAAACGTCGGGATATGTGCAAACAACGGTATATGTGCAAAATTTCGCCGGGATTTGTACAAACAACGGAATTTGTGCAAACGCCACGCCGGAAAATGTGCAAATCTGTCAAAATTTATCAACGGCATCTGTGCAAACGTGACGACGGGATATGTGCAAATGAACAATTTTCACGGGAAAAGTGCAAACGTCCGGGATATGTGCAAATCACAGCATTTATCCATATAAAGGCTATTTCTCATGAAATGTTTCAGTCATAAAATTACTGTTAAAAATGAGAAACATGCCTGCATAAGGGAGAAGCTACAATGACTTTGGCTATGAAACGCTTTTCAGAGAGGCGGCGGGGGGGGGGGGGGGGGCACCAACCTTAAATTGAAGACCCACTATCGTTTGGAATAACATGGATGTAGAGTGTAGTCTTTTAATGCTCCAGACCCGGTCATTTAATCATTTGAAGATCCTTCTGAACTAAGATCCTGTACTAAAGCATACATAAGGAGCATAGCCCGATTCAAAAATAATAAAAAAAAACTGCAACACCTCACCGTCTACCAAATTAAGACCTTGTAGAAATGAATATAGAATGTAGTCTTTACCCTAGACCTTGTTGTATCAATAACAAAAAAATCAAATTTAATACCTCACCGTCTAATTCCTATCGAATAAGTTGTTGTTGTTGTTTTAGCTTATACGGCGCGTGTCATTCAGTAGTGAATATTTGCGCCAAAAAACTTGAAAGTAAAAAGTCCGCGAGCAGCGCGGTCAAAAAAATTTGCGCGACGAAAATATCGCGCGACTCGCTGAGGTGGGAGGGGGGCCTCCGAGGCCCTCCGAGGCCCTCCCCGGCCTAGATAGGGTTAAAGGGGCGAAAGGAACATTTAAAAAGGATTTTTATTATTGAAATATGCACTTTTAGAAGGGATAAGAACGCGAAATAAGGAAAACGGGCAATGACAGGGCATGAAAAGAGCGGTTTTAAGGAATGGAAACTTATCTGATACGAGAATGGGCACTTATATTTATAAAAAGGTAAAGGGGCACACTTTAACACATAAAACAGGTCCTTCTAAGATGAAAGGGGCAAAGTTCTTGGGTTAAAAGGGAAAACTGTTTAGTGCTTCAAAAAGTGGGGGCACTGTGAACCCCCTGCCCCCCCCGGATCGCAGCCCCTGCATTCATATCATATGGAACATTCGTTGTAAAATCGAGGTGTATGAATTGCAACCTAAAAATATTTCATTTAGAGAGTAAAGTGCATCGCATTTGTGGGTATATAGTTCAAAATTAATGCCTCTTGTTGGTAAAGTGCGCTAGTATGACATGATTGTGTGGGAAATATTTTTATATACGTTAGTGGGTACAGTGTTTTTACACATGTGGCTGATATTACACAAGCTGGCGTCACTTTGGGTGTGTTAAAAGAGATAGGAAACAATGTCTTGTTTGAATGTTCATAGATTCATAAAAAAATTAATATGAAATGGCATAGTAATCAAGACATTTTGGGTTTATAATTAAATTTTAAAGAAATTCGACAACTTCTGATGAAATCTGGAAATAAAATCAACAGATCAAGTTCAATGTGTGTATCAGTGGAAATCATGCTTGCCTCTACCACCCCCTTTAATAATTGCCCCATGCAGTGTTCGAAACAGTACTAAATGTCCCTTTAAGGTGACACGACATATACTCCTGCGAAAATTGCGACAATTGATATCTCAGAAGGCATAGGATTAATGATAGGATTGTGATAGAGTTTTTGGTTCAGGATATTGTCATGATTACGATTAGGGTGTATTTAGTTTTGGAGGTTAGCTTTTATGTTTCGCTTAATGTTTAGAATTTCCATCGGAGCAATTGTCGCCAGAGCAAATGTCCACTAAGCCTGGTGCCCCCCCCCCACTGCCTCTCTGAAAAGTTTCATTGCCGATGACACTAGCTGTAGCTTCTCCCTTTATATGCAGGCATGTTTCTCATTTTAACAGTAATGTTATGAAACATTTCATGAGAAATATCCTTAATATGGATAAAAACAGTAATTTGCACATATCCCGGAGGCTTGCACTTTTCCCGTGAAAATTGTTCATTTGCACATATCCCGTCGTCACGTTTGAACAGATGCCGTTGATAAATTTTGACAGATTTGCACATTTCCCGGCGTGGCGTTTGCACAAATTCCATTGTTTGCACATATCACGGCTCCACATACCTCCGACTTGTTATTTTATTGATTACTTCTTTCGAAAAAGTATTGACAGTTGACAAGTAATTGTGAATTTGAGCAAGCCCTTTTTGATGATAACAAAAGTCTTCTAAAAAGGTGATAGTATTCGTGTGGTTGCTGGGAACACTGTGAGTTCAACAACCACATTTCAATACATGAAATATGTAGACTGATCGTTTCATGTTTGGGTTGGAAGGGATGAAACACAAAATAAGCAAACCCTACGGGAAAAATGACTTGCCATGTAACTTAACAATAGGTCTATGGTTATATTATAATGAATGAAACTCATTTTCAGTCCGATTTCCCAGGCTCCTTTTTGATAGACCTCAATTTATTTTATTTCCAACATACCATTTTGACAGAAAGCTCCACTAAAGCCGGTCGGGCAATTGCAATGCTGAGCAGCATTCGTACAGGTCCCACCATTCCGACAGTTTGACTGATCACATTGAACTGTTGATTAGAAAGATAATATCATGGGGTCATCCGAACATTGACCGATCAATTTTTTCTCTGCGAGAAATCAAAATTATATTACTGCTGTTATATCGACATACTTTGTTTATAATATGCACGGACTTTTGATGTAGATGATATCTATTATAGATCATATTGCCAGAGGTCGTCAGCTATAAAGTGCTGATGCAAACCATTTATGGCAATATTCACAAATCATGGATTGGAAAAAACACATTTTTCATAAGACATCACAAGAAAATTCATTACAGAATTTGGACGATGTAATTCCATCTTCAATGACAGATCTTTAAAAGAATTATAAGATATTTTTTATGTATCCTTTCATCAACGGCATTGATTCACTATCACTTTAATAGATTCAATACTAAAGAAAAACTAAACTTAATGTTTGGATTATCATAAAGGATAAAAGATGCAAAAAAAATAAAAATAAAGTCTATTCAGAATGGATCAACTGTTATAATACATTAAACAACCAGATTATTGATAGACTGAAAAATTGTATTTTGTATTTTCTCATCAGTGATTGCAATCATTCTGTCTTGTTTATTTCGGACTCTTTACTAAAGTTTTCGGCGTGCTTTAAAGGGCTATGAACAATGCGTGCATATTAGTATGAATGCGCGCAATGGTAAGATATAACACGGACTATTAAACAGACTTTTATCCCAGGAACTATTGGATCAAATATGTTTCCTTGAGATTGAAGCAAAATGCATCATTACGTCGTCTTTGATGGGAAAAACTGCAATTTGTCACGTGATTTCTTTTCACAAATCGAACAACAATAGTAATATTTGTATGGATTGTATGATAAATATACGATTTTGGTATTTGCTTTAAAAATCTTGTTTATGTTTAATAAGACTTTTAGGTATCAAGGTCTTAAGTACAACATACATTGTCAAAAATTGCTTCAGGTTTGATTTGATAAAACTGCGAATGTTGTGCTTCAATATTTTTTTCCGAATAAAGAAAAGGTGTAATATCAACCAGAAATCTGGTAGATTCTTAACCAGTGATTGATACTGATATTTTGTTGGTAGACACATTTTCACCAATAAACAAATATTTCGACCAGTCCCCACTAGGCGCAAGGATCTATCCGTACCGTTTGCTGTAAAAAATGCCAACAGAGTTTGTCCATTCGTTGATAAACGTTGAGGGATGTCAGTAGACAGATCAGCTACAGCCAGTGCAAGATCATCAGCTAGACTTTGAGTTGCTGCAGCCACTTGAAAGCTTATGTCAGCAATTACACTGCCCTGACGAAACCCTATCATTTCACAACTGTCACCAAGTAGCTGATACCTTCTGCTTTGCAATGAAGCCCGTACGTACTCACTAAACTAATATATGAAATTTAAAAAATGAAACCTTACGAGTATTTCAGCTTATGTGATGATATTGAATAGGTCCATCTTGACACAGTATAGATTACAATAATAATAATAATAATAGATGCAATTTATAAGGCGCCAAATCCATTAAAAATATAATGCTCAAGGCGCACAGGTGAAAAAGTGAAAAGAGTGAGAAAAAAAATAGCATATATAGAGGTGAAACATAATATTGGTTAATCATGTGTATGCAGCATTGTACAAGTATGTTTTCAGTTTTTTTTTAAATAATTCTACAGACTTGGTGTCACGGATTACAAGAGGAAGAGAGTTCCAGAGTGAAGGACCCGCATGTATGAAAGCCCTATCCCCCCATTTTGATGTACATTTGGGAACAAACAGAAATCCTGAGTTTTGGGACCGTAAAGATCGAGAAGGGGTATATCTATTAATGAGAGTGATATTGTACTGTGGAGCGGTGCCGTGAACACAGTGATAAACAAGCAAAAGAATTTTGAATATTACACGATCACTAATTTGCAACCAGTGCAGATCTTTAAGTACAGGGGTGATGTGGCTTGATTTGGTACTCAATGATATTATACGAGCAGCAGCATTCTGAAGTTTCTGTAAACGTGTTAATTGAGATTTGGGAAGGTTGAACAGTAGGGCATTGCCAAAATCAAGTCTAGATGATATTAAAGCATGTACAATCTTCTCTGTGGCACTACGGGTCAGGTATTTACGTATGAAACCAAGGTTACGTAACTGGTAACGGACAGATTTGCAAACATGTTGAATATGAGAAGACATAGTCATGCTTGAATCGAGGAACACGCCAAGATTACGACAAGCTTGAGATACGGCAATATTATGACCTGCAATGTTAATAGATGTAACAGTTATTTTAGACAACTGACTCTTCGAACCGAACAATAAGAATTCACATTTAGCAAAGTTTAACTTCAAAGAATGTGAACTTAACCAAGTATGAACATCTCTTACACATCTTTCAAGATTGTAAATCGCGCCAGCGGCTGAATGGGGCTTGAAGGATACAAAAATCTGGATATCATCTGCGTAAATATGATAATGCAGAGAGTAATTCCGGAAAACGTTTTTCAGTCCTATCAGGTATAATGAGAAGAGGACCGGCCCGCCCACAGAGCCTTGCGGAACACCACAGGTCAGAGGTAAAAACTCAGAAGAACAACCATTGATCATAACTGCTTGTGAATGACATGACAAATATGACCTGAACCACTCTAAGGCTCTACCTTTTACTCCGAGAGATTTAAGAGAATTCAACAAAACATTATGGTTAACAGTGTCGAAGGCAGAAGACAGATCGAGGAGTATCATGGCAGTTACCTTTCCCACATCCATTTCATGGAGAATGGAACTAGATACATTAAGAAGGAGGGTCTCTACACTGTGGTCGGGACGGTAGGCAGATTGAAATGGGTCGAGTAGATTATTTTCAAGACAGTAGTCTGTTAATCTAGCAAAAACTATTCTTTCAAGCAATTTAAACAAAAATGGAAGGTTGGAGACAGGGCGATAGTTAGACAGAATTTCTGGATCAAGATTAGGCTTTTTAAGTACAGGAATGATGTGGGCAGTTTTCAGCACAGAAGGAACATGAGCATGATCAATACTTAGGTTTACAATCTGAGAAAAAATAAATGCAAAAGATGAAGAACAATCTTTAATAAGAATGGTGTTGATCGGGTCGAGTAGACATGACTTGGCAGGAAGTCTACGGAGTAGTTTGTGAACTTCATCTTGCGTGGTTGGTTGAATCGTCTCAAACGATGATGCTGTAAGAGGATCATGTAATGACTCATCAGGAGTAAGGGAGTCACATATAGAATGAACCTTGGAGTGGAAGAAGTTGATAAAGCGTTGTGCCATCTCTTCACTGTCGACATGTGAAGGAAGAGGAGAACACTGCTTCCGGTTCAGGAGAAAGTTAGCTGTTGAAAAGAGTTTCTTGGCGTCATCACCGCAGTCCGTGATTAACTTGGTGTAGTACGCACGCTTGGATTCTTCCACTAGATGCTTCACGAGATTGCGTTGTGCCGAATACGTCAGACGATCAGACTGAAGTTTGCCGTTACACCGCCATCTACGCTCAAGTTGCCTACGTTTACGTTTAGCATCAGTGATCTCAGGAGTGTACCATGGACTGTCAACCCTATTCTTGATCTTACGGGTCCTAGCAGGAGCATGGCTGTCAAGAAGAGAAGATAGAATCGAGTTGTAATTGCTCACTGCAGTGTCGACATTCTGTAACAAGGAAGGTATAATGTCACTCTCAGCAACGTCTTTCGCGAAGGCTTCCCGGTCAACATCTTTGATGTTACGCGATGTACATACTCTGTCAAGCCTTGGGAAGTCGAAGGAAGCATGTAACCGCAGAATGATCTGATATACCTGGAACAACTCGAGGTGATGATATCTGCAGCCTGTCCGAGCTCCGCACAAGAACAACATCTAAGATGTGACCATGATCATGTGTGGGTGATGTAACCAGCTGAGTCAGACCATAACTGTTGATGACGTCAAGAAACCGGACAGTATAAAGAGATGAAAGATTGTCAAGATGAATGTTCAGGTCACCCGTTATCACAAGTGGATAAGGCCGGAACATCCTCTCATCTAGGAGTGAAGAAAAGTCCTCCAGGAACTGTGAAAATCCTTGAAATCCAGGTGGTCGGTAGATCATGATGACCTCGAGCTTGACCTGACCATTAGATATTGTTCCCGACATCAGTTCGAAGGTGTTGAAATGACCTGGGTCATTGATGTCAACATGGAGACTGTCCCTGTACAAAAAAGCAACTCCACCTCCACGCCTTGAAGCCCTGGGGCGATGCTTGAATGTGTATCCACATGGTAAAAGATCAGCTATGACAGCATCATCTGATGAAGTCAACCACGTTTCACAAATACATGAAAAATCAAATTTATGATCAATGATAAAATCTTGCAACTGCGAGGATTTATTTCGAACAGATCGGCAATTAAGTAAACCTAATTTCAAATTATCTGTGAATCGATCGCGACCACCCCTCTTACCTCGATGTGTCTTCCGTCTATTAATACTTAGAGACAATAACCTGTTGTACAGCTCCTTATTTATGGAGCGAAATTGAGAAGAATATCCTGTGTTTAAGGAATACAGAGTATCAATATCATAGGTATAAGTTTTGACATTAACTATTGGAGATCTTATTTCGCCGTGAGAGCCTTGTCCTAGATTGACTGGCCCAGGATTTGGATTTACATCACCAGAAATCAAGATTAAAATCCTTAAAGCAGAATCAGCGTTAGAATAATACTGAACAGGAGAACCAATGAACTTATGAGTCAGCATGTATTTCTTGGGTGAAGGTTTAACATAAACACCAGTAACATCATGTACAGAGTCTAATACATAGCCTTGATTAACTGGGTAGCACTTGCAGTGCAGTATACAAAAAGGCAACAACAATGCTACAAAAGAGGTGATCTTCATTGTGAGGTGAATGATCACCAAGTTTACAATAGCAATACAAAGGAATGGTATAGGCTTGAGTGAACAGCTTCACTGTACAAAGTAGTGAATAGATCTACATGTATAGCATGTGTAACATGGCTGCATGCATGTACACTCAACAATTAGCCAAACTCAAAAAAATTCACAAAGTAAATGTAAGAAAAGTACAAACCAATATTACTCCAAATTAGTCTAGTAGCTTCCAGGAGATAAGTACAAACATATGCAAATAACTACATACACAAATCATACCAAAATTAAGATAAATGGAACAAAAATAACAGAGCAGTGCAGTGTAGGCGGGCCGCCGCTGGCGCACACAACATTGTTAACAACAGTTAACAATGATCAGAGTAACGTCAACAATAATGAAATAGCAGCAAAATATAATAATTGTGATTGTTGTTCACATAGTGGACTCTGTTAGAATGGATTCACGCTGATAAAGTGCTCAAAATTCAACAGTGGGGGAGATTATTTCATATTGTGCTTCACACTTTGAACACCGTATTTTGATACAGAAGGATATATTTTTTTCAAACATAAGTATATGAATATTGATAATGATAATTATAGTAATAATCTTGAAGATGCTTGTGGTAAAGAAAATGAAAGGATCTAAGGATATTCCGTTATCTCTTCCCTTTGAAGTTTATTGACATCTCTCGAATGCAGGACTGGAGCTGATTCATGGAATTACCATTCTAAGAAATATAGATATATGGTATCTTAGTTTACTGTTGGAAGTTAATAATAATAATAATAGGCATTTATATAGCGCCATCTATCTAGAAACATTCTATTCTATTCTAAGTGAATGCGTTATATGCAAATTTATTTGTTGTACTCATTTTAAGAAGACGTAGGACGTCAAAATTTGAGTTCAATTATTGCTTGGATTGAAGATTAAGGTGATGTTCTACAAACAGTTAAGGTTGAATTAAAGATCGCTTTTAAATGCTGTCTTTGTAATTTTTTATTGGTCAGCTTCAATTTATTCAACGTTTAAGTTAGATAAAGATAATCATACTAACCAAAAAACAGAAAGTGGTATCATATTTAAAGAACTCGGCTGATAATCTATTTGCCAGCGGGTTATTGTAAGTTAGTAAAACACCATCCAGAGTTTGCCCAGTAAGCTCAACCCTCAGTGAACTCGTAAAGAGAGTGCCGGAGAGAGCTGGTAACAAAGATAATATGAACAAACAAATACAGAAATACAGGCATTCATTACATGTCTAAGACAGGAATATATTTCCCTCATTTCTTTACAATTACATCATTACTAAAAACTGGTTCAACATCATACTTTACATATGCCAGGTGTGGACAAATGTACCTAACACTCGTCGCAATCGCCTTTACACGATGCAAAGCTGTATACGTGATGGGATCAGCATAGCATTGAACAAAAGGGATGATATGACTATTAAAAATATTTATGTTTGTTATCAGTCATAGCGGTCGTTATGGATGTATAGTTATCATACCAGTATTGACACTACATTGATACTATTGCCCGTGGTTTATGAATAGCAAATTTTTGCCTGAAAAATGATATATTTTTTTATGGTCATTACCATAAAAACCATGCTAAAACCCAAATTAAAATCAAGGATTGCATAAGATATTCACCTAGATGACAAAGTTACCAATTTACCATAACAGTAATTTTAATGCAACCATTATATTGCAGCGGGGCCAAGGAGTATAGATAATGAAAACTAGGTAAGCAAGATCGGATTTTTTTGTAACATACCAGTGCACGAATCTGAATTGGTCAATGTATAACCACTATTGCAGACACAAGTGTGTAATCCAACGAGAGTGTTTACACATCTTCCGTTGGCACAGAGACTGGAATCGTGTGCACATTCATCAACATCTAAGAGAAAAAACCCAAACAAACGAGTAATCGTGAAATAAGTAAACAAAAAAGTGACAAGGGCTACCCTCCAACTCCCCAACAGTGAGCCCTCGTTACAAAACGTAGGCTTTGGCGTTGTATCAAAAAGTCATTCACTCAGCAAACATAAATAATTTTAAAAAGCAGATTCTAAAAAAAAAACATATTAGTTCATTACGCCCAATGTGTGTGTGTGCGTGAGTGGGGGTTCGTGCGTGCGTGTGTATATCGTGTTCATCTTACCTAGATCACAAATATTTCCACTATATCCTGTACGACAGGAACACGTGTAGGAGTTGATACCATCGATACAAGTTCCTCCATTTCTGCAGGGTTCAGAAGAACATTCGTTGATATCTGGTGGTTGCAATAGATAAACTACGATTGATGAATGTTATCCTTGCTAACTTATCATTTAATGTCAGCGAATCTTGTATAATCTTAATTCGACTACAACCAGTTCATCTACTTACCACCGGTCTAATTGCCATTCAACCCATTTACGATTTTGTCTCATTTCCAGTTAGGCTATACACATTCCGTCTATTTGGTCTAACACTACTTAGTCTATAATGGTTGCATGATAACTGTTTATGAAACAACCTTTCATTTGAAAAAGTATAAATTGATAAGCAGACGAGGAGAAAATATAAAAGTTGGGCATTAGACTGAATTAAATTACATAAAGTGAGTATTAGACCAAGAGTAGTGTAAATGAAACGGCAATTACACCAAAATGAGACTAGACTAAATGTGTACAGCCCATATTTTAGTTAATAGACCAATAGCCTGTAGACCTGGTGAATATACATTATTGAAGAAGGGATCGTGATAAATCTTATAAATATTAGAACTTTCAGACGTTGCGTGAATTTTCGAAAATACTACCAATGGCTGGAAGCTTAAATAAAGTATGATCACAAAACTCCCTTGCGGTATCAAAATCATCGGTATTTAACTTAATAGGGACTTCGTTTAGCAGGAAACATGCAGTTCAATTGGCTTCTAACAAAGAAAGGTTGCAGAACAAAATCAAACCCGGATCTCCCAAGAGTTGCTTAACATAAGCAGAATTAAGACAGCTTGTCAATTTCTCAATTTATACAAACATTGTCTAATGTTTAGATATATGGACTATTTTTAACAGGTTCAGTGAGAGTCACTGTGACTAATAAGTCGCACATATATACATGAATGATTAACACTTTACAACCTATTTTGTTCTTCTTCGATGGGGTTTAGTTGGAGTACTTACTAGTCTCGCACGTGCTTCCAATGAAACCCGCAGCACAAGAGCACTGATCAGAGCTGGAACAAACTCCACCATTCTCGCATGCTATCGAGCCACATATAGCTAGATGAAGATAGGGACAATAAAAAAGGTTTAAAATTCAACATTTACTACCAACAGCTGTATTTAAGGAGAAAACTTGTATTTCTGAGTAGCGTATTTTTGAGGCAAGAGATGGAGACCAGAGTTTCCTACAAAGTTGTAGATCCAGATTGATAATTATTGGGTGTGGCATACGTGCAGATTTAATGAGCATTTCCTAACCTGTCGGTATATTTGCATACCTGTGCACATTGTTGCATAGCATTGAGATGCTGTATTGACGAAATGTATATTGCAAGTCGTTTATGAATTTAGGATTTAACAAAGCTATTACCCTTTGATATTGTCCTCAAATATGGGGCCAGTTTAATTTATCATAAAAAATATTTTTTGTTTTATCATGGGGATATCTCGCATGGAAAGATGATTAACAAAAAAGTATCACCAAATGGGTACTACTACTTAGTATAATTTAAGCTTGATAATACCAGACTGAAGGAGTATGGGTTACGAACGGGTTGCAATACGGAACAGCCATAACACATTGCTCAATCTATTTCATTTATCATGTTGAACTTTGAAGCCATGATTCAGAACTCCCCATTTCGTAAGCAGGGCCTGAGGAGTATTTTATGAAACAATTTTCTTATACTAATTTTTCTGAGCCAATTACAAACAAGGATTTCAGGAGGTATAACTATTGTCGGTGAAAATGACTACTTTATGTCACAGTCACACCAAAGAGTCAACCCCAGACCGATCAAAACTAGTACGTTATTACAAATGGCATATAATCGACCGGTTAGGAATCGGTTTCGTTGGTGTGACCGTCTCATTAGCGAAATAAAATCATACTTACATGCTGTGCACGTATCTCCAGTGTATCCATGGGAGCATACACAGGTAAAACTATCATCGCCATCAACACAAAATCCATTGTTAGCACAAGAGGTAGCAGTACAATCATCGATGTCTGATTGGGAAGAATGAAAGTTTGTGAAAATATTTTGAATTATAAAATGGTGATTTGGATCCTAATCAGATGATTGGCTCAAAGCAATCACGTGACCGGCCTTTTTTTCAATTGCATGTAACAATAAAAAAGGTCTAAAATTCAACATTTACTACCAACAGCTGTATTTAAGGAGAAAACTTGGATTTCTGAGTAGCGTATTTTTGAGGCAAGAGATGGAGACCAGAGTTTCCTACAAAGTTGTAGATCCAGATTGATAATTATTGGGTGTGGCATACGTGCATATTTAATGAGCATTTCCTAACCTAATATTTGCATACCTGTGCACATTATGAGAGAAAAAGAAAAGAAGAGAAAAATTATCCGATGACTGGTACTAGTCTGGTACTAATTACTGTTCTATGGACTGGTCGTGGTTTTCAGATAAGCATAATTCATCAAAATATCAAGGATCCACATCACTATCTCATAAAACAAATAATACACATCATTTTACTTGGGCGTTAGAATAATTACACACATTTGTCGCTTTTGAAACAGTAAAAAACGCTCTTGGTTTATACAGGGGGCCATGTAAAACTGTTTAAAGGTAACTCGTGCATACTTTTGCCCTCGATGATGAGAATTTAATAGTAAATTTGGAAAGTAAGCATATTTGAAAGACCGTGGTTTAACATTTTATAGTACAAAACACAAAAGTTTTGTTATTCCCACACTCTCAATGATATACATGTAGGTTCTAAAACGATTCTAAATATATTTGACATGCGATATTCAAAGCGTACCTGCAATACCCAAACTGCCAATAACGAAAACAACAGGACTACCATATTTTTTTTAGAAACGTCACAAAACCACTGTGAGGTTTTAGCTGTCAACATTTCCGGTACTCAGACATTTCAAGTAACATATTCCAGCCAGGAACTCAATTACTACACATTTATACCATGGCTGAAATTTGAACCAATGTCCTCCGACCTGAATGATGAAAGTAAGAGCCATCGAACCACTAAGCCTGTAAAGCAGATGCTTGATTAATCGCTGGCGTATACTCCCAAAATAATAATGAAATTAAATAGATAAACCATCAAAAATAGAAATAAGTATAACTTATAACTAAAGTATGAAATATAACAAATAAAACAAAATAAGAGGTATAAAAAATGAAAAAACGTAATAGATAAAGTAATGATAAAAAAAAAAAAAAAAAAAAAATTATTTCACGTGCGAGTTCAAAACATTGCACGATTTGCGAATCGCGTTCTCAAAAGCATTGGTAATGGTAATAATTATAATAATAATGATAATAATAGTAACAGCAATTATAGTAATAATCATCATCATCATTATCATCATTATAATAAAAAAAAATCATTACAATAATGATAATAGCGACGGTAACAGGAGTAATGTGAAGGAGATGAAGAATTATATTAATCATGTTAATGATGTAACTGAATATTAAGAATACAGAATAAATATATTGTCGATAAAGTTACTTACTATTCTGACAAAGATCTCCATAGAAACCAGTTGGACAATCACAAAGCTGTCCTGTCGTAGTACAAGTTCCTCCATTTTGACAATTAGACTGATCACATTGAACTATTAATTGAAAAATATAACTAAGCGTTAATATATAGTTTTTCGTCTCTGATTCGGGGAGCTTTACGAATCAGAAACGAATAGGTCCGGAATAGGACTTGAATCAGATCAAAATCGCCCAAAATTGACTGCCCAAAAATAATCCAAATGCCTCTCTTAATCAACCCGACTACCATCCGAATACATCCTCAATGTGGGCAGATTCCTACCCTTTCGTAGCATTCGGGAAGAAACGGTCCGAATCATCTGGCCAAATAGATCCGAATATGACGAATAGAGCCGTATCTACCAAGAACACCCCGAATACCTCTCGAATCACCCCCAAATGAAGAGCATAATAGGCCAGAATAAGGGCGAAATTGCCGAATAATAGCCGAATACGTCGAGTGAGCAGCCAGAGTGTCCGGAATAGCCTTACGGATATATCAGAAATTTATAAACACGATTTGGGTCTTCATTCGGCTTTATTTGTGATGCTCAAAATTGATTCAGATCAATTCTTTGCGATTTTGATCTGATCTGGGCCCTATTCGGGATCTTCCCGAATCAGAGACGAAAAGGTTCCGAATGCATGAACCGAATCTATCCGATTCAGCCCATATGCGGGCAGAATTCAAATTCATTTCGAATGAGTTTGCTTCTTGTGTAACCCTAGCTTTACTGGAAGATTATTCTGTAATAAAAATTGAAGTAACTGTATACATGAATGAATATCACTTTTAGTTCATTATTCTGAGGATAAAGATTATGAAATAAAACATGAAAATAATTGTCTTGAAAGAAAACGGTAATAACATAGGAAACAGACGCAAATAGAAAGATAAAAATATCAAGGGAGAGGTAATTAAACAAAACGGAACTTTTAATTGATCGCCTCCCATCTAATGACTCATAGATTTTTTCAAAAAACAACAAATTGCTTAAATAATTTGAAAAAACCTAAATGAATCAATAGCAAAATGAATAAATAAATATACAAATAAAAAAAAATAAAGTTCAGGAATAAATTAATAAAAAAAAAACGAAATATCTTGTTTTGTCTTACCATTTGAGGATAATAAGGTTCCTTCCAGTGTTAACCCGTTAGCTGTTAAGATCCGAGTAATATTGCTAGACAATTCCCCAATACTCAAAGCCATCTGATCTGCAGTGTCTTGGTTATCGGCAACCACTTCAAGTTGCATATCACCAATCACACTACCTGGGGAAAATGCAGTGACAATGCAACTGGGATCCATAGTAAAACTTAGCGTGTCCTTGACAACATTGATAAGCTGATGAGAGAAATGAGGGGAAATTTCAAACTAGAGAACATGCATAGCGCCCGGGTATAGCGTATGTCTCACAAATATTCAACATTATTCAATTTGATTCGATAATTTATTCCACAGACATCCTTTCTTTCTGCTTTCTTTCATATATTTCCTCCTCTCCTTTTTTTCTTCGTTTTTTTTTATTATTTTCCTTTGTTTTTTTTGCCGCCATTACTGGAGGGGGCAGCTTCGGCCCCTCTGGCCTACCTATAGAATTTCTAAATGTTTATTTATAGTAAGATGTACAGAAAATAAGGACTTGGGGCGTCAATGGCTGTTCCCTCTGAATAATAGTACTGATTTTGCTGTTCTATGAAACCAAGCAACACTCTCGTATATCCGATTTTTCTAAAAATATCTAGTTTCACGCCCATGAAGATTACAATTTTTCTCTCAGTTTTTGTCATTGTAGGAAAGGGAGCCGAAGGGTGGGATAGAGAATCCCGAGGGATACATACCACAGCACAGTATTGGAGTTCAAATTCCATGAATAAGGCTGATGATCTATCAGTTAATTGGGCGCTGTATACCAAGGCTTCACCATTTAGCTTTGCTCCTTGCAAAATTACTGACGCTGTACTCGTCGCCACATTGCTAACGCTGGGCAGACCTGGTTAAACATAGAAGGGTTATTCATAAGGACTCGATGAACAATTGTATTGTTTGTTTACTATTTTAATTTGATACGTTGACTGTTTCATACAGGCTTAGTTGTCACTTTAGTCTCACTTAAAGGACAAGTCCACCCCAACAAAAAGTTAATTTGAATAAAAAGAGAAAAATCCAACAAGCATAACACTGATCAAATTTGATCAAATTGCTCAGAATCTTCAATTTTCAGCACAAAATACATGACATTTACTATTCAATTAGGGCTTATATGAGATTATAATTTATATATGTTTTGTGAGAATAAAGCTAAGAAGTGACGGTTAGGACTACCCCTTCAAAGAAACAAATAAAAATAAATTTTGAGCTGCCGATCGGGGAAAATATTGGGTGAACACATTTTTTTGCCCCCCTACTGGCGAAAGCTGGATCCGCCCCTGGGAGCTACCGACAGATAGCTGCATGCTTTGACCACCATGTGGGGCACACTAGTGTGGAACAATGTGTACCACACCTTGCTGAAAACAACAGTGTCACACAGTGTGATCACATAGTGAGCTATGTGAAAATATCATTCACACTGTCAAATTGCTAAATTTCATTAGTGGGTTTTGTGAAAAAGTAATAACATATATAGAGCCATACCAGTGCAAGAATGTAGGTCTGTTAACACGAAACCACTGTTGCAAATACAGGTGTAATTTCCAATGAGATTAAAGCATCGGCCATTGGTACAGAGACTCGAATCAAGAGCACACTCGTCAATATCTAAGGAGGAAACCACGAAACTGATCAATCATTATGAAAACAAAAATGAAAACACGTGAATTCATGATCACAATGAGGATAATAATAATGATCATTAAAATAATAAAACTTATCACATATTTTTGATAAATCATAGCAATAGCCATAATCATGATCGTAATCATAATACTGAAATTCACCATAAAAGTGTTGTCCTAACTTACTCTATCTTTAAACAATTGATTTTTTTTTATCTTTAGGTGGCGTATGGGGGGGGGGGGAAGAATCGTATTTCCACCACAAATTGCATTTGGGGGCAAGTTCATGCCCATTCTGCCTCCGGCGCCCATGCATGGCTCCTGACTTGATCTTACCGTTACATGAGGAAAGTGGACCAGGAGACAATAAGCTATTATCACAACTGAGCTCTAGATATGATGCTGAACCAAAGGAATAGCCGGAGTTACAGGTTACGTTGAATGTTTTACCGTGGTCGACTGGAACATTCGCCGAATAATCTGATAAAGGTACTGTAACCATGCAATTCTCTGAAGAGTGATAATCAGCAACAGGGAGAGAGAAGACAAAATAGCATTATTAGAAATTGATAGGATGAAAGGTCAGTGACTGATTTGCACTATATATAATTTACTGACAACCATTTTAACGGTGAGAAAATGTAATGAGAAAATGTATTGGAATTTAAAATAACAATTATACCACGCCAACAAAATGAATAAAAAAGAACTGAAAATTATCTTTGTTTTGTTTGATCAAACTAAAACATATTTTATTACATAAAACTGGGTGTTAAACTAGAACAGAATTCTCATAGATTTTATTCAAATCTACAAATGCTCAAGCATATCAAATTCTGAAAATATTGTTATTTAGGCCTATTACAGGTATCAAAGGAGCCTAGGGTTGCAAAGGGCTGGATATTTTCTGACAATTTGGAAAATTACATTGGAAAGTTTCGTGAATTTTCCGCTGTCTGGAATTCAAGGAATTTTCAGGAATTTAACATGAAAAAAATAAACATAGCAAATCATTTTTTTTTCTGTCAGGGGTTTTACATGTAAGAATCTGCCTTGAGTGAGAAATTTGAACAACAGTCTAATCCCCCAGCAGCTATGGCATTGGCTTGAAACTTTGATAGGTGGGAAAACTGAGGTCCAAGAACCAACAATGTTTAATTCTAATTATTTCTGAAGACCTTTCGCAGTCTTGCCTGCATTGTGCAGTTTCATATAGCAGCAGTGCAGACTTTAAAAACAACCAAGATTAATAATTTTTCACAAAGGGAGAACAAGCATGGACTAAGTTTGTTGACCTCAAATGACCTTTGACCTTCAGCATTCCCAGATTTTCAAGAAAACAAAATTCCTTGATTTTTCCTTATTTTTTTGCTGATCAATATTTAAACCCATTCCCAGTTTCGCATGTTTTCTAAGTTGTTTCAGTGAATTACATGGATTTTCAGTACACAAACAATAATCCACAACTAAATAGTAACACCACAACCAATCATTCAATTGATGTTGTTTTGATATGCAACAAAATATAAAGGAGTCTGACTGACTACCATGCTTCCGAATTTTGGGCCGATCAAAATTATCTGATTTTTCCCTGACTGGAAAAAAAAGTTAAATAATTTTCCCTGATGGGCTGGTAACCCTGTACCTTGATTAAGAAACTTGTATTAATTTCATATCATTTGTGATATCAATTTACAATCTCAGATCAGTACCATTAAATTTGATCTAGTATTTTGAAAACAATGAACACAATATTTTTTCGTACCAGGCTTAATTGAACTGAAATAAACTTTGAGCTTGAACCAGTAATTATATTCATCAAACTAGCACCATGTTCTCACTTCTGCTGTGCAGAAATAAATGAGAAATAAAAAAGTAATAATGCTAATAAAAATCATGACATTATTAATACTGATTCTTATCATATGCAATAAGATCAGAATATCCAATAGGCATCAATCCATGAATAACTGAATGTATATATACAGTGCGTCCCAGAAAAAACGAAACCGAGATTAAGCGATGATTTATCATAACTTAATCACAAATACAATAAACAAATGACCTTCCAATGTAAAGCTTAGAATCTCCTCTTTCATCTGATATTACTTAGGTTATTCCCCATTCATGCATGAGTGAGCAAAAAAAATTGAAGAAAGGATACCAAAAACTCATTTGGCGGGGGTATCTGAATTTCAAAAAGAAAATCACATGCCTAAAAAGTTCAATATCGGCTCTTTTATTTGATACCTTAATCACAAAAATGGTCAAGAAGTAAAAAAGTTATGTTCCCTCGAAACAATGCTTGTATTTCCATAATTTCATTAAATAAACGTGTTTTCATCGGTTTCCCACAGTAGCTATCGCATGGTTAACAAAAGACTTAATGCATGGCTGATCGTCAACAAAACGGAGTGTCAAGTGAGTTTGAACGCTAGCCTGTAGAACATCTTAATTTTATGAAATTATTGAAATTCAAGCTTTATTTCAAATAACCAGAACTTTGTTTTTTCTTGATCAGTTTCTGTAACTGAGGTATCAAATTAAAGAGCAGATATTGAACTTTTTAAAAATGTGGTTTTCTTTTTAAAACCTAGATACGGCCCGCCAAGTGACTTTTTGGTATCCCCTTTTCAAATTGTTTTTGCTCACTCATGCGTGAATGAGAAATAATCTAAGTAATTTCAGATGAAAGAGGAGATTCTAAAGCTTTACAATGGTAGGTCATTTGTCTATTGTATTTGTGATAAAGTTATGATAAGTCATCGATTAATCTCGGTTTCGTTTTTTGTGGGACGCACTGTATATATGCCTTGTGCAAAGCATGCGCAGTGTACTGATATTACACATACCATTCAGCCACTAATACAATAAATCAAACTTTACATGGAATTCATAAAAGTTCTGCCATGTCTGACTGTTTTAGCAAAATATTTAGCTTGGAAGTTCCAGACAAAGCACAATCAAGCACCATCTGCCAGGGTACCCCTTTCGATTCTTGCATATAAATAACCAAACATTTTACTTTTTGAAAATTTCAGAAAATTGCCGCGGATTCCCGAATTCCCGTTTATTCCCATGAAAAGTTCCCACCGCGTAAATTCCTTCGGGATTTCCCAACCTTAAAGGAGCCCTTTTAGGACTCTAAAATAAGTGAGATAATAAACTGACTCAGTTATAAGGGTACAAATATCTCACAAATCGCCGCTCATAGAAGCTGTTATGTCATTCCATTTACTGTCTCAGCATGGCCAAATTGACAGTACATGGCGATAAACAGAACTGGCGACACTAAAATTGTAACAACAGTGATCATGTTGATGAGAGATTAAGAAGATCTTACCATAACAAGTAGGAGGTGAAGGAGAAAGAGTAGCATCATCACAAGTAAGATCTGTAAATCTAGAAACACCAGTGGAGTAGCCTTGGTTGCATGTCACAGTGATAGTCGCACTATGGTGAACATCGCCACCCGATGAATAATCAGAATTGCGTATTGAAGGAATCTTGCAATTTTCTTTTAAGGGAAATAAAGGATATTACACAATAATCTGAAACCATAAGTATAATGGAACTCTCAATTACCTTTTTTGCAATATATCAGCGTCTGTTACAATCAGTTATTGGATACCTACCTTTTATCAATAAAGTCATGTAAAAAGTATCAGTGAGATCCGAATACCACACTGTTAGAAAATTTTTCCCTAAAATAAAAGAAGTTCCTGCAGCAGAGTCTCGAGAACACCTGTAATCTTACCAGATTGCGTAATCTTACAGGAAATTGGTATTTGGTGTATGGAACCTTACAAATTTCCTTTAATAAAACACCCTTCTCCCTATTTTAAACAGACCTGTTCTGTTAAATTGCAGAAAATTCCTGTTTTATGAATTTACAGAATGATTCTGTTATTGCTTTTTGCAAAATCTGTTTTTTTCTCTCTGTAAAATCAGGGTTTTTAACAGTGCAAGCAGATGAAGAAATAATGTATATACATATATATTTGAGAATGTCATTGTATGTTCTTGCTTACATTTAAGGCAATGTTTGAAAATATTACTACAGTCGGAAGTCATGTTTTAAGGTTACAGTTAGTCTTTTCCCCGTTAGGGTTAAGGTTGGGTGAATAATAATAGCACAATTTCTTCCCCTTAGTAGTCAGAAGAGACAAATATGTTCTTATGATTGGGTGTAAGACCAAGTGTTTTTTTACGTAAATTTCAGACATTCCTGTGACCCGTCACATAAAAGTCAGTGATCAATCGCGAGATGAAATACCTATCAAGATCATTGTTGCATGTGCATTTTGCTCAGTAGACTGACTAGAAACAAATGAACCAATCCGCAATGTTCACGCAAATTAGCGATTAATCGCTAACTTTCGTGATACGGGAACTTATAACGTCACCTTTCTGTTCTCTTTGTTGGTCTTTTTCATATGTCACTTTAAGGCATATAACATGAAATAAAGTTATGAAGTAATCGTGTGATGTAGTTCTTAGTTCGATTACAAAGTTACCAGTTTCCAATTTGTTTACAGAGTGTAAAGGAACATACCATAACATGTAGGGGGAGCAGAGGACAGTGTACCATCATTGCAACTGAACTCTGAAAACCTCGAGACTCCTGTGGAGTAGCCTTGGTTGCATGTCACGTTGAAAATCGCACTGTGTTTGATTTGAACGCTAGTTGAATAATCTGAAAAATCTATTGCCGAAACATTACAGTTTTCTGTAGGGAGACGAGAAAGAAACTAATATCAATAGTTGTATAGATAACCCATTAAATATAATCAAAATGGCGTTGATATGTAGCAATTATTATTCACTTAATTGAATTTGCTGAGGGCAAATTAGTCAGTGGAAATCACCGAGTTAAAAAGAATAACTATTAAAAACGAATAAACACTTTGCTTTATTAGAAAATCATATAAAGGCTTAAACAAAGATGACTTTCACTACACAATTCTTTGATTAATCAAATTATTCATCTATTTATTTTTTTACTTACTTTTGATATATATAATATATACATATATATAAAACCAAAGAAAATTCGAAGAAAATCTCACTTTAACTACTTTCGAATTTTTCTCCAGACACTATAGTTAAAGTAAAAATTTATTCGATTATATTTTGTTCATTATTTTATATCCTTGATGGAAAACACATTTTCTATATAAACATGTACAGTATACATACTGCATATAAACCCCTCAAAAAGTTTGGAAATGTGAGTTTGGCCATCAATTTCTTCCAATTCCCAAAACTTTACACAATGCATATTTGACATCATTCAAAAGATCGTTTAATTCATTTTTAAAATGATACCATGCTTGTTATGATCATGCCATCATGACAAGAGCAGGATTAAAAAGTGTTGGATGTGGTCTGAATTGAAAAGCTGCAAAACGAGCAGAAACAGTCATTAAGGGTCCATACAGAACATGATTCTTGTATATGTCAATAGACATGACATGCATGATAAGAGATGAAAATCCATTAAAATCAAGCCACTGCTTCTTCATTTTTTATGTTTTGTTGTGGTTTATGTAGTGATGGTTCTGTGAGATAACATTGTTTGAGTCTTCGTGGTTTGAAATACCCATGCATGTTTGTTTGTTTGTTTGTTTTTCATGTGTTTGCTTGTGCAGAGGTGTGTTTGGTTCCATGTTAATGTTGATGTTAAGGTGCTTATAACAATTAAAAGAAAACGCTGAGAAACTCACTCATCACCACGAAAAAAAAAAGGACCGTGACTTTCAATATCGTGTCATTTTGCAACTTTTGATTTTTGAAATGCCCCTCATTTTAAGGCACTGCACCTCCATGTGAACCAAAATCATGTAGGTTATCATCTTTTAGGGAATTAAATGATCTATTCATTGATGTTAATTAAACATTGATATTTATTAAAACTGAGGAGAGATTATCGATCAAAGTCAAATTTCCAACCTTTTCAGGAGTTTATATATATATATATATATATATTGTGTGAAAGAAATGGATGAAGAGAACAATGGTAGGCGTAGCTTAGATCAAGGTTCCCCAGAGCTATCTACCCTTTTTGGAAAAATTGGTGATGCCGAAAAAATGTCTCTGCCGGGAATCGAACCCGGGCCCCCAGCTTTGAACGCCGGTGCCTTAACCACTAGACCACAGAGACGGGTTAGTAGCTAGGGCGACCCAGATCCAATTGACCGTCAGATAGACAGATTTTCGACACACACACACACACACACACACATATATATATATATATATATATATATATATATATATATATATATATATATATATATATATATATATATATATATATATATATATATATGTGTGTGTGTGTGAAATCATATATGTACAGCAGCTTTGGCAACTCTTTTATTTAGATATTTTGTGAAAGAAATGGGTGAAGAGAACAATGGTAACATGTAAATATATATACATATATATATATGTATATATATATATATATATATATATATATATATATATATATATATATATATATATATAAATATATATGACAGCTCTGTGAGACCTTGAGTGAAGCTACGCATCTATTTTTCTCTCATTTTCATTTCTTTAGCTGTTTATTTTTTTCAAGAGAGTTGCCACCAAATGTGTCGGAATCCGCTTATCCCGGTTTCTTTTTTTCTTGGACGCACTGTATGTTCCCGACCTTTCGTTAGAGAACGCGAGCGCTTATTTAGGACGGCAGCTGATTTTGGAAGAGACTTTTGGGCCCGTCGGAAAAGGCTGTCCTGCAATTTAAATTATGTGACATGAGGATTTTGTTCAGCTTTCGCATCTGCAACGGAAACATCAATCTGCGGTTCGTGTGCAAAATACTATGGTAAGAGCGACATATCCTATTTAGGATGACTTTCCAGAGCCACATTTGGTTCCTCCCAGAGCTCGAGAGACCACCCGGGGGGGGGGGGGGCAAGTACGTTAGTATAGGCCTATACGTAACGTTTAGGGTGTCAAAAACGATGTTTGAAAAACTGAAAAGGGGATTCATTTCCAATACAAGTCTTATAGGGTTTCACAGGCCAAATTCTTGTTAAGGGATGCATTTTCATAATCTGGAAAAGGCTTGCTTCCCTTGTTTAGGGTGCTTTTCTAAACCCCATGGTCGCGCCTGGTATCCACTCGTCAATAGAGGTGGTTCCCCCCGAAAATTTGAATCTAATCACCCATTTCGGGGGGAAGTAAACTGATTTATTTGGTTATCACTGGCTGGAGCAATATAATTGTTTTAATTTGATATATCGTCCATGCCTATCCGATTTCGGAGAGCAAAGTTAATGCTGATATAAGATTGTGCCAGAAATAACCGTAATTTAAATCTTAAATAGTATAATTAATGCACAAGTACGTTAAGTTTGTAAAATGTGAGGCTTTGCCGATAATCTGTTGAATTACGGCGCCCATTAGGTGCATTGCACGTAAAGTTTGCAGATTGGTTTGGATTCGCTATCCAATAAACCAAGCAGGATGCGAACAGATGTTAGTGGTTGCAGTACGGACTCAGACGTGGTCGTGGTACTAAACAGACGTGGTTGCTGTGCTGAATTAAGACGTTAGTGGTTGCAGTACGGACTCAGACGTGGTCGTGGTACTAAACAGACGTGGTTGCTGTGCTGAATTAAGACGTGGTTGCAGTACGGAGCAGAAGTACTAGTGGTCTGGTCTGAAGCAGACATACGGTAGTCTGGGGCAGACGACCATTGGCTGCGGAGCAGAGGATTATCTTTTGTGTTTGGGGGGGGGGGGGTGTTACACCCACAAATGTAATAATCGCCCACAAATGTAATAACGCCCACAAATGTGGTAATAACACTTTACCCACAAATGTAATAACGCCCACAAATGTAATAACACTTTACCCACAAATGTAATAATTTCACCCACAAATGTAATAATGCACTTTACCCACAAATGTAATAATTTTTGATCGCCCACAAATGTAATAATGACTTTACCCACAAATGTAATAAATTTGAAGGGATTTTTGGCGAATCCGTTCTAAACTAAAATCCTATAGTAATGAGTTCATATAGCACAAAAGTGCAAAGTCTTTTTTCCAGACCCGGTTAATAAAACATTATAGTACAAGTCCAAGGTCTTTTTCCAGACCCGGTTGTTTCAAAATTATAATATACGTCCAAAGTCTTTTCTCCAGACCCTGTTAATTTAAAAATTATAATATACGTCCAAAGTCTTTATTCCAGACCCGGTTAATTAAAAAATTATAATATAAGCCCAAAGTCTTTTTTCCAGACCCGGTTGTTTAAAAAATTATAATGCAAGTCCAAAGTTTTTTTTCCAGACCCGGTTAATTCAAAAGTTATAATATACGTCCAAAGTCTTTTTTCCAGACCCGGTTAATTAAAAAATTATAATGTAAGTCCAAAGTCTTTTTTCCAGACCCGGTTGTTTAAAAAATTATAATATACGTCCAAAGTCTTTTTTCCAGACCAGTTTAATTCAAAAATTATAATATACGTCCAAAGTCTTTATTCCAGACCCGGTTAATTAAAAAATTATAATGCAAGCCCAAAGTCTTTTTTTCAGACCCGGTTGTTTCAAAAATTATAATATAAGTCCAAAGTCTTTCTTCCAGACCCGGTTGTTTAAAAAATTATAATATAAGTCCAAAGTCTTTTTTCCAGACCCGGTTGTTTGAAAAATTATTATATAAGTCCAAACTAAGATACGATAATGATATTCGAGTGGAATAAAAATGAGAATCAAGCACAGTCTTTTCTCCAGACCCAGTTAATTAAAACTGGTGGAAAAGTAACAAAGACCCAAACTCTCTTATTAATGTTAAATAACATAGAAATATAGTGTAGTCTTTCATCCAGACCCAGATCTTTCAAATATAAATGAATAATAATAATAATAAATTAGTAATAATAAAAAAGCAAGCAAAGACCCACGATCCTATTTATGTTGAATAACATGGAAATATAGCGTAGTCTTTCCTCAAGACCCATATCTTTCAAATAACAAATGAATAATAATAATAATAAATTAGTAATAATAAAAAATAAAAAAAAGACCCACGATCCTATTTATGTTGAATAACATGGAAGTATAGCGTAGTCTTTCCTCAAGACCCAGATCTTTTAAATAACAAATGAATAATAATAATAATAATAAATTAGTAATAATAAAAAAGCAAACAAAGACCCACGATCCTCTTTATGTTGAAAAACATGGAAATATAGCGTAGTCTTTCCTCCAGACCCAATTATTTCAAAATAACCAAAATTATTAAAAAAGAATAACAGAATCTATGGACCAACTATCCTTCAAACTAAGAACCTTCAATATATAAAAGTTTAGAGAGTTTTCTTTATTCCAGACCTTGTCATTTTCAAAAAATAAGATAAATGAAATCCTCATAACTAAGACACAATCATATTCTTGTGCCTGTTCAACATGAATAAGATGATTGGGGGAGTATTTCATCAACATTTATGTCCGACAAGTTGTCAGATCTGACAACTGTCCTTGATGTTGATTGGCTAAGAAGCAGTGCTACCATGGTAAGTGTCGGATGAAACGTCAGAAAACTCCTTTCATGAAATGCTCCCCGGGCTCTAAGTTTTGATGTTGTTTTTTATTATAAATTTCTTTGCCTGGAAGAAAAAGTGAATGTTTAATTACATCATTTATTACAGGATGTTAGGCTGGAAGAGGGATAAATTTTTTTCGTTCTTTTTTTAATAAACTGGTCTGGTCAAATTAAGTATGCGTTATCACAAGGGTTTTATAGTTTGGAAGATGCTGGGGTCTAAGTATTAAGATTAATGTTTCGCTTAATTTGTATTTTTAAGAGAACTGCGTGATGGTTAAAGACAACACTCTAAGTCCAAGCATTTTAAGTGGGTTTAATTTTGAAGTTTTTTTTAGCTGTGATTTTTTTTCAATATTTGTTTATCTTTTACATAACCGAGTCTAGACGAAAGACTAAGCATAATACTCGTGTTATTCCACAAGAATAAGAATATGACAAAGTCTTTTGTTTTTAAGATTGTTAAAATCATTTTTAAATTACTGGGTCTGGAATAAAGACAACGCTCTAAACATGTGCTTTTCTACATGCATGGTCTTAATTTGGAGGATTGTTGGTTCTCAGATTCGTTGTTGGGGGTTGGGTTTTATTGATTTTTTATTCTTGAAATAATTGTGTCTGGAGGAAAGTCGATCTTCGCCAGTCGGTCTTTATGTTATTCCACAGTAATTTTATTATTGGGTATTCGTTTTAGAATATTTGTAAAAACTATTTTTTTTTTTTTAATAATAACCAAGTCTGGAGAAAGGATGTTTGCTTAACCCATGCATTATTACAATGTTTTGTAGGGGTCGTATTCATGGGCGGAAATCCCAGGGGGACAGGGGAACGTGTTCCCCCTTACTCAAAATAGTAGGGGGACACACTATCATATGTTCCCCTACTATTTCTGGTCTTCTATGATGGTAAGAAATTCATCATTCAAAATCGAAATAAAACATGTATTTTAGGACGAGATGACCTTACTTTCGGGTGATAACCTTTTTTTTTGCTTGTCAAATTTTCCAGACCCTTGTCCCCCTACCTTTTGGGAGAGATTTCCGCCCCTGGTCGTAGTATTATTTTTAAAAAATGGGTGTGGGGTAAAGACATATTTTTTTACTGGGTGAAACTTTGGAAAATTGGTCTTAGATTTGAAGTTTTTTAATTAATTTTTTGAATAGCCGGGTCTGGAGGAAAGAGTACGCTTGATTCTCAATTTACCCTTAGCGCATATATTCACAATATACCCCGTATAAGTTAAAACAACAACAAAGACATTAATTCCACTAGTTTTAATTAACTAGGTCTGGAGAAAAGACTAAGCTCGATTCTCATTTTTATTCCACTGGAATATCATTATCGTATCTTAGTATGGACTTATATTAAAATTTTCGAAATAAACAGGTCTGGAAAAACACTTTGGACTTATATTATAATTATTGAAACAACCGGGTCTGAAAAAAAGACTTTGGACTTATATTATAATTTTGGTAAGAAGTGGGTCTGGAAAAAAGACTTTGGATTTATATTACAATTTTTTAAACAACCAGGTCTGAAAAAAGACTTTGGACTTGCATTATAATTTTTTAATTTACCGGGTCTGGAAAAAAAGACTTTGGACGTATATTATAATTTTGAAACAACCGGGTCTGGAAAAAGACTTTGGACTTGTACTATAATGTCTTATTAACCGGGTCTGGAAAAAAGACTTTGCACATTTGTGCTTTATGAAGGCATTACTATAGGATTTTAGTTTAGAACGGATTCGCCAAAAATCCCTTCAAATTTATTACATTTGTGGGTAAAGTCATTATTACATTTGTGGGCGATCAAAAATTATTACATTTGTGGGTAAAGTGCATTATTACATTTGTGGGTGAAATTATTACATTTGTGGGTAAAGTGTTATTACATTTGTGGGCGTTATTACATTTGTGGGTAAAGTGTTATTACATTTGTGGGCGTTATTACATTTGTGGGCGTTATTACATTTGTGGGTGCAACAGGGGGACGCACTATTGTTGCGTCCCCCCCCCAAACACAAAAGATAATCCTCTGCCCCGCCGCCAATGCAGACGACGGAGGAGATTACATGTAGAGCAGAGTCCATGGGTATGGTCGCGAGAGCTTGACTACAGAGGAAACCACACCTATGGTCGAGACATCTTAAACTACAGGAATCAGATGCATATGGTCGAGAGAGCTTAAGTACACAAGCTAGATGCATATGGTAGGGTGAGCTGTTGGAGCTGACATTAAAGAGTGTAGTCGTCTGGAGGTTACCTGGTAGTGGTACTGGCAGGGTCGAGGCTTGTGCAAGTGTCAACTGCGGCAGTATATCTCTGCCAAACGGATCCCCGACTAAAGTTTGGAAATCGACGTTGCAAAGCACCCACCGGCGGCAGGCATCTTGACAAGAGCGAGCTGCCGGCGGACCACAACCACCCCTCTCCGCCAGCGATTTTGTCAAAATACATATACATATGTATATACAGTGCGTCCCACAAAAAAAGAAAAGAAAGTGGAATGCCTCTGGCGGTCTCACCTGCATCACGCGATTCAATATAGCAGCAGTGCTGACTTTGAAAACTACTATAAAATAATCTATTCACAAACAACACCATTCATATAATATTACAATACTACGTTCATTGATATTTGACCTTGATCATGTAACCTAAAACTTGTCAGTGATACGTGATTACCCCTATATCCACATTTTATACACTATATCTACAGACTTTGAAAGTTATGACAGCAATCTAATAATTACCTCTAAAATGGCCAAAGTTCAATCACCTTAAATGACCTTTGGCTTACGTCATGTGACCTGAAACTCGCATGAGATGTTCAGTGATGCTTGATAACTCTTATGTCCAAGTTTTATGAACTAGACCAAAATACTTACAGTTATGATGGTAATTCATCAAATACCACCAACATGGCCAAAGTCTATTGACCTTTGACCTTGGTCATGTGACCTGAAACTCGCATAAGATGTTCAGTGATACTTGGTTACTCTTATCTCCACGTTTTATGAACTAGACCAACACACTTACACAGATATGATGGTAATCTAACAAATACCCCCAACTTGGCCAAAGTTCATTGACCCTAAATGACCTTCGACCTTTAATCATATGTCCTGAAACTTGCACAGGATGTTCAGTGATACTTGATTACTATGAATCAGTGAATCAGATCCATGAACTTTCAAAGTTATGATGGAAATTCAACATATACCTCTAATTCAGCCAAAGTTCATTGACCCTAAATGACCTTTGACCTTGGTCATGTGACGTGAAATTCAGGCAGGATGTTCAGGAACACTTGATTAACCTTATGTCCAAGTTTTATGAACTAGGTCTATATATTCTCTAAGTTATGATGACATTTTAAAAACTTAACCTTCGGTTAAGAATTTATGTTGACGCCGCCACCGTCTCTGCCGTCGGAAAAGCGGCGCCTAGAGTCTCATTCTTCTAAGATTTTCTACTAAGATTTTGATGCTGATTCCCCCAAGATGGTCTAACTTCATTGACCCTTAATGACATTTTCCCTTAGTCATGTGATCTGAAATTTGAGCAGAATGTTTAGTAATACTTTATTAATCTTATGGCTAAGTTTCATGAACTAGGTCCATATACTTTTTAAGTTATGCTGTCATTTCAAAAACTTAACATTCGGTTAAGATTTGATGTTGACGCTGCCACCGTCTCTGCCGTCGGAATTCTGCTATGCAGGTTAGATAAAAATGGTAGGTCCTATATAATTTTAAAGGAAATGATTACCGTGTGCATGCATATCTAGAAACGATAGCAAGAACGATATCTGCCAAATCCGCCGGAGTTGGAACACGATCCACCGGCAGATAGTGTTTTTAGAACCATCTCTGCCTAGCACCGGATCTGCCGCTACACCGGCACAGAATTTTAAAGTCTACTTTCCGAAACTTGACTATTAAAGTACTGCATGCCTTATCTAACTTGACTGCTTTTCAAAACTTGATTATAAAGTGACAGGACCTTACCGTCTGCTTTTCAAAACTTGATTATAAAGTGACAGGAACTTACCGTCTGCTTTTCAACACTTGATTATAAAGTGACAGGACCTTACGGTCTGCTTTTCAAAACTTGATTATAAAGTGACAGGACCTTACCGTCTGCATTTCAAAACTTGATTATAGAGTGATAGGAAGTTACCGTCTATTTGTCAAAACATGACTATAACGTAACATAATTACCACATACATTTCAAATCTTAAATATAAGATAACATGACCTTACTGTCTACCTTTCAAAAAATTGACTATAAAGTACATGACCTTATTTACCATCTACTTTTTAAAACTTTAATATAATCCTTACCGTAAAC